>NW_026652303.1:60567-98636 GCF_009828535.3 Hylobates moloch | reverse complement strand
TGTCGAGGAATTTATCCATTTCTTCTAGATTTTCTAGTTTATTTGCATAGAGGTGTTTGTAGTATTCTCTGATGGTAGATTGTATTTCTGTGGGATCGGTGGTGATATCCCCTTTTTCATTTTTTATTGCATCTATTTGATTCTTCTCTCTTTTCTTCTTTATTAGTCTTGCTAGCGGTCTATCAATTTTGTTGATCTTCTCAAAAAACCAGCTCCTGGATTCATTAATTTTTTGAAGGGTTTTTTGTGTCTCTATTTCCTTCAGTTCTGCTCTGATTTTAGTTATTTCTAGCCTTCTGCTAGCTTTTGAATGTGTTTGCTCTTGCTTTTCTAGTTCTTTTAATTGTGATGTTAGGGTGTCAATTTTGGATCTTTCCTGCTTTCTCTTGTGGGCATTTAGTGCTATAAATTTCCCTCTACACACTGCTTTGAATGTGTCCCAGAGATTCTGGTAGGTTGTGTCTTTGTTCTCGTTGGTTTCAAAGAACATCTTTATTCCTGCCTTCATTTCATTATGTACCCAATAGTCATTCAGGAGCAGGTTGTTCAGTTTCCATGTAGTTGAGCGGTTTTGAGTGAGTTTCTTAATCCTGAGTTCTAGTTTGATTGCACTGTGGTCTGAGAGACAGTTTGTTATAATTTCTGTTCTTTTACATTTGCTGAGGAGAGCTTTACTTCCGACTATGTGGTCAATTTTGGAATAGGTGTGGTGTGGTGCTGAAAAAAATGTATATTCTGTTGATTTTGGGTGGAGAGTTCTGTAGATGTCTATTAGGTCCACTTTGTTTAGAGCTGAGTTCAATTCCTGGATATCCTTGTTAACTTTCTGTCTAGATGATCTGTCTAATGTTGACAGTGGGGTGTTTAAATCTCCCATTATTATTGTGTGGGAGTTTAAGTCCCTTTGTAGGTCACTCAGGACTTGCTTTATGAATCTGGGTGCTCCTGTGTTGGGTGCATATATATTTAGGATAATTAGCTCTTCTTGTTGAATTGATCCCTTTACCATTATGTAATGGCCTTCTTTGTCTCTTTTGATCTTTGTTGGTTTAAAGTCTATTTTGTCAGAGACTAGGATTGCAACCCCTGCCTTTTTTTGTTTTCCATTTGCTTGATAGATCTTCCTCCATCCCTTTATTTTGAGTCTATGTGTGTCTCTGCACGTCAGATGGGTTTCCTGAATACAGCACACTGATGGGTCCTGACTCCTTATCCAGTTTGCCAGTCTGTGTCTTTTAATTGGAGCATTTAGCCCATTTACATTTAATGTTAATATTGTTATGTGTGAATCTGATCCTGTCATTATGATGTTAGTTGGTTATTTTGCTCATTAGTTGATGCAGTTTCTTCCTAGCCTCGATGGTCTTTACAATTTGGCATGTTTTTGCAGTGGCTGGTACCGGTTGTTCCTTTCCATGTTTAGTGCTTCCTTCAGGAGCTCTTTTAGGGCAGGCCTGGTGGTGACAAAATCACTCAGCGTTTGCTTGTCTGTAAAGTATTTTATTTCTCCTTCACTTATGGAAGCTTAGTTTGGCTGGATAGGAAATTCTGGGTTGAAAATTCTTTTCTTTAAGAATGTTGAATATCGGCCCCCACTCTCTTCTGGCTTCTAGAGTTTCTGCCGAGAGATCAGCTGTTAGCCTGATGGGCTTCCCTTTGTGGGTAACCCGACCTTTCTCTCTGGCTGCCCTTAACATTTTTTCCTTCATTTCAACTTTGGTGAATCTGACAATTATGTGTCTTGGAGTTGCTCTTCTCGAGGAGTATCTTTGTGGCGTTCTCTGTATTTCCTGAATCTGAATGTTGGCCTGCCTTGCTAGATTGGGGAAGTTCTCCTGGATAATATCTTGCAGAGTATTTTCCAACTTGGTTCCATTCTCCCCGTCATTTTCAGATACACCAATCAGACGTAGGTTTGGTCGTTTCACGTAGTCCCAAATTTCTTGGAGGCTTTGTTCATTTCTTTTTATTCTTTTTTCTCTAGACTTCCCTTCTTGCTTCATTTCATTCATTTCATCTTCCATCTGCGATACCCTTTCTTCCAGTTGATCGCATCTGCTACTGAGGCTTCTGCAATCTTCACGTAGTTCTCGAAATTTGGCTTTCAGCTCCTCCATCTCCTTTAAGCCCTTCTCTCCATTGGTTATTCTAGTTATCCATTCTTCTAATTTTTTTTCAAAGTTTTTAACTTCTTTGCTATTGTTTTGAATTTCCTCCCGTAGCTCAGAGTAGTTTGATCGTCTGAAGCCTTCTTCTCTCAACTCGTCAAAGTCATCCTCCATCCAGCTTTGTTCCATTGCTGGTGAGGAACTGCGTTCCTTTGGAGGAGGAGAGGTGCTCTGCTTTTTAGAGTTTCCAGTTTTTCTGCTCTGTTTTTTCCCCATCTTTGCGGTTTTATCTACTTTTGGGCTTTGATGATGGTGATGTACAGATGGGTTTTTGGTGTGGATGTCCTTTCTGTTTGTTAGTTTTCCTTCTACCAGACAGGACCCTCAGCTGCAGGTCTGTTGGAGTTTACTAGAGGTCCACTCCAGACCCTGTTTGGCTGGGTGTCAGCAGCGGTGGCTGCAGAACAGCGGATTTTCGTGAGACCACCAATTCAGCTGTCTGATAGTTCCTCTGGAAGTTTTGTCTCAGAGGAGTACCTGGCCCAGTGAGGTGTCAGTCTTTCCCTTCTGGGGGGGTGCCTCCCAGTTAGGCTGCTCAGGGGTGAGGGACCCACTTTAGGAGGCAGTCTGTCCGTTCTCAGATCTCCAGCTGCGTGCTGGGAGAACCACTACTCTCTTCAAAGCTGTCAGTCAGACAGGGACGTTTAAGTCTCTGGAGATTCCTGCTGACTTTTTGTTTGTCTGTGCCCTGCCCCCAGAGGTGGAGCCTACAGAGGCAGACAGGCCTCCTTGAGCTGTGGTTGGCTCCACCCAGTTCGAGCTTCCTGGCTGCTTTGTTTACCTAAGCAAGCCTGGGTAACGGCGGGCACCCCTCCCCCAGCCTCGCTGCCACCTTGCAGCTTGATCTCAGACTGCTGTGCTAGCAATCAGCGAGACTCCGTGGGCATAGGACCCTCCGAGCCAGGTGCGGGATACAATCTCCTAGTGTGCCGTTTTCCAGGCCCGTTGGGAAAGCGCAGTATGAGGGTGGGACTGACCCGATTTTCCAGGTGCCGTCTGTTACCCCTTTCTTTGACTAGGAAAGGGAACTCCCTGACCCCTTGCGCTTCCCGAGTGAGGCAGTGCCTCGCCCTGCTTCGGCTCGCGCACAGTGCGCTTCACCGACTGTCCTGCACCCACTGTTTGGCACTCCCTAGTGAGATGAAACCGGTACCTCAAGCAGAAATGCAGAAATCACCAGTCTTCTGTGTCGCTCGGGCTGGGAGCTGGAGACCAGAGCTGTTCCTATTTGGCCATCTTGGCTCCCCCTCTAATATTTCTTAATTGTTTTTAATTTATTTGTTTCCTGAACATTTTTACATTTTCTTAATTCGAGATCTATCTACTAATGTTTGATTACATATTACACATCACAATTTTTATATATGTAGTATTTTTATAAGGATTTTATTGTCTTTTTTTAAAGGCCATTGGTTTTTGTCGAACTAATCAGTTGAATTACTTTTATTTTTTCTTTTGATGCTATTTTAATACAAATTTATTAGTGTGGGTCTAGAGTAGCCTTAATTCTAGGGATAGCTTTAGCCAATACCAAGGTGTAGACCTTTTAGTGTCTCTACTGCATGCCTAAAGCGAACTTTGAGGGCTCTCTTCTCTTGATGATAGAATTAGAAATAATTTTCAACTCTATTTAAGCTTTGAGAACTGTTCAGCTCATATCTCCTCACTCATTCTTTGACTAACCTCCTACAGTTTCGCCCAATGCACTCACATCTTGGTAGTCATTAAAAAATGTAAGAGGACCACTGTTTAGATTTTATTCTGCATAACTCCTTTCATTCTGGAACTCTGCCCTGTAATTTCCAGCAACCTCAGACTTCCTGAATGCCAACATATGTTTCCTCAACTCAGTCTACCATATTCAAGTTTTTATTACCTTTCCTTCTACTCTGTAGTTCTAAGTGAAACTTCAGGCAAAAAGTAGGGCAACTTCAAGGCCATCTCATTTGTTCCTCCCATTTCAGATATCACAGCCCTGTGCTGCCTATTGTCTAGTGTCTGAAATGTTTGTTTTATACAGCATGTCCATTTTTAAAAATTACCTAAAGCATTAGAGTAAATCCGTCTCTATTACTCTAATAAGGTCAAAAACTATTCTGAAATTGTGTTCCTTTCTGAGAGAAAACATGTTTCCAAAAATATCATATATTTTGGAGTCCATTGTTGGTTATGTTTTCCAAACTCGGGGTATAAATTTATTCATATCTGCTTATTGAGTACCTCAATAGCAATATGTGAAAGGTAAGAATTTAAAGGATTTTTAAGATTTCTGATTGCTTTGGTATTCAATTTGGCTTAATAATGTGTGTGTGTATATATATATATATTTTACACAGAATTAATAGTTTGATAAGAGAAATTAGTGCTTTGGGCTTATGAAAGCAGTATAATATGACAGCTAACTGAGTCTGAATTATTATTGATATGACTGGAGCCTGGCCCTTTCACTACTGTCTTAATCTGTTTGGGTTGCTATAACAGAATACCTGAGACTGAGTAACTTAGAAGGAATTAAAGTTAATTTTTTCATAGTTCTGGAGGCTGAGAAGTCAAAGACCAAGGCACTGGCGGGTTTAGTTGTCTTGTGAGGGTCCAGTCTCTGCATCTAAGGTGGAACGTTAAATGCTGCATCCTTTGGAGGGGAGGAAGCCCATGTCTTCACATGGCAATAGGTTGAAGGGCACAAAGGGATAAACTCCCTTGGCAAAGCCATTTTGTAAGGACACAATCTCATTTATGAGGGCTTTGTCTTCGTGACTCATTCACTTCCCAGAGGACGCACCTTCCGATACTATTACTTTGAGGATTGAATTTTAACATGAATTTTGGAGAGTAAAAAAACATCAGGCCATAGCACTTATAAGCCATAAGCACTTGTATAGTTTTGTAGAAAATTACACAAATTGCTTATACTTTCCATCCCTCATATTGCTCAGCTGTAAAATGAGGATAATAAAAGTACCTGTTTTACAGTGTTTGAATTATTTAATCAAATTAACTATATTTGCCGCACTTGGTGTTTTATAGTCATCAGGGATGCCTTGCACAATCTTAGGCACATCATTCACATTGTATTCTATTTTTTAGCACTCAGTTAATGTTATCATTTGTTATTTTTCTTATTAACATTGCATGTGGGAGACATACTTCTGTACAAAATAAAAACATATATATATAAATTTAACTTCAGGCCATATAAAATATTTAGTCTTCTCTGCCAATTATTTGTGCATTTTATTTTTTCAATTTACGTTAAGATTAAAAGATTTTTTTCCTCCTAAAATCCTATTTCATCATCTAAATTTTATCATTTTCAAGAAGTGGTAATATTAGCACACAATTTTCTCTCATTTTGTATATTATAAATAAGTTCCTATAAAGTTATATGCAAATCAAATATTAGAAACAAACCCTTGAAAGGCTTACTAGTTAAAACAAAAGTACATTATTTAGTTACTCAAGTAAAATTTTTCTATAACTTATATTGATGCCCAATTAAAGTTTTTCTGTTTTTCTCCCTGTTTGATACAGTAGTCACAGAGAATAAGAACAATTACTCATAGGGAAAAGTCAATTAGATATATAACAAATCTGTCAACAGCTACACTGAGGCTAGAGCACAGAATAATACATATTCAGAGAAAGAAAAGTCAAAATAAAACTGTAAAACCCAGAAGAAGGAATATTTCAAAAAAGATGTGACCACTTGTGTCAAATATTGGATTTTTGTTAAAATTGATCATTGCATTTAGTAGTGTAGAGTCATAGATGACCTCGACAAACAATTTTGACGAAGTGTTTAGAAAAATACCTGATTATTTTCAAATAGAATTAGAAAAGGAAATTGGAAGTAAATATCACATATGAAACTTTTTTATAGTGTTTTACTTTAAGAAATTAAGAAATGTGAGTTTTTAGCTAGAATGTAAAGTGAACAGAGGATTTGCATGCATGTGTGTCTTCTCTGTGAGAGAAATAATAGCATTTCTCCAGACTAATAATATTGATCTAGTAAAGAGAGAAAAATTGTTTTTGCAGAATAGTCAGAAAAAAAAATATCGTGGAGAAATGTCTTTGATGTGTTTATTGTAAAGCTGTTGGTATCAGACTGTAGAAATGTCCTTCTGGAGAATAAGAATGGGGAGGCGATGCTGGGGTTTAATGAGAAAAGATAAAGTACGAGAAAAGTTATCTGTTAGAGTGAAATAATAAATGGCCCAGGAAAATACAGTAGGCTCATAGGGCATCCTTAAAGAGTCACTTGAAGCTAGTGATCATGAATTTCAAGTGACACTAGGCGGCCTTGTTGAAAGTTTTTTTCCAGCCATATGCTTCTAGGTGAAGTGAGCCACAGATATCTGGCTGTGTGGAGTATATAAAGAGATGGCTTAATAAGAAACACATTTTTAACAATTAAGTGCAAAAATGGGTAAAATAGGTTGAGGATACATGAAAGGAAGCAAGTATAATGACTAAGCTAAGAAAGAAGACAAGAACAGACATTAGAGGTAGGAAAGAAAGGGAAAATATGGTAAATTCAACTGATTCAAGATAATTGTGAGGTTACTGCAGTCTACAGATGGGTTGATCACTATGGGTGGGTTGCATATGTTTGTAATGATAAAGTCAAGGGTGTGACCGCAGCAGGGAATGGTTGACATAAGATTGAAGACATGACCATTGGAGGCGACATGGGACAAAGATACCAGAGTATTGGAAAGAATCAGCAAAATAGAGCCAAGTGCAATGACTCATGCCTGTAATCCTAGCTACTCAGGAGGCTGAAGTGGGAGGATCCCTGGAGCCTACAAGTTCAAAGCTGCAGTGAGCTATTCACACCACCGCACTCCATCATGGGTAACAGAACAACACTCTAGCTCTTAAAAAAAATTCATCAAAATGGATAGACATTGTTGAAATAATTTTTAATAACTATGACAATAGTTTTTCTGGAAAGACTGACGGTGATCTAAGAGGAGTAAGGTAGAATGGTAGGTGATTGGGTGTTGTAGTCTGGTGACATTATATACAAAGATTAGTGTTTTTATAGGGGTAAAAGAGAGAGTAGACAGTAATAAGTGATTATTAGTGAAGAGGACACCAACCTTACCTGCAGACCTCACCTCTGACATGGGGTGTAAAGGGTTTGAGAATGACAACATTCACCACTTGAGATTAACACAGAAAATGATTATTCATTTAAGTGCATGCACACACACACATACACACACACACAACATCTTTCTGGATACAAAAATTCTTAAATTCTGAAAAACTCAAGTTATACACACTACAAGCTGTGCTCTCTGACTATAATGCAATAAAAATAAAAAAATTGTATAATCAAAGTTAGACTCAATTTTCCCATGTACTTAGAAACTAGAAATCACATTTTAAGTCTGAGGATTAAAACAGAAATTATTATTACAACTATGTAATATTTGGAGCTCATTTAAATGAAATCATGTATAAAGGCAAGCGTTATATAACAAAAATTATACTTAGAAGAAAAATGTGTACCCATAATGTATGTATTAAACAATGAGTAACATTATTTTCTAAAAACATAACCACCCTGTTAGGCACTTTCTAATTCTTAAAGAAATGTCACATTATAGATATTCAGCTTATTTTATTAAACAGCCAAGGGCTCAGAAAGACTTAGCAACTCAGTCACGAAGCTACTTAGAAGCAAAGGTTGGATTTGATTTTATATCTGTTTTATAATCTGCCAATCATACTGCAGGGAAATGAATACATTACCTTAGCATGCTGAACTAACTTACTAGTCACGCATCACTTAACAAAGAGATACATTCTGAGAAATGTGTGGTCGGGCAATTTCATCATGGTGTGACCGTCATAGAGTGTACCTACGCAAACCTAGATGGTAGAGCCTACCATACCTGGACTATACGGCATAACCTGTTGTTCACAGGCTACAAACCTGTACAGCACATTACTGTAATGAATGTTATAGGTAGTTGTAGCACAATATGAAGTATTTGTGTATCTCAACATAGAAAAGCTACAGAGAAAATAATATATTATAATCTTACGGTACTACATGTGGTTCTTCATTGACAGAAACATGCAGCACATGATTGTACTTGTTTGCCTGTTTGTTTGTTTGTTTTTGAGACAGAGTCTTGTTCTGTCACCCAGGCTGGAATGCAGTGGCATGATCTTGGCTCACTGCAACCTCTGCCTTCTGAGTTCAAGTGATTCTTGTGCCTCAGCCTCTCCAGTAGCTAGGATTACAGGCATGTGCCACCACACCTGGCTAATTTTTGTATTTTTAGTAGAGACAGGGTTTCACCATGTTGGCAGGCTGGTCTCGAGCTCCAGACTTCAAGTGGTCTGGCTGCCTTGGCCTCCCACAGTGCTGGGATTACAGGCATGAGCCACCGTGCCCAGCCACAAGACTGTACTTCTTTCCACAAAACATAGTCTTTCTTTTCCTCCGAGAATGACTTGTTCTCCATCCTAACATCCAACCAGAGGAAGATCGCTGTTCCAGTATTTAGACATGGATTCTAATGACTTACATATGTGTATACATATTTAGATACGATGTTAGCCTCCCATTTCCTCCCTGATAAAGCTCTGTTGTGTGATGGGAAATGAATGAGTCCAATTGAATTGGATAACTTTGGCTTGCCTAAAGTGCAAGGACTACATAATGCTGCAAGTGCCTCAAAGAAAGTTCATAGAACTCTTTGTTTCTGACCATTTTGTGATGTCATTTTCTGAAAGTTCACATTTCTGTGTCTCCTGTTGACTAGAATAATACAAAATCTGGAATAATTTGCTACTTTCTTATCGAAAAGTGTTTTGTTGCTGCTTCCCTAGTGGCCTTGTTCCCTGCAGAGCACTCTGAATTGCATGATGCATTTTGCTTTTAGAGAAACAATATTTTCATGGTTTAAAATCATTACTTGGTAAGGAAGAATTTAATGTTTGTTCCATAATACATTTGGCTCAGAAAACTTAAATTTCTTTTTCCATATTTTTCTCTCTATAAAATTCCAATTATAATTAAGAAAGGTGTTTCTCCACAACCACCTTATTTCTTTCTCTTGCTGTTGTTTAACCTACTCAATAAGTAAAAGTAAAACAAAAACAACAATGACACAATAATTTAAATAAAAAGGAAAAGGAGCAAGTTTAAAATTTGCCTTTCAAAAATTTAGAGGCTTCAAAATGGGACTGTTCTTTTCCTGCCTGTATCTTGTGTGGTATTAGCATTTAAACAATATCCAGTAAAACAATGCATTTGCATTATCACATTTCTATTTAGGAAGCAAATAAACATGAATTTCTTTGTGGAAAAATATGCATATTTTAGAACTACAGATATTACAGTGAAATAATTAAACCCAAGTTAATGAAGGTTGAGAATTACTTTACATAATTACTAAATATAAAAATTAGAAACCTAAATCATGGTATTTCCAATATTTTCAGCTTCCCAAATATTTGGAATGTTTCAGACCAAGTGAATTTCCCTGTTTTATCTATGTTGAGAAATGTTTTACTTCATTTCTTTTTGCTTTATGTTCAAGTATTTTTTCTTCCACTGATCATTTATAAAAGCTTCCACAAGAGATAAGAAACCCTGTGTGATCATAAAAAGAACTGATAGATGTTGGATGACTTTTTAGTTTTATATATTTTTGTAGTTGTTTCGAAATGCATTATTATATTTCTTAATAACTTTCAGCAGAAACCTCAGACATGAAAATAACTTTGCCTACTTATGTGTTCTGATTAGTTAACAAAGATACAGCTGCTTGAAAGCTAGATTCCCTCGTCTAAGTAAGATGTGTTCTTTGTGTAGAAAACTCATTGAGAAAAGCAAATGATGGATTAGAAGGTGGCTAATGAACAAAGAATTAAAGCAAAGGCAACTGGATGTTTCTAAGAGCTCTTCCATCTGGATAATCTCACTAAATGTAACAGATAACTCTGGAAAACTTTTTTACAAGTGTGAGAAAATTAGACTATCTTAGGCCAGGTGCAGTGGCTCACACCTGTAATCCCAGCACTTTGGGAAGTCAAAGCGGGCGGATCACCTGAGGTCGAGAGTTCAAGACCAGCTTGGCCAACATGATGAAACCCTACCTCTACTAAAAATGCAGAAGTCAGCCGGGGTGTGGTGGCACACACCTCTAATCCCAGCTACTTTGGGAGGCTGATGCACCAGAATCACTTGAACCTGGGAGGAGGAGGTTCTAGTGAGCCAAGATCGTGCCACTGCACACCGGCCTACACATCAGCCTGCGCAACAGAGTGAGACTGTCTAAAAAAAGAAAAAGTTGTGCCATTGCACTCCAGCCAGGGCAACAAGAGTGAAACTCTATCTCAAAAAAAGAAAAGAGAAAAAAAGAAAAAAAAATTTTAGACTATCTTTTCCTTCTCAATAGGCTAAATAGGTAAAATGTGAAAACTTGCTGTTGTCTTCCCATTTTCCAGATTGCTCATTGGATTGTATCCTTTATATTATGACAAAACCACTGTCAAAGTCCCATTGTAATCGGTAGTTTTTTCCTGGCTTGTGTGAGGAATATTCTTGTCATTTCTTTTTTCTTAAATGTATCTCTTAATGTTATGAATCACATTCATCAAGATGTCTTCAGTGTGTCACCAATTACTCTATACATAAACACATCAGATGAGTTATTATTGCTTGTTTGTTAATTAAATAAAATAATCACAAATTGTTGCACCTTTGTCTATTTTTCTTTTTCCAGCCTGCTTTCTTTTTTGTTTCATCCATAGCTTTTCCCAGCTATCAGTACACGTGCCTGTCACTGCCTCTCCCTCCCACTTTCTTTGTTACTTCTAACCTATTGCTGAGTTAGAAATTAGAATGTCAAGGTTGCTGTGTCTGTGTACAAAATAAAAATAAGTTACTCTGCGTGATGGCTTAATGGACTCTTCTACATACATCGCCTTGAATTTAGCATAAAGCAGTATTCTATTTTCTCAGGAATGTCATGTTAACACTGATGTCATTGGATGTTAAAAGCTGCTTAGTATAAGAGATTTAAAAGTTGAATACAAACTTATAAATTCTGGAATGAAAAAACAGCTGAAGATGTTCCTTTACGAAACAATTAATCAGGGCCTGGAACATGCAGCATTCATAGTGAATATGGAGGAGGTGAAGATTTCATTGGCATTTCCACACATACTAGGTCATGCAATTTTGTGTTGTTTTTCTTCAGAACATCTTTTAGGACAGTATTCTAAGGAGGCCAGTTTAAAAAATTTTGGCTTATGAACACTATGATATACATTTTATAATTGTAATATTAACATTATAGTATCAATTTTGTGCTTATTACCTGGGCTGTTTTTTTAAAAAAACAAACAAACTCATTTTTAAACAAGTAATGCATTCACATGTAACAAAGTTTGAAGGTTTTGAAAGACTAGTAGGTTAACAATGTTTCTTTCTCCTTATAAACTCCAGGCCCCCAGTTTCCCTCCTTAAAGTCAACAATGTACATTCTTTGATTTTTCTGGAGATACATAGAATATATCTTTTAGACAGCATACTTTTTTATGTATTACTTTTTCACTTCAGAAGATAACAAAGACCATTCTGAGTTCACAGAGCGTTGGTTTACTTTTTTTTTTTTTTGGAGACAGAGTCTTCCTCTATTGCCCAGGCTGGAGTGCAGTGGCACCATCTTGGCTCACTGCAACCTCCGGCTCCTGGGTTCAAGCAATTCTTGTGTCTCAGTCTCCAAAGTAGCTGGGACTACAGGCGCTTGCCACCACACCCGGCTAATTTTTCTATTTTTAGTAGAGACAGGGTTTTACCATGTTGGACAGGATGGTATCGATCTCCTGACCTCGTGATCTGCCTGCCTTGGCCTCCCAAAGTGCTGGGATTACAGGCATGAGCCACTGCGCCCGGCCTCAAACCGTTTTCTATTACAAAATATGCTGCCAATGAATACACATATCTATAAATATAAATGTCTGCACATACATGTGAACTGTTTAAATATGTCTGAAGTCTTACTTTTGAGTGTGTTACAGAAACATGAGTGGATAAGAATGAGATAAATCATAAATATAAAGGAATATAAATTTCTGATTTGGGGTGTATGTGCTTTATATATACATAGACATATCTAATGTATATGTATACAAGGAGAGGGAGAAATACTTTAAGTTAAGTATTGTAAATTTTGACATTTATAAAATATTTTATAACGGAAAAACATAAACCATTAAATAAAAAGGAGCAGGGATTGGTGTTGATCTTGCCTGAGTACTGGTTTGGCAGGCTTGCACAGCACGTAATTAGGCAACATATTAGCACTGGCTTCTAATTCTTATCTTACGTTGTATGGATTATGGTAAACTTTCTGAAAGCTTAATCACATGTAATGTAGGAAATTATCTGACCCTTCCCAATAATTACTAAAAAAGAATAAATGAAGTTACATTGGTGAAAACATTCCTAGAACTTTATTTTCGAACGTGTTGTTTCGGAAGACTTGTGTCAGAAAAATCTCGGTTATTAAAAATCTTTAATCAGGATTAAAAAAGAGGTATGTTTCCTTAGATAAGTTTTCCCTTATCCTGTTTTTTTTTTTAAATATTGCATTGTCATAGACTTTTTTTCCCCTAAATATGTGAGGTAAGAAATCCAGGTAGCTTAGTTTATTATAGGTACCCCCATTGTCCTGGGTATATTTGAAAGACATTCAATATTGAGGTGGGACCAAGGGAGTTTCTAATGGCAGTGCATTATTCTGTTCAATCTATTGTTCTTACATGAGTACCATGTCCCATCCGTCACCTAAAGTTCTCTCCAGGCCTTACTGTTGTGTTGTGAAATAGGCATTTGCTGTTAACAGTTCTAGGATCACTGCTTACAGCCTTCTTTGGTGTATCATGCAGCATTCCAAAAGAAAAAGACAGACTGCTTTAAGCTCATGGATATCGTGATTATTTATTCAGAGGAGAGATGTAAGGCTATGCTTATTGTCTTAGGGAAAATATCTCTATTGCCAAGTTGCTCTTTTTTTTCGGCGGGGCGGGGGAAGGTATATTTAACACTTCACACTGAAGATGTAACTCTCACGGTGTCTTGGGGACCATTTGGTCTGAATTAGGTACAGGACAATAAAGGAAGCAGTTAATTTATAAGAAAGATCAGTGATTGGGATGGGGAGGGCCTGGCCTTCGATCTCTCCTAGTCATTTATAGAATAAAAACAATGAGGAAGAGAGTTAAGCTACAATCTAAGAAGCAGAATTGCAAACCTGCTAGGTGACTCAGTCTCCAGGGCTTACCTTCCCCCTTTACATAATAAATTTAGAGGGTCCTGAAATTTTATTTTCTTTGACAACATAAATACCATAGTGTTGTCATCTCTCAGTAACCATGGGAGATTGATTCCAGGACCTTCCACAGATACCAAAATCCAAGAATGCTCAGTTCCTTGATATAAAATGGCATGGTATTCGCATATAATCTAAGCAAATCATCCAATATACTGAAATCATCTCTAGACTACTTATGATGCCTAATACAATGTAAATACTATATAAATAGCTGTTATATTGTATTGATTAGGGAATAAGAAAAAAAGTCTGCACATATTCAGTGCACATGCAATTTATATATAGATAGATAGATAGAAATTTTTATGTAGATATATTTTTCTTCTTTTTATTCCCTCTTTCTGCTGTTGGTTGAATCCAAAGATGTGGAACCCATGGATACAAAGGGCTGACTATATTCTGAAAAAAGAAAGAAGGGTGTGGGGAAGACCCAGTTTAGATGAGATGGCCAGGGAAAGTAAGTTTTGCTATAGAGATTTAAGTTGGTTTCTTCTCCATTGATAAGAGTCTGTAATGATTTAGTCATACTTCTCTTCCTGGTGCAGAAATACACTTTTACTAATGGAAATTTCGTTCATAGATAAAACTTTCCCCTATAAAAGGGCAATTTCTTAGAGCTTCGATGTTACAGTTTCTCAAAGTGAGCAGATCAAATTAATTCTGATGCCAAAAGGGTGTATTTTAGAGTGGCACATTCTAATCTCCTATAGTCATATTTTGGTGTATGGCTCCTAAGCCCCATCAGTTTATTTGGGTTTTAGTTTCCTCATTTTAATGGGTGTAAGAATTATACACATCTTGACAATTGTGAAAATTAAGTGAACTAGTATAGAAAGTTCTCGAAAGGTTGCCTAGCATATAGTTATGAGAAATAAAAATACAATCCTAAGTCCCTCAACTGACTGAATGAGCCCCCTCTTGGCTATGGGGATCCCAGAGAAACCTTGGAAGCTGAGTTGCTGGTCATGATGGGATAGGAAGTCTGACACACCCCATTATACCCCTCCCCTGTTAAGAGCCCTTAGGCTTTCTTCCCTAAGGGCTAAATGGAAACCAGCCTTTCAAAAGGCTCCACCACTGATTTCAACCAACCACCTGATGCTGCCCCTCCCTTTGTGGTTCTCACACAAAAGCCAATCAGCACTCCTTCCTGATTAGGGATCACCAATCATAGAGTGGTCCTGGCCAGTCTACAGAGGCCACCCGGAGAGGATTTTCCTGTTCTCTGCTTCATATTTTTATGTCAGAGAGCTGAAAACTTCACCCTTGGATCATATTAAGGCTGCCATTTCTGAACATGGAACTCATGGAGAATCATAAAGCTCAATTGTGCGTGCACGTTTCTCCTTTTATAAATATTTGTGACTCATCCCATAGCTTATTGAATATGTATATTTGGTCACCCCATTGAGCATAAATTCTTGTCTTATTCTTCCTACTCTTAAAGTGCTTGTTTTTGGCTTCTGGCAGGAGGCTACCCTTCCCAGCCTGTCAGAATGGCACCCATTGGCTGCAACCCTTTATGAGAAATAAAACTCTCCTTTCCAAATTTATGAACCTCATCATTCTAGAGTTGATAGTACACACAGACACACATAACATCATTTGCTATGAAAATTAAGTTGATAATAAACTGTATTAGCATCAAATAGAAATGAAAGTGAGGTCTTAATGTAGCTAGCAGAGACACAGCAACTACTCACATATTGAAACAAAGATGATAAATACATTCTGAGGGAATATGAAGATATCTAGACAGATATTTTAGCACAAAAGTGATTAAAATTAGGTTGAATAATTTAAACAAGTTAAAGTGCAATAAAGTATAATTAGAAAAAAGAAAATATTAATCTCAAAAATGACAAACCATGTGGTGAATCCCCAAAACATACACATAGCTTAATCTAGCAAATACTATGAAATACAATATAGTAATCACATATAGACATATATATGTATATTATATATGTATAAATTAGCTTCTTTACTCAAATAAAGATACTGATAGATTTTATGACACACTGCCCTAAAAAAAAGCGGAACATGCCACCTCAGATATGCCTCTTTGTGTAAGGATTATTTTGATCTGATCATTTGGAGAAACTGCAGACACAGGATAAGCTTTAAAAAGCTACCCTCTTGTAACAGAAGGATACATATATGAAAGAAATCTTCATTTCTAAGGGTGTCTCCCTCTTTGCACCAGGAAGAGAAGGATGACTGGGTCACTAAGACTCATCAATGGAAAAGGAACTGAGAGGTAAGTCTACATGATAAATCTTGCCTTTTTTAACCACCTGATCCTAACTGTGCTTTTCCCCACATTCTTTTTTTCTTTGTATTGAAAACCATTGTACTAGAGCTTAGAGACAGAGCTACAATGGTTGACTCATGAACAACATGGGTTTAAACTGCAAGGGCCCACCACCGGTGGACTTTCTTTTACCTCTTCTAACCTTGAGAGAGCAAGACGAATTTTTTCTCTTTCTCTTCCTCCTTAGCTTAATGTGAAGACAACAATGATCAAGACATTTATGATGATCTACTTTTATTTAATAAATAATAAATACATTTTCTTTTTCTTATGATTTTCTTAACATTTTCTTTTATCTAGCTTATTTTACTGTAAGGATACAGTATATCATACATATACAAAATATGTGTTAATTGACTGCTTCTCTTGTCGTTAAGGCTTCAGATCAATAGCAGGCTATTGGGGAAGCTGAAAGTTGTGAGCAAATTTTCAGCTGACTAGAAATTCAGTGACCCTAATGCCTGGGTTGTTCAAGGGTTGTACTTTGAAATCTAGAGATTTTACTCATTTCTCTGGGTTAACTCCCATGTATATAGGAGTTACACACGTTATTAAACGTTTGTGTATTTCTTGTTAATCTGCTTTTTACAGGGGCTCCTAGCTAAGAACTCAAGAGGGGTACAGAGGAAAATTATTCCTTCTCCCCTACAATATGCTTTAATAATTTCATATAAAGTATAATGAGTCATTATCTTATAACGCTGGGTACAATAACTATTTTTAGTGTAAACTACAATATTCGTCTCCCACTTACTTTGAGCTTTATACTGTTTAAGCTCAAAGAAGTCATTATTTATATATTAAAAGCAATATTTAACATAAGTATTTTCTGAGGCTGACAACTTTTCCCTTTGAAATGTAAAAACAAAATTTGGCATTCTATGATTTGACAACTTATTATTTATGATCCTCTTCCAGACCATTATGTATTTGCTTTCTCTGCCCTTCAGGGAGATAAAAATATCAATCTTTTCTCTGGGGTAGTCTGCATTTCATCTGCCTGTGTCTGTGTCTTGAACGGTTCATTACACAGACCTGAATTCGCTTACTTAATGTGTCAGTTGGTATAAAAAGTTTCTATTGCACTCTTTTGATATTTTGGAAGCTTTTCTTTCTTCCTTTTTCTTTTTTGGCAAAGGATAAAATGTTGTAGGGAAACCACACAAAAATAGTTTTACTTTGTTTTCGATATTAAAAAGAACAAATTGGAAAACTCGTGAATAAATTCTGGAATGTACTTGCTTTGAGCCTGCCTTTGGTTAGCTTTAGAAACTGCTTTAGATTACCTTTAGAAACAGGAAAAATAAACAAAACAAAAAGTGTCACTAAATAGGAAATCTTCCTTTTGCTTTCAACTAGTTCATATTTATATCTAAAAAATCAAAGTGAATCACATTTACAGTCTTCTCAAATACTAAAATGAATTTGTAGAAACTTGAAATATATTATTAATTTTGTGTTATTTGAAAGCCAATTGCTTTTTCATTCCTATTCTGTCCTTGGAAAATAAATTTTTTTATATCTTTTGACATTATAAATCCTCTAGAGATCTCTTTAATAAAACGCCAAGGAAAGTATTTATCAAAAGACTAATAGGTAAGCATTCTTTCACAACTTAAATAATGAATGTTCTTGTATATTAATAAATTTGTATTTGATATTGAAAATAAATCTTGCACTTACTATATGTTACTATACAAGTATAATTAGTACTTTGTAAATAATTAATGGTATCATTCATATACCAGATATATACCAAATGCAGTAAATCTCCATAATTCTTTCATAATTTAACAGTAGTTTCTGTACATATTAGTATTATGATTGCATATTCACAGTCTCTTAAAGTTTGAATTAAAATGCTATTCAGAAAAAACTTGAAATCAAAATATATTTTCTAAATGCAAATGTAAAAAATGTTTCAAATATAAATGGTTTAAAAAAACTTTAACTCCATTTTTTGTTAGTAAAATCATTAGACTTATGATGTGTATAGATTAAAGGCTTCCCATAACGATAATGTTTTTAGAGTTCAGAGAAAATCTCCAGCCCCTTCAACCAGGACTGCCCCTTGAATGTACGGGGCCCTCCACAAATATTTTGTGAAACAAGGATTTGTTTATATAAACAATTTGAATAAAAGTTGTATTACAAAAGGCTGGACACAGTGCCTCGCACATATAATCCCAGCACTTTGGGAGGCCAAGGCTGGCTGATCACGAGGTCAAGAAATTGAGACCATCCTGGCCAACATGGTGAAACCCCGTCTCTACTAAAGATACAAAAATTAGCTGGGCATGGTGGTGTGTGCCTGTAGTCCCAGCTACTGGGGAGGCTGAGGCAGGAGAGTCACTTGAACCCAGGAGGCAGAGGTTGCAGTGAGCCAAGATCGCACCGCTGCACTCCAGCCTGGCGACAGAGCAAGACTCCGTCTCAAAAAATAAAAATAAATAAAAAATAAAAGTTGTATTACAAAATTCCTGGCCCCATGTAAGAGTCAATGATTTATCATTGATCATTTAGAAAAATGGGTAAAGAAGAGGCACCTAATTGTTCATTTTCCAGTAAGTACATGGATAGATTTTTTTATAGGGTCTGGATACTCACTCTTCCTGTTCACTTTCAGCAGACAAGTTTTCCTCCTCTGTTTCAAATGCATCGTTCTTCGCTAAGTTTATATCTTTTGCCATAAATGAAAGGTAATAACATTATAACTGACAATGCCTTGGCTCTTTGGAATCTGTTTGTGCTAAACAACATAAAACTTTTTGCCCCTGCATTTCCTTAATACTGTTTATTAAATGTTCGGTGCATCATTACTCAAGACAGCGCGTTATCCACATGAAGCTTTTGGATACTGGCTTCCAGTGATTCTTGCAAAGGCTAATACGGTACTTCAATTATCATAAACAAAAATGCAAGTCTTAACCAGAGTATGAAGAAAAATGTAAATAAAAATTAATTTTCTGAGCATGAAAAGAAGAAAAGAAAAAAGAAAAATTGTCTTAGTTGTTAAGGCATAAATAAATTACAACAAATAATCCTTGAGAACAAATATTAATATTGCTAATTAACCACTAGTCAGTTTTAGAAATTGAGTTACTGTTCAAATTTACCACCCTCCTATCCACATATTTATTTTAGAAAATTGGCTGATAGTGCAGTATGACCTCAGCCACTGGTACCATTTCTTTGGTCCAAGTTCATTAGCACCTAATTCAAAGAAGACCAATAAATACATTCATTAGCACATTCAAAACTGGGTCACAAATATTTTAATGTTTTTTTCCCTCATAGCTAGGTTGTAATATGTAATGCTTAGAATGTATTAATGGTTATTTTTTCCCCCCACAATGGAAAAAAGTCATTTTGGACTTGGAGAAATGGAAGCCAACCTAAAGAGATATGCAGAGAAAGAGTGAAACAGAGGACCTGGCAGCATGTGATAATTATAAATCCAATGATTTCTAACATTCAGAATCATCCCAGGCATTCTTTACTTAGTCACTCATGCTTTCCTTGAATTTCATAAGCCTATACAATCTTCTGCTTAAGTTAGAATTCTGTCACTTAAAAATATCAAATATCAGTGTTAAACACAAATTTTAAAAAAAACAAAATATATAGGCCTGCTTTAAGTACAGTGCTAAGAATCAATTACAAATAAATAAAATAAAATGCTTTCAAATTTGGAATATATAAAAGATCTTTTTCCAATTAAGCAATGGATTGGTAGATACTTAAAATAAATGATTAAAAATTACTAAAAACAATTCTATCAATGCCTTTTTAATTTGATGGTACAATGTCAATGAAACAGAAAGGGGTTTTAAACCCAAATGGATTTATTGGGAATTGTTTCAAATATTTAAGAAATAGATTATTACTATGCTATGAAATCTATTCCAAAAGCAGTTTTGAAATCTAGCTGAGTAAACTCCTTTAGGGTCTAAAGCCTGGGAATAATCTTCTATGGTGCTGTTTTTGGCCCTCTGGGACCATATTGTGCCCTCTGGGTTATCCTTCCCCTATTGATAAACAATGGAATGTGTTACCAGAGAATTAGTTCTATCAATCTTTTTTTTCGCCATTCAAATTTTATGGTCCAACGATCTTTTAAAATTTCCTTCTCACTGATGCTTTTAGTCTGAGATGGCAGTGTCTGCTGGTAAAAATTCCAAAGAACTTATTGGGTCACCCATGTATGTCATAGGTATTCACTCTGTTAGACAAGTGGCTTGTCTGTAGATTTTCCTAGATCGTTTCTTCTTCATTTTTAGCTCCCAAGATTCCTAGAATCTCCCTAGTTTTGCTGAGAGAAATGGTGATTCACTCTCTTAATCATTTTAAAGGTTCTATGTGACGAAATACTTCGATCTTTTGATCTTTCTTTTAGCAAGAAGTTGTAAAGCCACACACTCAGATATTTCTCTATGCAACATTTTGGAAGCAATCTCATAATTTTACAAGTTATTACCATCTGGTGGACTAAGAATACCCAAATCACCTACTCCTGGTTTCTATTTGTTAAACAGGGTTTCACTCAATTTACCTCCTTCCTTTCACGTTTTCCTTTAAGCAGTGAGAAGAAACGAGATGGTACTTTAATCACTTTGCTTAGAAATTTCAGATAAACATCAGGGTTCATCCTCTCATTTACAAGTACAGCTCTCTAAACAACTGCAGGATAATACTTTGTGAGCCTCCTGTCACAGTATACAAGGGTCCCCTTTATGACACGTGCCTCCCTTCCTGCTGGGCTCTCAGCAGCAACACCTGTTTGCTGTTCATGTTTCTATTAATCATTGGTAGAGATATGATTCCCAATTATTTAGGTATTCTTTAAAGTGGTTTAAGAGTTATGCCACACTCCTTCACTTCCTTCTGAACCCTCACTAGCAGAGTCACTAACATCCATTTGTCTGCTGGTCCATCCAAGATAATTGGGACTTTTTCTATCATGCTCCTCAAATTCTTTCAGTCTGCCCACTGCCCAATTCTAAAGCCATTTCTCCATTTTCAGAGTTACAATAGCACTCCACTTCTAATATCTGTATTATATTTCTAATGCTGTGTAAAAATTATTACAAACATAATTGCTTAAAACAACACACATTTATTATCTTATAATTCCGTAAGTCAGTTATCTGGATGAGCTCTTATCAGGAGGCTGAGGGAAAAAATTCACTTTCAAGCTCATTCAGGTGATTGGCCAAATTCAGCTACTTGCAGCTATAAGACAGAGGCCTCCATTTTCTTTTTCATGGTCAGCGGAGGGCAGCCTAAACTCCAGCACACATCCCTCTGAGCCTTGCCCTATAGTCCCCTAAACATTACAGCTAGCAACATATCAAATTCTTCTCATTCTTGGTATATCTCTGACTTCTGCTTTTGCTCTCTTTTATCTTCTCTGATTGCATCTCTCTGTCTCTAGCCAGATAAAGCTATCTGCTTTTAAGAGGTCATACGATTGCAGTGAGTCTACTCAGTCATACAGATCAGTAACTTTAATTCTATGTGCAAAATCTCTTTGTCATGTAGTGTAACATATTAACAGGTTCTAGGGATTAGAGAATGGGCATCTTTGTGGGGTCAATCTGTTTATCATGCAGATCATTTTATAAAGCTAGTAAAATCTATATTCCAAATCTGTAATACAATATGAGAGAAAGTAATTATATACTCATTTCACTTATAAAGGACAATGCAAAAATATAAAGTAATAGCTAATCAAATCCAACAATTATAAAAATAGTAAGGAGAAATTAATGCCAGGGATTTATCAATGATCCAGCATCATTAATTTATTATTGTACTCTGCTAAATAACTAAAGGTGGAACATGAGATGACTGTGCCAATATATGCAGAAAAATGTATTTCATAAAATTCAACAACTATTTACTATTTAAAAAAAACTCTAAGAACAACGAAACCACTAAAAGTTGGTAAGTTTTACACAACAATTTTCTCAAGCAAACATTATGCTTAATCGGGAATCTTTAGTTTCATTTTCTTTAAGATAAAGAGACAGGGGGCCGGGCGCAGTGGCTCACGCTTGTAATCCCAGCACTTTAGGAGGCTGAGGCAGGTGGATCACGAGGTTAGGAGATCGAGACCATCCTGGCTAACAAGGTGAAACCCTGTCTCTACTAAAAATACAAAAAAATTAGCTGGGCGTGGTGGCACTCGCTTGTAGTTCCAGCTACTCGGCAGGCTGAAGCAGGCGAATAGCTTGAACCCGAGAGGCGGAGGTTGCCGTGAGCTGAAATTGTGCCACTGTCTGGGAGACAAAAAAAAAAAAAAAAGAGAGAGAGACAGGGATGTTCCCTGTCACCATGACTGTTTAACTGAATTTCAGAATTTCTGGCTATTGCTGTGAGGAAAGAGAAAAAAAAAGTGTAAGGATTTGAAACAAAAGATGAAATATTATTACTTGTACACGCTATGATCAGTCATATACCTGGAAAACAAACAGAGCAATTGACATTCTATTTACATGTGTAAGAGAGTTCCATGGTGTCTTCTGATTTAAAATGAACCCACAAAAAGTAAAAAGAATTTTTAGGCAATAACAACCAGCTATAAAAAAGCTATTCACAAGAGCAATAAAAACTGTAAGTTATAGGATAATTAACTTCATCAGGACAATATCAATATTATTTGAATAAAACTTTACAATTCCTAATAAGAAACTTAGAAGATAATACGATGCACTAAAAATTTCTTGGACTAGAAGATTTAATATTAGAAAGATATCAGTTATCATCAAATTAATCTTGAATTTGCAATTCCAAATCTATAAATCAAAATTTCAGTTGGTTGTTTGAAGGACTCAGTAAACCTATAGTAAGACTCATAGCAAAAGAATATAGGTTCACAAATAGTGAAGTAAATTTTAATAATAGAAACAGGAATATCTTAGTAAATATTACAACATTTTAGAAAGTCATAGTTATGGCTGGCCGGGCGCGGTGGCTCATGCTTGTAATCCCAGCACTTTGGGAGGCCGAGGCGGGCGGATCACGAGGTCAGGAGATCGAGACCATGGTGAAACCCCGTCTCTACTAAAAAAATACAAAAAATTAGCCGGGCGTGGTGGCGGGCGCCTGTAATCCCAGCTACTCGGAGAGGCTGAGGCAGGAGAATGGCGTGAACCCGGGAGGCGGAGCTTGCAGTGAGCCGAGATTGCGCCACTGCACTCCAGCCTGGGCGACACAGTGAGACTCCGTCTCAAAAAAAAAAAAAACAAAAAAAGAAAGTCATAGTCATGTAAACAGAATGATATTATCACAATACACAAAAAGGACAATACGCACATGTGAGCTTGCACAAAAGCCCAGATCCACAATATATAAAAAGATGGTATCATATGTTGATTGAAAATGTTCATAATGTATAATTGGGAAACTGGTTCACTTTACCTAGAAAAGTAAAATGGGTCACAACAAAAAGATGAGCTCAAGAGAGATGAAAGAATTAAATATGAAAAAAATTATATAATGAGTATAAGAAAAATGTAAGATAATGTATTTATACCCTGGGCATGGGGAAGGATTTGTAAAATAAAAATAGAAATCACAAAACATAGGTTAAAAGATTGATGAATTTGAGTACACAATATGAAGTTCTGTTCTGTTTCGCAAAGGACACCATGTACAAAGTTAACTGAGAGGTGATAGACTGGGAGAAAATGATGGCAATTTCTAGAACCAACAAAAAATTATTGTCAAGATATATAAGGAGCTCAAGCAAATTATCAAGTAAAAGAGCAATACAAATAGAAAACAGGGCAATTTAAGGAAAGGGAAACATCAAAGACTAACAGGTCTATAAGGAGATGCTCACACTCACTCTAAATCAGAGGTGTAAATTAAAGCAAAATAAAACTATCATTTTACATCATTTTGTGGGTGATGAAACCATAACTTTCTCAGTTAAATAATAATCAGAATTCAGCTTCCATGTTATTCTTTGTATTGTCATCCATTTTCTTCTTTTTGTCACATTAAGCATAATTACAATTTTTATGACTAGCATTTTAACACCTATTGTGAATTAATACTTATCTTTCATGCATTCCTCCCCTTATAATTTAGAGACAGCCTTCTCCCCCCACCCCCGTAACTTAGAGACATAACTTTCCTGTGAAATTGATAAAAGTAACTAATAGCCAAGTATGCTATTTATGAGTCCTCTAGCTGATAAGTTGGCTGGATATGCCCTTTGGGAAATTCTGTAATTTTCTCTTGTCTCACTCCTTTTCCCTTGTGCTTCACGCACATTGACACTTTTAGATTTTCCCTGAATAATTAATTCACCAGACCTTCCCTTGTTTGATTACAATAAAATCAAACAACTCTCTTCAACTCTTGGGAAGTCAGTGAATTAATTTGCTGCCCATAATTATTATTAGAATATCCTATGTTTCATCTGATTATTTTCTATGACCTACAGGTAACATTACTGATTTGAAGAATCGTCTATTTGACACAATAAATAAATTGCAATCAAGACATTCTCAGAGGGAAGGAACAATGAGGTGTTTACTAATAATTTTTTTCTCAAAGCAAATGAGTAATCATGTTATAAACCTCTTAATATGATGCTGTCCTAATAACAGGAAACCATTAATGTTAACTGTAATAAATGTTGAGGTCATTGTTTTAACCTGACTTTAAAATGATAGTGAGACATTTTCCTTGCCATGGCTAAGAAAAGAGCAATTATTGAAGGAATGAGTTTGATTTAAATCCCTTGAAGAAAACAATAAACAGGTAAACAGCTAAAAATGATAAGGCTCATTTATTTCCCAGGTGAGCCAAAGCAATTAGATAGCTCCTTCCTTCAGCTTCCTATAGGGTATAACAGATCTTCCTAATGATTACTTGTTTGGAAAAGCAAGCACATTTTTTCCTTCACATTCTATTTGAGAAACTCATTTGGTTTTCTGATTTTTTGGTAAACATTTCAGTCCCATTAAACAAAGGTATTCCTAATTGTGAATACAGAAGACTACCAGCTACATTTAATGCTACTTACAGACAGACATTGTTCAGTTAGGAACCATAAAGAAAACAAGTGATGAATAAGGCTGCAGCCAAAACAGACACTAAATACCAGGAATACTAACAGTAAATACCCAGGAAGGCTGACAGTCATGAGCAACGTCCTTTACAGTCCTTGGACAAATTGATTAGGAAGTAAAGTCTTTGTTTCTGTTTTATTTTCCCTTGTGTTAATTCTCTTTGTGCTTTTTTTTTTTTTTAAAGAGGAACAGACAAACATGCATAGCAGAGAAATGAATATTAATTCCCTTAACAATCACCAAATATTGTTGTTTTTCTATTTTTTTTTTGTCTTTTACTCTTTTTCTGCCTTCTCCTGTTTTAATTGAGCATTTTGCATGATTCCATTTTCTCTCTTATTTTCACATAACAAGGATACTTCTTTTTAAATTTTTCAAGTGGTTGCCCATAGTTTACAGCGTACACTTACAGCTCACAGAAGACCATTCCAAATAACAACGTGCTCATTTGTACTGGTATCTAGGATCTAAACATTCTTAGTTTACATAGTTTAACTCTATATATCTCTTTATCTTTCTATCTATGTATTACCATGAGTTCATATTAGTGCCTTCAACTCCAGTCTGACACCACAGCTTATTATAATCTCCCCCAACCTTTTTAATGTTTACATTTTTAACCATTTCACAACAGTGAAAAGCATAGCTCCCTTTATTTACTACATAGTTACTTGTTTACCTGGAATAATATACTTCAGCCGATTTCATAATTGCTAACCCCTACCATTGTGAAAAAAAAAATCTACTAAGGAAGTCTAATAATCAGGCATACTTCTTTGTTTTTAACCTGACAGTGTGTAGTCAAAATGCTAGGTTCAAGAGATGTTTTAGTCTTTTCCCCATTTAGTGAGGTTACGCCATTTATTTCATTCACAGTTATTTGTTTGGTTGTTTGCCTTAGATTGCATTGAACTTTGGGTTATTTCTCTATCTTTTTTATCTTATTTATAGGTTTTGTGTATGTTAAATGGTATCATGGTTCTAAAAGTCATATTTATAAAATATACCCACAGAAGTGTGTTTCTCACTCCATCTCTTCTATGTATTGCCATTCCCCATTCTTTTTTTTGAGACGGAGTCTTGCTCTGTCGCCCAGGCTGGAGTGCAGTGGTGCAATCTCGGCTCACTGCAAGCTCCGCCTCCTGGGTTCATGCCATTCTCCTGCCTCAGCCTCTCCGAGTAGCTGGGACTACAGGCGCCCGCCACCACGCCCAGTTAATCTTTTTGTATTTTTAGTAGAGACAGGGTTTCACCGTGGTCTCCATCTCCTGACCTCGTGATCCACCCGCCTCGGCCTCCCAAAGTGCTGGGATTACAAGCCTGAGCCACCGCGCCCGGCCGGCCATTCCCCATTCTTTCACTCTATGTATATACCTGTAATTAACTAAACTTGTTGCTTTCTATTTTTTTCTTATAGTTATTTTTGTACAAATAAGCCTTTTTCATACATATTTTATTTTCCTTTTTTTTACACAAAAAGTGACATTTTTTGCATCTTTTAGATAATCCTTGGCACTTTGCTTTTTTCACCTAATGATCTATCAAGGAAATTATGAATGGAAATTAATTCATAAGGTTTTCCTAGGGGTTTTTTTTTTTTTTGACACGACACGGAGTCTCACTCTCCTGCCCGGGCGCGGTGGGCCTAGATCGCTCCACTGCAACCTCTGATTCCCGGGTTCAAGCGATTCTCCTGCCTCAGCCTCCAGAGTAGCTGGGATAACAAGTGCGTGCCATCACGCCCAGCTAATTTTTTGTATTTTTAGTAGAGACGGCATTGCACTGCATTAGCCAGGATGGTCTCAATCTCCTGACCTCGTGATCTGCCCACTTTGGCCTCCGAAAGTGTTGGGATTACAGGCGTGAGCCAGTGCACCTGGCCTTCCTAGGTTTTTTATAAATTTCACAATGTGTCTATGTTTATTCAATCATGCTTCTACGTATGGATATTTATTTTGCTTCCAATATTATGCAATACATGTTGCAGCATTGCTTGTATTGCATAATATTGGAAGCAAAATAAATATCTATATGTAGGAGAATGATTGAATGTTTATCTCCAGGGTAAATCCCTAGACGTGAGCTTGGTCAAAGATTAGAAGCATATGTAGTTATATTAGATATTGCAAAATTCCATTCCAAAGTGGTTATTCCACAATCAACCTTTCAGAGTGCCTGTTTCCCCAAAATTTATCCAACCGTGTTGTCATACTTTTAAATTTTCACCAACTTAGTAAGTGACAAGTGGTATCTTAACATATTTTAGTAAGCATTTTTCTGGTTATGAATGAAGTTTAATATCTTTTCATGGGCTTAAGAACCATTTTAATATCTTTTCTGTGAATTTTTTACTCCCATGCTTAGACCATTTTTTATAAGGTTTTTCATCCATACTCCCTCATTTTAAAAAACAATTCTGTCCATATTTGGGATATTAGTTATATAGAGAGAAGGCAAGATGTAGGCATTTGCCGCTAGATTTTTATTTGTCTTTGATATTGTTTATTTTCTTTATTGTCACACCAAAGTTTTTCTTCCGTGTAACCAAATTCATCAGTCTTCAATGTATGTGAATTTTGAGACATAATGAGAAAATTCCATA
Organism: Hylobates moloch; assembly: GCF_009828535.3. Classification (NCBI taxonomy): domain Eukaryota; kingdom Metazoa; phylum Chordata; class Mammalia; order Primates; family Hylobatidae; genus Hylobates; species Hylobates moloch. Next base: position 71,097 of record NW_026652303.1, on the reverse strand, counting down.
ATTCCAGGTTATAAAGGAATTCACCCACTTTTCTCCTAAGATTTGTGTGGCTTATTTATTTATTTATTACATTTAGATCCCTGGTCAGTTTGAAAATCATTATTTTATAAGTTTTGTAATGAGTACCTAATTTTTAATTTTTATAAATAGCTAATCAGTTGTCAGAGCAATATTTATTAAGTAATCCATCTTTGTCAAATTGGTTTTAGATGCTCACTTTATTATTTATAGTAAATAACTTTTTATACTTGGGTCTATTTTCAGAGATTCAGTTCTTCTTTAAAGCCTCTTACCAATTGATGGACCAGTACTAAACTGTTTTAATTATGAGGCTTTCTACTGTTTTGATGTGTGATGTGGGAGGCCTACTTTGACATAGCTTTTAAACACTTTCTTATTTTTGCATGTTTTTATTTTCTAGATGAATTTTTGCATTGACTTAATCTCGTTCAATATAGTAAGTCTGTTGTTCTTAAGTTACAATTGAGTTAAATGTTTGAATTAACTACAGGGAGTAACATTTTAAGATGCGAAGTCATTCTATTAAAAAGGGGGGTGACTATCCTCCTATAAACCTAATTCTGGTTTTGTCTGATTTAGGATTGTTTTAAAGTTTTCCTCTTGTACGGTTTGCATGTTTCTATAAAAAGTTTATTCTTAAGTATTTTAAGAATTGTTTTTATTGCAAATGGGGATTAACTCCCCATTTATATCTTGTGATTATTACAGTATATGTTAAATAATTACAGTAGAAGCTTTTAAATATCAGCAGGTAACAAGCAGCTATAAAGAAACAAGGAAACCTTGTTTTACTGCACTCTGCTTTAGTGCACTTTGCAGGTATTGTGCATTTTACAAATTGAAGGTTTGTGGCAACCCTGCATCCATCAAGTTCATCGGCGCCATTTTTCCAACAGCATTTGCTCACTTCATGCTATATTTTGCTAATTCTTGCAGCATTTCAAACTTTTTCAATGTTATTATATCTGTTACGGTGATTTGTGATCAGCAATATTTGATGTTCCTAATTTAATTTTTTTGGGGTATCATAAGTCACGTCCAAGTAAGATAGTTATGAGTGTTCTGATTGCTCCACTATCCAGCTGTTTTCCCACTTTCCTCCCTTTTTTCAGAAATTCCTTTCTATTCTCTGAGACTTAAGATTATTGAGATTAGGTCAATTAATAACCCTCCAGTGGCCTCTAAACTTCCAAGTGAAAGGAAGAATTGCATGTCTCTCACTTTAAATAAAAAATTAGAAATAGTCAAGCTTAGTGAGGAAGGCATGTTGAAAAGCTGAGATAGGCCCAAAGCTAAGTCTCTTGCACTAGTTAGCCAAGTTGTGAATGCAAAGAAAAAGTTCTTGCAGGAAATTAAATATAGTACTCCATCAAGCACACAAATGATAAGAAAGTAAAACAATCTTTTTGCTGATATGGAGAAAGTTTGAGTGATCTGGATAGAAGATCATACCCAGCCACAACACTCCCTCAGGCCAAAATGTAATCTAGGGCAAGGCCCTAACACATTTCAACTCCATGAAGGCGGAAAGAGGTGAGGAAGCTGAAGAATAAAAGTTTGAAGCTAGTAGAGGTTGGTTCATAAAAGAAGCTCTCTCCGTAACATACAAGTGCAAGGCGAAGTAGCAAGTGATGGTGTAGAAGCTGCAACAAGTTATCCAGATCCAGGTAAGATCATTGATAAAGGTACACTAAACAACAGATTTTCAATCTAGATGAAATAACACTTTCTATTGGAAGAAGATGGCATCCATGACTTTTACAGCCAGAAAAAAAATGGCAGTGCCTGATTTTAAAGCTTTATAGGGTAGACTGGCTTTTTAATTACATACTAATGCAGTTGATGCAGTTGATGACTTTTAAGTTGAAGCAAATGCTCATTTACTATTTTGAAAATCCTAGAGCCTTGAATAATTGTTCTAAATCTACTATGCCTGTGCTTTATAAATTGAACAACGAAGTCTGGATGACAACACATCTGTTCATAGCATGGCTTACGGAATACTTTAGGTCCACTGTTGAGACCCACTACTGAGAAAAAAAGGATTCCTTTAAAAATATTAGTGTTCATTGACAATGTGCCTAGTCACTCAGGAGCTCTGATGGAGATGCACAAGGAGATTAACGTTGTTTTCATGCCTGGTAACACAACATCCATTCTGTGGCTCATAAATCAAGGAGTAATTTTAACTTTCAAGTCTTATTATTGATAAAATATATTTTGTCGAGCTATAGTTGCCATAGTGTTTCTTATAATGGATCTGAGGAAAGTAAACTGAAAACCTTATGAAAGAATTCACCATTCTAGATGCTATTAAAAACTTTCATGGTTCATAGAAGGCAGTCAAAATATCACCATTAACAGGAATTTCAATGAATTGATTCCAAACCTCATGGTTGACTTTGAAGAGTTCAAAACTTAAGTGGAGGAAATAATTGAAAATGTGTTGTAAATAGCAAGAAAACTAGAATTAGAAGTGAAGCCTGAAGATGTGACTGATTGGTTGCTATCTCATGATCAAACTTGAATGGATAAAGAGTTGCTTCTTATGGATGAGCAAAAAAGGGTTTCTTGAGATAAAACTTACTTCTGGTGAAGAAACTGTGAACATTGGTGAAATGACAACAAAGGATTTAGAATATCACATAAACTTAGTTGATCAAGTGATAACAGGGTTTGGAAGAATTGACTCCAGTTTTGAAAGAAGCTCTACTGTGAATAAAATACTATTGAACAACATCACATGCTACAGAGAAATTTTTCATGAAAGAAAGAATCCATTTATGTGGTAAACTTTGCTGTTGTCTTATTTTAGATAAATTGCTACAGCTTATCCCAGCCTTCAGCAACCACCACTGTGATCAGTAAGCAACAATCAACATCTAAGAAAGACCCTCCACCAACAGGAAGATTATGACTCACTGAAGTCTCTGATGATTATTTGTATTGCTTAGCAATAAGACATTTTAAAATTAAGTATGTACTTTTTAAAATCATAATGCTATTGCAAACTCAACACACTGCAGTAGAATGTAAACATAACTTTTATATGCACTAGGAAAGAAGAAGTCAAGCCGTCTCTCTTCACTGATGATATAATTCCATACCTGGAAAACTTTAAAGAGTCTGCCAAAAGGCTCATAGAACTAACAGCTTTAGAAAAGTTTCGAGGTACAAAATCAGCAGCATTTCTTATACCAATGATGCTTAGGCTAAGAGTCAAATCAGGAACACAATCCCATTTACAAGAGTCACACAACATTTAAATGCCTAGAAATATACTGAACTAAAAAGGTAAAAGATCTCTACAAGGGAAACTATGAAATACTGCTGAAAGAACTCAGAGATAACACAAATAAGTGGAAAAACATTCCATACTCATGAATGGGAAGATTCAGTATCATTAAAATGGCCATACTGCCCAAAGCAATTTAAAGATTCAACATTATATCTATCATGACTGTAGTTATTCTTCACAGAATCAGGAAAAACTATTCTACAATTCATATGGAATCAAAAAAGAGCCAAAATAGCCAAAACAATCCTAAGCAAAAAGAACAAAGTCAGAGGTATCACTACCTGACTTCAAACCATACCATAAGGCTACAGTAACCAAAACAGCATGGTAATGGTATAAAATCAGACACATAGATCAATGAAACAAAACAGAGAACCCAGAAATAAAGCACACACCTACATCCATTTGATCTTTGACAAAGCTGACAAAAACAAGCAATGGGAAAAGGACTTCCCATTCAATAAATGGTGCTGGAATAGCTGGCTAGCCATATGCAGAGGTATCTAAAACTGGACCCCTACCTTTCACCATATACAAATATTAACTCAGGATGGATTAAAGATTTAAATGTAATACCTCATACTATAAAAACCACAGAAGAAAACCTGGGAAATAATCTTCTCAACATTAGCCCTGGCAAGGAATTTTTGACTAAGTCATGAAAAGCAATGGCAACAACAATAAAAAATTGACAAATAGGACTTATTTAAATTAAAGAGCTTCTGCCTAGCAAAATAAACTATCGACAGAATAAACACAAACCTACAGAATTGGAGAAAATATTCACAAACTATGCATCAGACAAAGATTTAATATCCAGAATCTATAGGAAACTTAAATCAACAGGCAAAAAACAATGCCATTAAAAAATGTGCAAAGGACATCAACAAACACTTCTCAAAAGAAGACATACAAGCAGCCAACAAATATATGAAACAATGCTCAGCATCACGAATTATCAGAGAAATAGAAATAAAAACCACAATGAGATACCATCTCACACCAGTCAGAATGGCTACTATGAAAAAGTCAAATAATAAGAGATGCTGGTGAGGCTGTAGAGAAAGGGAAACACTTATATATTGTTGGTGGGAATGTAAACTAGTTTAGCCACTGTATAAAGCAGTTTTGAGATTTCTCAAGGAACTTAAAAACAGAACTATCATTCCACCCAGCAATCCCATTACTGGGTATATACCCAAAAGAAAATAAGCCAGGTGTGGTGGCTCTCACCTGTAATCCCAGCACTTTGGGAGGCCAAGGCAGGCACATCACAAGGTCAGGACTTGGAGACCAGGCTGACCAACATGGCGATACCCCGTCTCTACTAAAAATACAAAAATCAGCCAGGCGTGGTGGCATGCACCTGTAATCCCAGCTACTCAGGAGACTGAGACAGGAGAATCGCTTGAACCCGGGAGGCATATGTTGCAGTGAGCCAAGATCGCTCCACTGCACTCCAGCCTGGGCAACAGAGTGAGACTCTCTCAAAAAAAAAAATAAATAAATAAATAGTAAAAAAAAGAAAAAGAAAACGAAAAGAAATTATTATACCAAAATAATGCATGCACAATGTTAATTGCAGCACTGTTCTCTATAGCAGAGATACGGAATCAACCTAGTGAAAGCCTAGAGCGTTAATAATGAACACCAGAAAGTGGCAATCCAGTATGTTTTACGTACTGAGAGAATATAACTCTCAACCTAGAATTTATTACTACTTTTTTTCAGAATTAACATGGCACTTTCAGATAAATAAAATCTTAGAAAAATCACCACCAACAGAAATCTCAGTAAAGAGATTTTTCTATCAGGAGGGACATTTCCTAGCTTGAATGTGCAAACTGCAGAAAGAAATGGTGAGTAAAATAAAGGTAAATTTGTGAGTGAATCCAAGCAATCATTTACATTGTGTTGCACAATACAATCATAATAATGAAAAATATTCAGGAGAAACCGGACGAGAAGAGTACACATGCTGAACCGAGGTGAATCAGAGTTAAAGAAGTCTAAGTTTAAGAAGTGGGAGTAAATAAAACACATGTAATTTGAACATGATGTCATTATCTACACAGAAAACCCCAAACTTATATCCTTTGAAAAAAGGGTGCATATATTGATTAACTTTAGTTTATCTATGCATGCTTATAATTTCAGTAAATATTAAAAGAAGGAACAGAGTATATAGTGAAAAATTATAGAAATACTTATCTCGGTACAAGAAAAAAAAATCTAAAAAAAGTAAGAAATTAGGGGCTAAAATATGATAAAAAATGGAAAGCACTAAAATAGATAATACAAATAAATCTAAAAAATTACTATTAATAAAAACTAAATAAATTCTCAAGTTAAAAAATACAAACCATTATTTTGTTTAGAAATACAGAATTTTCCTATATTCTATTTGCTGTGGACTCAACTGAAAGACAAGCAACCATGCAATTCAAAGTGAAAGCCTAGAGAAAGAGATACCAGCAAACATTAACATCTGAAATGCCGGTGTTGTTCCAGTAATACAGACTTTACCTGAACAAAATCAAGAAAAGATAGGGAATCTGAATTATTCTATAACTATCAAAGGAATTGGATCATTTTTCAAACATTTTTATAGAGAAAACATAAAGCCTAAGAAGCTTTATATGCAGGCCTACCAACCATTCAAGGAACAAAAAATTCCCATAATACACAAAAACTTTAAAAACAGGAAAAGAGTGAAGATGGTCTGACTATTTATTTATTTATTTACTGAGACAGAGTCTCACTCTGTCACCCAGGCTGGAGTGCAGTGGCGTGATCTCGGCTCACTGCAAGCTCCACTTCCCGGGTTCACACCATTCTCCTTCCTCAGCCTCCCGAGTAGCTGAGACTACAGGTGCGTGCCACCACGCCCGGCTACTTTTTTATATTTTTAGTAGAGACGGGGTTAGCCAGGATGGTGGTCTGGCTCATTTTATAAGACTAGTATAGCTCTGACCCCCAAACAAGATGAGTACAATATGAAAAATCATAACAAAGATGAAAAAACATTTAAATAAAATATTAGCACAAGTTTAATAATGCAGAAAATAAAATGTACCATTAATAATTTTGATATGCCATATAATGTATGTTTAGTTTACATATCAAATATATTTAATGTAATTCATGACATTAATAAGTTAAAGAGGAAAAATAACACATATATGAAGAAAACATTGTTTGAACAAAACATGTCATTCATTTGGGATAAAAACTAAACATTTGAGAAAATGTTTCCAAGCTGATAAAAGGCATTTGTAAACCAAAAATAAGACAAAAATACTCTTACCCTTATTGCTATAATTATGAAATAGATCATCTGTTTCCTTCAGTGCCATGAATGAAAATATCCACCACCACTACTGTATTTCTATAGTGTCCTGTAGTGCTTGATGTGAGGTAAAAAAAAAATAAAAACTTTAAGAATTGGGAATAAATAAAACATTTAGAATTTGAAGATGATGTCATTGTCCACATAGACAACCTAAAATGTATTAAAATTAATAAATCAATTTTAAAAGGATACTAAACGCAAACCTGTTTTAAAAAGTCAACTAATTTGTAATCACCAGCAACAATGAATTCAAGTTATAATAAAAATACTATCACATAGCAATGAGACATGAAGTGCCTATAAGTAAATCTTTAAAACTGAAAGTACCTTATGAAGAAAGTTTCGAACCTCATAAAGAGTTATCAAATAAGACAGAAAATAGATTTGTAACCAATTTTCTTAGATAAGAATACAAAATAATGTAAAAATGTCAATTCCCAAATTGATCTAGAATATAATTTAGATAAAAATCCAAACAGATTTCCTTACAGATTTTTTTAAAAAGTTTGAGTTTTGAGGTTCACTCCTATTGTTCATTAAGTTATTATTTCATCTTTTTAATTGTCCAGTAGCATTTAATTTTATAACTCTATTAAAGTTTCTATTGTAATGTTAATGACCATTTCTATTACTTTCAGTTATTCTCTCTCTCTCTCTATATATATATGTATATATTTAAGTCCTTTGCTAGATATGTATTTTATGAATATTTTCCCAATTCAGTGTCTTAGTCAATTATTTTCTTAACAATGTATTTTGATGAACATAATTTTCTTGATGAATTATAATATATCGATTTTTACTTTAATATTTTTTCATCTTCACTAAGAAATCTTTGCCTACTTGAAGGTTTCTGAGATATTCTCCTATATTTTCTTCTAGAAGCTTCATAGTTTTATGAAAATTTATAGAAATATTTGCCTCAAAATATTTACATTGATTAGATAAGAGTAGAAATACTTGCATTTGTTCTAAACTTAGACAGTGTTTAATACTTTAGCATTGTATGATATTAAGTTTTTAAAGGATTTTTTTTTCAGAAGAGGAAGTTGCCTTCTGGTCTTACTGTGCTAAGGGTTTTAAAAAAATAATTATGGAGTATAGAATTTTGTCAAATCATTTTTGTTCAACTATTATAATATACATATACATAGAGAGAAAATAATGAATAGAGAGATAAGGGGAAAATAAAGATAAATATATCTTATTTTATGTGGTAAACGTATTTATTTACTTAAGTCTAATTAAAAAATACCTTTTCGAAGGACAGGATATTTGGATGATGACCATTTAACTAAGTAGAACTCAAAATTTCATTGTTTTTATTGTGTTTGCCATTTATCATGATACTGGGAACGCTGATAGACATATGATGAACACAAAAGTAATACCTTACTACCTCACAAAAAGGAAATATGGCAATGGTTCATTGAAAAGCATGGTGGAGATAGTTTATCTGCAGCTGGACTAGAACAGCCTCATCTCTAGTTGAGGGATGCCTAGATGTCTGGCTTTTGACTCTTGGCCAAGATAAGGACAATGGAATCTATAATAGGCTCATTAAAGTCCAGTTACCTTGGTGACTTCAGGGTTAGGTCTTTTCTTAAGCCTTGCATCTGACCTAACGACTTTGACAAGCCTAGCTCAATCACATGATCAAGTAGATTCATAAGGACCCCCCCACCGGCAGCTTCTTTGAGCTCCCTGAAGCAGATTCCTCCCACAGACCTTGGTAGTTAAAGCCAGAGACTGAATACAGCCCATATATGTGTCACTGGGCCCATGGGGAGCGTGTGCTGTGAGGTGTCTCTTGGATTATCGATGCTTGCCTGAATTCTCTGCCTGCTGTACCAATTTTTTTGCCTTTCAATAAAAGCCTTATGTGACTACACTCTGTGGGGTATGGTGAGTCATTTCAAATATACACACTTAGGAAAACATATATAATTGTCTACACAGCAGGTGTCAGTAAAATATTCATATTGTCAGTGCACATGCACATACTGAATTGGTGTATTTCAATTTCTACAAGTTAAGTTACTGGGATTTTTTTACTATATAGTGGAAGAATATTTCTTTAAAGGAATGGTCTTTTTCAGGATTTGTTAAATTAATAAGCTAATCAAAAGAACGAATTGTCAGTTTAAAATGAGTATACCATTAGAAAGACTACAGAGGTATTTTAGGTAGAGATATGGAGAATATAAGAAAGAAAAAAACTAAACTTCTAGAGATGATAATTACAAAGCTTGTGATATAAAATTCCCTGGAAATGATTAACAATAGATTTCACGTTGTATTAAAAAAAGTAGTTAGTGTACTCAAAGACACAGAAACAGAAACCTTATACAATTAAGTATTGAGAGAAAAACTGAAAACATGAATATAGCATTAGTAAGCTCCGAGGTACATTCGGTCTAATATAGGAAATCTGGACATTTGCAAAGGTATGCAGAACACCAAAAATAGTAATTACATTGGCAAATAAAATACATATTTTTCTTGTATTATTTAATTCTATGTAAAAACAATTGACGGTTTAAACAAAAATAAGAACAGCATTTGTAACACATAAAAAAGTAAAATGTGTTATCAACAAAGTTTAGGCTGGAGCAAGAAGTGGAGCAAGCAAGAAATGAAGTTGTATGGTTTTAAGGTTCTCATACCATGAGGGAAGTAGTATAAAAATCACTTGACAAAGACTATGATAAGTCGGATATAGATGCTATCAAGCCTAAATTATCCATTTAAAACACACACTAAAATGTGTTAGCTAATAGGCAATAAAGAACATACAATGCATTTCTAAAAAATTACTCAGTAAAATAAAGCAAAAATAAATTTAAAAAGAGGAAAAAATATTAGATGAAACAAGTAGAAAACTAATGGCAAATTCTACCAAGTTAACAAACTTATCAAAGGCAAATACTCTAAACATTACAGTTTAAAGACACAGAGAGTTGGATTTAGAAAACTAAGGTCCCAGGGTACATACTGCTTATCAGAAGCCCAAATTAAATGTAACAAACCAAATATGCTAAACAATAGAAGAAATAAATGAAGTAAATGAAACAAGTTCGGTCACACTAACAATAGTCAGAAATGAGAATTGATAAATACTACTCAAAACAGTATCAAAACTATGACATGCCCAGGAAAATGTTTGGAAAAATATGTATAAGACCAATATACTTAAAACTACATAACATTTTTGAGATAAATAAATTGCCAGATATACTGTGTTTGCAAATCAGAAGGCTTAAGATTGTGAAAATGTCAATCTTTTCCAAACTGACTTATTAATTTAATGTAATTCTAACCAAAATCTCAGTGCATTCTTTGTAGACATTTACACACTCTTTCAAAGATGTATATGGCAATGCAAAGGTTTTACAATAGCTAAAACATCTTTGAAAAAGAACTAAATGAAAGAACTCACAGTATCTAATTTTAGGGCTTATTGTAAATCTTCAGTAATCAAGATTGTGGAATTGGTGTCAAGATAGACAATTAACCAATGAACAGAAAAGAGAATCATGAAATAGATCCATAAATACATAGTCAATTAATGCTTGACACAAGCATTATGGTAAAGCCATAAGTCAAAGGGGAAATAATACAATCTTCTCAACAACTATTGCTGAAATTATTGGGTACCCTTATGCAAAACAACAAAAACAAAAACTTTAATCCTTATCTCATGCCACATTTAAAAATTACTTGAGATGTATCATGACCTAAATGTAAGAGCTACAACTATCAAACTTCTAGAAGAAAACATCCGGAAAAAATATTTCTTACCTAGGGCTTGGTAAGATGTCTTTAAAATGACAAAAAAAAAAAAAAAAAAAAAAAAAAA
>NW_026652303.1:0-60467 GCF_009828535.3 Hylobates moloch | reverse complement strand
AAAAAAAAAAAAAAAAAAAAAAAAAAAAGCACAAATGCAAAAGGACCATTTAAAAAAATAAGAACATTAAAAAAAAGAATTGGATTTCATTAAAGTTACACACTTTTGTTTCTCCAAGAACACTGTTAAGAAAATTGAAGAGGAAGCCAAGCCAATGAGAAAGTATTTGGAAAACATATACCTAAAAATTATTTTTACCTAGAACGCATAAAGCCATGCTATAACCCAGCAATAAGAGAGACAACCTAGAAGAATAAACAAAAGATTTGTAGAAACTCTTCACCAAGTAAGAAACGCAGATGGTAGGTAATTGAACACATAAAAATTTGCTCAGCATCATTAGTCTTTAGGGAAATGCAAATGAAAATCACAATAAGGTACGGCTGCACATCCACTAGAATGATGTGATTAACAAGGCTATTAATGGTGTTAGATATTGAAGATGGAGCACCTGCAACTCTCAGACATAACTGGTGAGGTGAGAAAATGGTACAATTACTTTGGAAACACGTTTGTCAGCTACTTAGACAGTTATACACCCACAGTATGATCCAACTGTTCTACTCCTAGGTGGTTTTTAAAGAGAAACAAACCAAACCAACAACAACAAAAAATCCCTTAAAGAAAAAATGTCATTCCCTCAAAAACCTAGGTGTAAATGTTTGTGGTGGCTTTTTTTTCATAATTGTTAGAAATTTAAAAATAACCCAAATATCCCTCAACCAGACAATGAGTAAATGAATTGTGGTACTTAGAATAATAACAGAAACAAGAAAAGAACGAATAGGTCAGGCACAATGGCTCATGCCTGTAATCCCAGCACTTTAGAAGGCCGAGGAGGGTGGATCACCTGAGGTCAGGAGTTTGAGGCCAGCCTGCCAACATGGTGAAACCCCATCTCTACTAAAAATACAAAAATTAGCCAGGCATGGTGGTGTGCACCTGTAATCCCAGCTACTCAGGAGGGTGAGGCAGGAGAATGGCTTGAACCTGGGAGCAGGGGTTGCAGTGAGTGGAAATGGGGTGATTGTACTCCAGCCTGGGTGACAGAGTGAGACTGCATCTCAAAAAAAAAAAAAAAAAAGAATGAGTAATTGATACACACAATATAGTTGAATGTCAAAATATATTAGGCTAAATGAAATAGCCAGACAAAGGACTGCATACCCTATGATCCTATTTATATGCCATTTTGGCAAGTGCAAAACTATATGAAGACAAAGAAGGTTGCCAGGATTTGAGGGTAGAGGGAAAGGTTAACTACAAAATTACACAGGGGAATTTTGGGGAATAATATAGTCCTTCCACATCTTGAGCTGGTGGTTACATAACTGTGTGTGTATCTTTCACAAGTCACAGAACTTTGCCTTAAGAAAGGTGATTTTTACTGTATGTAATGTATACCTTAATGAGATAATGAAAAATAGTCTATAAACATCTGGGTCATTTTGTATCTGAATTGATTAAATATGTAGTGATCCTTGGTCAATCAGTCATGGTAATGCATAAAAGACTAGTCTGATTATTATGGGTAACTATGGAGAAAGATTTTCTCTTGTTGGTCATATTGACAGGTCTTTTTCTTCTGTCTGAGATTTGTGCACTGGACAGAGTATAGATCGCTGGCTTAAATTAGGGCATGAAACAGGAAGCAGTCAGACTTTCTCTTCTCTTATAAAATTATAAAGGAAGAAGAGTTTCACTCTTGGGCACCTATTCCCAAGCAGGTGGTCTAGCCCTCCTCTGGTTGACTGTGGTACTACAATTTTATCTTTGTGCACAAAATGGGAGAGAATGAAGTAGGTGACGTTCTCCTTGAGACAGTCCTTTGCTCACCTATTTAGATTGTGGCAAAATCCTCCAACTGCACTGCTGCCCTAGCTGCCTTCTCCCACACAATTCCTGGGTTTTGGTTTTCTCTACTGTCACTTTTTTTTTTTTTTTTTTGAGACAGAGTTTCGCTCTGTGTAATGGCACAATGTCGACTCACCGCAACCTCTGCTTCCCGCGTTCAAGTGATTCTCCTGCCTCAGCCTCCCGAGTAACTGGTATCACAGGCGTCTGCCACCACACCTGGCTAATTTTTGCATTTTTAGTAAAGACGGGGTTTCATCATGTTGGTCAGGCTGGTCTGGAACTCCTGACCTCAGGTGATCCTCCCGCCTCGGCCTTCCAAAGTATTGGGATTACAGGAGTCAGCCACTGCACCCAGCCTACTCTCTTTCTTATAATCCCCACTTCATTCTGCAGAAGTTCCATCAAAATCTCAAATCTAGCCATGTGTATCTCTTCTTCTTAATACTTTTACAGCTTTGTTCTAAAGTGGCCTTCTTTATTCTTTCATCTTAATATTTGGGGAAGAAGTTTGCCCACTTGGAGCAGTATTTAGAACACATGTTTTTGTTTTTGTTTAAATCTTATTTTTCTTAAAAGTGGAGTCAGTTTATAAAAACTAATTTTAATATGCATTGTATATTTATTTTTATTTATAATATTCTCTTTTTTAAATAGCACGAAAGTGGAAATTTTCATCCACAATAGTAAAACTAAACATGTAAGGTAATCTTTCAAATTGTGTATTTGGGTCCTCCAGAAGGACAGAACTAAGATATATGTATATATGAAAGTGAGTTTATTAAGGAGCGTTGACTACACAAGGTGAAATCCCAGGATAGACCATCTGCAAGCTGAGGAGCAAGAAAACCAGTAGTGGCTCAGTCCAAGTACTAAAGCCTCAAAAGTAGGGAAGCTGACAGTGCAGTCTTTAGTCTGTGGCTGAAGGCCTGAGAGCCCCCAACAAATCACTCATGTAAGTCCAGGAGTCCAAAGGTCGAAGAACCCGGAGTCTAATGTTCAAGGGCAGGAAGCATCCAGCAGGGGAGAAAGATGAAAGCCAGAAGACTCAGCAAGTCAGCTTCTTCCACCTTCTTCTGCCTGCTTTTTCTAACTGTGCTGGTAGCTGATTGGATGGTGCCCACCCACACTGAGGGTGGGTCTTCCTCTCCCATTCCACTGACTCAAATGTTAATCTCCTCTGCAACATCCTCACAGACACACCCAGGAACAATACTTTGCATCCTTCAATTCAATCAAGTTGACACTTAATATTGACCGTTACAAATTGTCTTTTCCCTTTTTATTACTTAATGTTTGCAAACTCATTACTTTCACCCTTTTAAATTTATGCAATTTATCTATCTTTATACAACCTTCATGACCCAGTTTTTCAAATTCCATGTATTCTTGCAAGTTCCTCTTTCTCTTAATTTTTTGATGTCTCTAGCTTGTTTCTTTTAAATGTTGTTTTTTCTTCTAATTTATTTTTATTTTCTTAAATTTTTGTGGGTACACAGTAGGTGTATAGATTTATGGGGTACCTGAGATGTTTACACGGGCATGAAATGCAAAATAAGCACATCATGGAAAACGGAGTATCCATTCCCTCAAGCTTTTATCCTTTTGAGTTACAAACAATCCAATTACATTCTTTTATTTTAAAATGTACAATTAAGTTATTATTGACTGTAGTCACCCTATTATGCTACCAAATAGTAGGTCTCATTCATTAAAAAATTTTTTTTCTCACCCATTATCCATCCCCATCTGCTCTCCAGCCCCCCACTACACTTCCCAACTTCTGGTAACTACCCTTTTACTTTCTATATCCATAAGTTCAATTGGTTTGATTTTTAGACCCCACAAATAAGTGAGAACATGTGATGTTTGTCTTTCTGTGCCTGACTTATTTCACTTAACATAATAATCTCCAGTTCCATCCATGTCGTAGAAAATGACAGGATCTCATTCTTTTTATGGCTGAATAGTACTCTGTTGTGTATATGTACCACATTTTCTTTATCTGTTCATCTGTTAATGGACACTTAGATTGCTTCCAATACTTAGCTATTGTGAACAGTGCTGCAACAAACATAGGAGTGCAGATGTCTTTTCAATATATTGACGTCCTTTCTTTTGGGTATATACCCAGCAGTGGGATTTCTGGATCATATGGTAGCTCAAGTTTTTGTTTTTTCAGGAACCTCAAAACTGTTCTCCATAGTGTTTGTACAAATTTACATTCTCACCAACAGTGTACAAGAGTTCCCTTTTCTCCACATCCTTGCCAGCATATTGCCTTTCTTTTGGATATAAGCCATTTTAACTGGGACAAGATAATATCTCATTGTAGTTTTGATTTGCATTTCTCTGATAATCAGTGTTGGGCACCTTTTTATATTCCTGTTTGCCATTTGTGTGTCTTCTTTTGAGAAATGTCTATTCAAATCTTTTGCCCATTTTTAAATCAGATTATTAGATTTTTTTCACATAGAGTTGTTTGAGCTTCTTATATATTCTGGTTATTAATTCCTTGTCAGATGGGTAGTTTATAAATATTTTCTCCCATTCTGTGGGTTGTCTGTTTACTTTATTGACTGTATCCTTGGCCTAGCAGAAGCTTTTCAACTTAATGTGATCCCATTTGTCTGTTTTTGCTTTGGTGTCCTGTTCTTGTGGGGTATTGCTCAAGAAATGTTCGCCCATACCAATATCCTGGAGATGTTCCCCAATATTTTCTTGTAAAAGTTTCATAGTCTGATGTCTTGGATTTAAGTCTTTAATACATTTTGATTTGATTTTTGTATATGGCAAGAGATAGGGGTCTAGTTTCATTCTTTTACATATGGATATCCAGTTTCCCCAGCCCCATTTATTAAAGCAACTGTCTTTTCTCGAGTGTATGTTCTTGGCAACTTTGTCAAAAATAAGTTTACTGTAAGTGTGTAGATTTGTTTCTGGGTTCTCTATTCTGTTACCTTGGTTTATGAGTCTGTTTTTATGCCAGTACCATGCTGTTTTGGTTATTATCACTCTGCTCAGTGGTATAATTTGTAGTCAGGTAATGGGATTCTCCCACTTTTGTTCTTTTTGCTTAGAATAGCTTCTTTTTCTTTTTTTTATTCTGGGCCATTTGTGGTTCCATATAAATTATAGAATTTTTTTTTCTATTTCTGTGAAGAATGTCACTGGTATTTTGATAGTGATTGCATTAAATATGTAGATTGCTTTGGGTAGTTTGGACATTTTAACAATACTGAGTCTTCCAATCCATGAACATGGAATATTTTACAACTTTTTTCTGACCTTTTCAATTTCATTAATGTTTTATAGTTTTCATTACAGAGATCTTTCACTTCATGAGTTAATTGCTAGGTATGCAGTTTTATGTGTGGCTATTGTAACTGGGGTTACTTTTTAGTTTCTTTCTCACATTGTTCACTGTTGGCATATAGAAATGCTACTGAATTGTGTATGTTGATTTTGTACCCTTTACTGAAATTGTTTATCAGTTCTAATAGTTTTAAATTTTATCAACTTTGCTAAATTTATCAGTTCTAATCATTTTTTGTGAAGTCTTTTGGTTTTTCCAAATATAAGACCATATTATCTGCAAACAAGGATAATTTGACTTCTTCCTTTCTAACTTGAATGCCTTTTATTTCCTTATCTTGTCTGATGGTTCTAGCTAGGACTTCCAGTACCATGCTGAATAACAGTGGTGAAAGTGGGCATCCTTGTTTTGTTCCAGATCTTAGAGAGAAGGCTTTCAGCTTTTCCCCATTTGGTATAATAATAGTTATGGGTCTGTCATATATGGCTTTTATTGTGTTGAGGTATGTTCCTTCTATAGTCCATTTTTTGAAGATTTTTTTTATTATGAAGGGATGTTGAATTTTATCAAATGTGTTTTCAGCACCAATTGAAATGGTCATATGGTTCTTGTCCTTTATTCTGTTGTTATGATGTATCACATTGATTTGTTTGCATATGTTGAACCATTCTTGCATCCCAGGGATAAATTCCACTTGGTCATGATGAATGATATTTCTAATGTATTGTTGAGTTCAACCCTGCTAGTGTTTTGTTGAGGATTTTTGTATGAATATTTATTAGACATATTGGCCTATAGTTTTCTTTTCTTGATATGTCTTTGTTCTGTATTGGTATTGAGGTAATACTGGCCTCACAGAATGAGTTTGGAGGTATTACCTCCTCCTCTATTTCTTGGAATAGTTTGATTAGGATTGATATTAGTTGTTCTTTAAATGTTTGGTGGAATTCAGCAGTGAAGCCACCAGGTCCTGGACTTTACTAGGAGAATTTATTATGGCCTCAATCTCGTTACCTATTATTGGTCTGTTCAGGTTTTGTATTTTATCCTGGTTCAATATTGGTAGGCTGCATGTATCTAGGAATGTGTCCATTTCTTCTAGATTTTCCAATATATTGGCATACAGTTGCTCAGAGTAGCCATTAATGATCCTATGAACTTCTGAAGTATCCATTGTAATGTCTCTTTTTTTGTTTTGATTTTACTTGTTTGGGTCTTCTCTCTTTTTTTCTTAGTCTGGCTACAGGTTTGTCAATTTTGTTTAACTTTTTAAGAAAACAACATTTTCTTTCATTGATCTTTTTTATTTTTTTCATTTCAATTTCATTTATTTCTCCTCTGACATTTATTATTTCTTTTCTTCTATTAATTTTGGGTTTGATTTGCTCTTGCTTTTCTAAATTTTGATTCTACACATTTTTTCCGTATTTTTTTCCATAAACAACTTTGTTTTATTTATTTTTTTTATTATACTTTAAGTTCTAGGATACATGTGCACAACATGCAGGTTTGTTACATAGGTATACATGTGCCATGTTGGTTTGCTGCACCCATCAACTCATTATTTACATTAAGTATTTCTCATAATGCTATCTCTCCCCCAGCCCACCATCCCCCTGAGAGGCCCTGGTGTGTGATGTTCCCTGCCCTGTGTCCATGTGTTCTCATTGTTCAATTCCCACCTATGAGTGAGAACATGCAGTGTTTGGTTTTCTGTCCTTGTGATAGTTTGCTGAGAATGATGGTTTCCAGCTTCATCCATGTCCCTGCATAGGACATGAACTCATCCTTTTTTATGGCTGCATAGTATTCCATGGTGTATATGTGCCACATTTTCTTAATCCAGTCTATCTTTGATGGACATTTGGGTTGGTTCCAAGTCTTTGCTATTGTGAATAGTGCTGCAAGAAATATATATGTGCATATGTCTTTATTACTATAAAGATTTGCTATACATGATTTATAATCCTTTGGGTATATACCTAGTAATGGGATCACTGGGTCAAATGATATTTCTAGTTCTAGATTCTTGAGGAATCGCCACACTGTCTTCCACAATGGTTGAACGAATTTATACTCCGACCAACAGTGGAAAAATGTTCCTATTTCTACACATCCTCTCCAGCATCTCTTGTTTCCTGACTTTTTAATGATCGCCATTCTAACTGGCATGAGATGGTATCTCATTGTGGTTTTGATTTGCGTTTCTCTGACGACAAATGATGATGAGCATTTTTTCACATGCCTGTTGGCTGCATAAATGTCTTCTTTTGAAAAGTGTCTGTTCATACCCTTTGCCCACTTTTTGATGGGGTTGTTTGTTTTTTTTCTTGTAAATTTGCTTAAGTTCTTTGTAGATTCTGGATACTAGCCCTTTGTCAGATGGGTAGATTGCAAAAATGTTCTCCCATTCTGTAGGTTGACTGTTCACTCTGATAGTAGTTTGTTTTGCTGTGCAGAATCTCTTTAGTTTAATTAGATCCCATTTGTCTATTTTGGCTTTTATTGCCATTGATTTTGGTATTTTAGTCATGAAGTCTTTGCCCATGCCTATGTCCTGAATGGTATTGCCTAGGTTTTCTTCTATGGTTTTTATGGCTTTAGGTGTAACATTTAAGTCTTTAATCCATCTTGAATTATTTTTTGTATAAGGTGTAAGGAAGGGATCCATTTTCAGCTTTCTACATATGGCTAGCCAGTTTTCCCAGCATAACAGGGAATCCTTTCCCCATTTCTTGTTTTTGTCAGGTTTGTCAAAGATCAGATGGTTGTAGATGTGTGGTGTTATTTCTGAGGCCTCTGTTCTGTTCCATTGGTCTATATATCTGTTTTGGTACCAGTACCATGCTGTTTTGGTTACTGTAGCCTTGTAGTATAGTTTGAAGTCAGGTAGTGTGATGCCTCCAGCTTTGTTCTTTTTGCCTAGGATTGTCTTGGCAATCTGGGTTCTTTTTGATTCCATATGAACTTTAAAGTAGTTTTTTCCAATTCTGTGAAGAAAGTAGTTGGTGGCTTGTTGGGGATGGCATTGAATCTATAAATTACCTTGGGCAGTATGGCTATTTTCACAGTATTGATTCTTCCTATCCATGAGCATGGAATATTCTTCCATTTGTTTGTGTCCTCTTTTATTTGTTGAGCAGTGGTTTGTAGTTCTCCTTGAAGAGGTCCCTTGTAAGTTGGATTCCTAGGTATTTTGTTCTCTTTGTAGCAATTGTGAATGGGAGTTCACTCATGATTTGGCTCTCTCTTTGTCTGTTATTGGTGTATAGGAATGCTTCTGATTTTTGCACATTGATTTCTGTCTCCTGAGACTTTGCTGAACTTGCTTATCAGCTCAAGGAGATTTTGGGATGAGATGATGGGGTTTTCTAAATATACAGTCATGTCATCCACAAACAAAGACAACTTGACTTCCTATTTTCCTAATTCAATGCACTTTATTTCTTTCTCTTGCCTGATTGTCCTGGCCAGAACTTCCAACACTATGCTGAATAGGAGTGGTGAGAGAGGGCATCCTTGTCTTGTGCCGGTTTTCAAAGGGAATGCTTCCAGTTGTATATTCTGTTGATTTGGGGTGAAGAGTTCTGTAGATGTCTATTAGATCTGCTTGGTGCAGAGTTCAGTTCAAGTCCTGGATATCCTTGTTAAAATTCTGTCTTGTTGATTTGTCTAATACTAACAGTGGGGTGTTAAAGACTCCCATTATTATTGTGTGGGAATCTAAGTCTCTTTGTAGGTCTCTAAGGACTTGCTTTATTAATCTGGGTGTTCTTGTATTGGGTGCATATATATTTAGGATAGTTAGCTCTTCTTGTTGAATTGATCCCTTTACCATTATGTAATGGCCTTCTTTGTCTCTTTTGATCTTTGTTGGTTTAAAGTCTGCTTTGTCAGAGACTAGGATTGCAACCCCTGCTTTTTTTTTGCTTTCCATTTGCTTGGTAGATCTTCCTCCATCCCCTTATTTTGAGCCTATGTGTGTCTCTGCATGTGAGATGAGTTTCCTGAATACAGCACACTGAAGGATCTTGACTCTTTATCCAATTTGCCAGTCTGTGTCTTTTAATTGGAGCATTTAGCCCATTTACATTTAAGGTTAACACTATTATTTGTGAATTTGATCCTGTCATTATGATGTTAGCTGGTTATTTTGCCTGTTAATTGATGCAGTTTCTTCATAGCATCGATGGTCTTACAATTTGGCATGTTTTTGCAGGGGCTGGTACCGGTTGTTCCTTTCCATGCTTAGTGCTTCCTTCAGGAGCTCTTGTAAGGCAGGCCTGGTGGTGACAAAATCTCTCAGCATTTGCTTGTCTGTAAAGGACTTTATTTCTCCTCCACTTATGAAGCTTACTTTGGCTGGATATGGAATTCTGGGTTGAAAATTCTTTTGTTTAAGAATGTTGAATATTGGCCCCCACTCTCTTCTGGCTTGTAGAGTTTCTGCTGACAGATCTTCTGTTTGTCTGATGGGCTTCCCTTTGTGGTTAACCTGACCTTTTTCTCTGGCTGCCCTTAACATTTTTTCCTTCATTTCAACCTTGGTGAATCTGACAATTATGTGTCTTTGGGTTGCTCCTCTCAAGGAGTTATCTTTGTGGTGTTCTCTGTATTTCCTGAATTTGAATGCTGGCCTGCCTTGCTAGGTTGGGGAAGTTCTCCTGGATAGTATCCTGAAGTGTGTTTTCTACCTTGGTTCCATTCTCCCTATCACTTTCAGGTACACCAATCAAATGTAGATCTGGTCTTTTCACGTAGTCCCATATTTCTTGGAGGCTTTGTTCATTTTTTTTTACTCTTTTTTCTCTAAACTTGTCTTCTTGCTTTATTTCATTAATTTGATCTTCGATCATTGATATCCTTTCTTCCAGTTGATCGAATCAGCTATTGAAGATTATGCATGCATCACAAAATTCTCGTGCCATGGTTTTCAGCTCCATGAGGTCATTTAAGGTCTTCTCTACACTGTTTATTCTAGTCAGCCATTTGTCTAACCTTTTTTCAAGGTTTTTAGCTTCCTTGTTATGGGTTAGAAAATGCTCCTTTAGCTCAGAGAAGTTTGTTATTATCAACCTTCTGAAGCCTACTTCTGTCAACTTGTAAAAGTCCTTCTCCATCCAGCTTTGTTCCATTGCTGGCGAGGAGCTGTGATCCTTTGGAGGAGAAGAGGTGCTCTGGTTTTTAGCATTTTCAGCTTTTCTGCTCTGGTTTCTCCCCATCTTTGTGGTTTTATCTTCCTTTGGTCTTTGATGTTGGTGACCTACAGATGGGGTTTTGGTGTGGATTTCCTTTTTGTTGGTGTTGATGTTATTCCTTTCTGTTTGTTAGTTTTCCTTCTAACAGCCAGGTCCCTCAGCTGCAGGTCTGTTGGAGTTTGCTGGAGGTCCATCCCAGACCCTGTTTGTCTGGGTATCACCAGCGGAGGCTGCAGAACAGCAAATATTGCTGCCTGATCCTTTCTCTGTTAGCTTTGTCCCAGAGAGGCACCTGCCTGTATGAGGTGTCTGTTGGCCCCTACTGGGAGGTGTCTCCCAGTTAGGCTACACAGTGGTCAGGGACCCACTTGAGCAGGTAGTCTGTCCATTCTCAGAGCTCAAATGCCATGCTGGGAGAACCACTGCTCTCTTCAGAGCTGTCAGACAGGGATGTTTAAGTCTGCAGAAGTTTCTGCTGCTTTTTGTTCAGCTATGCCCTGCCCAGAGGTGGACTCTATAGAGGCAGTAGGCCTTGCTGAGCTGCGGTGGGCTCCACCCAGTTTGAGCTTCCCGGAAACTTTGTTTACCTACTCAAGTGTCAGCAATGGTGGACACCCCTCTCCCCGCCTGGGTGCAGTCTTGCAGGTCGATCTCAGACTGCTGTGCTAGCAGTGAGCAAGGCTCTGTGGGTGTGGGACACACCGAGCCAGGCACAGGAGAGAATCTCCTGGTCTGCCAGTTGCTAAGACCATGGGAAAAGTGCAGTATTCGGGTGGGAGTGTTCCATTTTTCCAGGTACAGTCTGTCATGGCTTCCCTTAGCTAGGAAAGGGAGATCCCCCAACCCCTTGCACTTCCTGGGTCAGGCGACGTCCCCCTCCTGCTTCAGCTCACCCTCCATGGGCTGCACCCACTATCCAACCAGTCACAGTGAGATGAATCAGGTACCTCAGTTGGATATGCAGAAATCATCTGGCTTCTGTGTCGATCACACTGGGAGCTACAGACTGGAGTTCTTCCTATTTGGCCATCTTGGAACAGAACCCAACAACTTTTATTCGTATGTTTACCTATTTGTTGTTCATTTCACTTTGCCTCAGAAGACATCAAATATATAAACCTTAATTGGTATCATAAAAGGAAGAATACATGGGGGACACACAGGTCTTGACTTCAAGGAAAAAATGACTCTTCTATGAAATGAAGCAACAAAACAAACAAAGAAGCAAGTACTGTGCTTCACACAAGGGTCACAAAGCAAGATGCTTACAGGAATTGTGTGGGGTGTGTCAAGAAAGTTTTCAAAGGTTGCCTTAACCTTAAGGGGGGTTTTAAGTCATGTATAGTGTTTGACTTACAGAAAAGGTCACTGTCACTTTTTTCTCTCAAGAATAAAGGTAGAATGTGCAGTCTAATTAGGAACAACTTTGAGGAATACATTATCTTTCTTTCTTTCTGGGAATTTTCAAAGTGGCATATAGAGCTATGCATTGTTTCTTAAGACAGCAGTAAAATTAATACTGCCTTCACTGAAGGCATAATTATTTTTATGCATTATTTGTATTTTGAAACACTTCTTTGATAAAATAAAATTGCATGACCACAAACTCTATTAATTAAATCACTGCATTTAAATTATTTAAAATGTAAAACAGAAAAGTAGTACTTGGTAAGAAGCATGTGTATTGAACATTTTGGAATGAATCCACATTGTTTTATAAAATATAATTCTTTTTTGAATTATTAAAGATAAAATTATACACTTACAATAAAAAAGTAAGTGTAAATAAGATTTTCATCTATTTGTTTGTGAACATAATGTATTTGAGATAAATGAGATTACCAATTCCCCTCAAATGCTTTCTAAATATTTAAGTGCTTTAAAAGGATATTCAAAAAAATCTATTGTATATTTCTCTAATTTAGTAAAGAACATAGATGACTATAAAGATTGCTTTAAGCATCACTTATTGTCTGTGAAATATTCAGAGGCTGTTCACATACATGGCAATGTGTAATTTCTCTTATTCATTGTCTAGAGTTAGTGTTTAGTTTTTCTTGATGTATTTTGTATAATGATTGGTTCAACTGTACATTCAGGAGACATTAGGCATACTGAATGATTTGGCTTCTGTATTAAATGTCTCTGGAAATCAGGGTTGAATTATAGGAAGAGATACAGTTTTTATCATAACCGCCAAGTTGAAACAGGTTCTATGTAATAAAACGTAAGAAGAAGAATCAAAAATTGATGTTTATAATTGGTGAAAATTTAAATAAAGGCACAAAGGTCAAATGTAAGTGGTGTCTTTAAAATATTTGTCATCAGTAATAAAACAATAATAACTATGGAAATATTACAGTTCACCCAGACCCGTCTCCTAATCCTTACAGAGATCCTAGAGGCAACTATTAGACTTTACATATAAAGTTGGACATTGATATGGTTTGGCTGTGTCCCCACCCAAATCTCAAATTGTAGCTCCCATAATTCCCACCCATTGTGGGAGGGACCTGTTGGGAGGTAATTGAATCATGGGGGTGGATCTTTCCCATGCTGTTCTCATGAGAGTGAATAAGACTCATGAGATCTGATGGTTTTATAAGGGAGAATTCCCCTACACAAGCTCTCTTAAGTGCCACCATCCATGTAAAACAACATGACTTTGCTCCTCCTTGCCTTCCACCATGATTGTGAGGCCTCCCTGGCCATTTGAAACGATGAATCAATTAAACCTCTTTCTTTTATAAATTACCCAGTCTTGGGTATGTCTTCATCAGCAGCATGAAGTAACACAGCATGACTAACACAGACATCAAGATTTCAATTAAGTTGCCCACAATCCCACAATTGGTTGCTTGTAGATTGGGTTTGAAATCCAGGTATTCAGATTCCAGATCCATGCTTTTATTTTTATTCCTAGTACATCTTGTTGCCTATTGACTGACTGTTGTGAAAACAGGCTGTCCTCAAGGATGAATAGACAGATAACTTTAAAGCAAAGGCTCTTGAGTTGAGGTGCTGGGAAAAAAATTAAGAAAATCTGAGAAATTGCTGAGAAGGTAAAAAAAAATAAGCAAATGATGATAAAGAGTATGAAACATATAAAGGACTAAGCTATTATGCCTAAAATTATATCCTCTGAGAGAGATGGAGACATTGAAAAAAGAAAAAAGTCTGAATGATGTATTAGTCTGTTATTGAATTGCTATTAAAAATACCTGAGACTGGGTAATTTATAAAGGAAATTTGCTCATGGTTATGCAGGCTGTACAGGAAGCATGATGCTGGCATCTGCTCAGCTTCTGGGGAGGCCTCAGGAAAGTTACAATCATGGTGGAAGGTGAAGGGAGAGCAGACACATCACATGGCAAAAGCCAGAGAGGGGAAGCAAGTTGTCACACACTTTTAAACAGCCAGATCTTGCAACAAGTCACTCACTATCACACAGACAGCACCAATGGGATGGCACTAAACCATTCATGAAAATCCATGCCCATGATCCAATCACCTCTCACTAGGGCCCACCTCTAATACTGGGGATTACAATTCAACGTGAGATTTGGGTGGGGACACATATCCAAACTATATCAAATGATAACAAATGAATGGTGAAATCTGAAATGCTGAAGCGACAGACAGACATTTATGTAGCAAGTAACTGAAGATAAGGGTCAAGATGGCAGGGTGAAGGTGCAGAATTGGGAAGGTCACGGGCACTGAGGAAATAACTGACACAGGATGAAGATGGGGTCTCAGAAGAAAAGAGTATATAATTAAAAGAACACGAAATGTAGTTTTGGAATGTAAAGAGAAAAAAGACAAAGGGAGTACTATCTAAAAAAGTTGAACAGGGATAATTAGAAAAAAGCAAAATGTTTGGATTGTCATGTGAACCCTGAAAGCCTGCTTGGGCAGCCTGTACTGTGTGTTTCCTGCCCCACAATATGGCCTCTGAGTCATGGCTGGAGTGGCATAAGCACTTCCAGCCAATCCTCCCATCTGCCCTGCGTAGGCCTCCTGTGCTTGTCTTCCCAGAGCCACTTGAGGCTTTCAATGATTCTTTTGACCCTCACTTCTCATACTGGCTTCATAATTTTCTGCTGCATGGCTCTGAAGAAGCCAGATATAGTCCTTTGTTGCCATGGTCTGAATGTTTGTGTATAAGTCTGTTCTCATGCTGCTAGGAAGCAATACCTGAGACTGGGACATTCATAAAGGAAAGAGGTTTAATTGACTCACAGTTTAGCATGACTGGGGAGGCCTCGAGAAACTTACAATCATGGTGGAAGGGGAAGCTAACATGTCCTTCTTCACATGGCAGCTACAAGGAGAAGTGAGGAACAACGGGGAAAGAGCCCCTTGTAAAACCATCAGATCTCGTGAGAACTCACTCAATATCATGAGAACAACATGGTGGTAACCACCCTCATGATTTGATTACCCCATACTGGGTCCCTCCCATAACATGTAGGAATTATTGGAACTATAATTCAAGAAGAGATTTGGGTGGGGACACAGCCAAACCATGTAAGTTTGTGTTCTCAAAAATACAAACATCCAAAAGAGACACATCACCCTTCTACCATGTGAGGACACAACAAGAAGGTGTCATCTATAACCCAGAAAGTGGGCCCTCACCAAATGTCAAATCTGCCTTTGGTCTTAGACTTCTTGGCCTGCAGAACTGTGAGAAATAAATGTATGTTGTTTAAAGCCATCCAGTCTTTGGTGTTCTGTTATAGAAGTTCAAATGGACTAAGACATTTGTCTTCTTCTGAAGCTTACATTTAATT
The DNA here is from genome assembly GCF_009828535.3 of Hylobates moloch. Classification (NCBI taxonomy): domain Eukaryota; kingdom Metazoa; phylum Chordata; class Mammalia; order Primates; family Hylobatidae; genus Hylobates; species Hylobates moloch. The sequence continues at coordinate 45,303 of NW_026652303.1, read as the reverse complement.
GATAGGGACATGCAATTGTAAAATAAGTAATGTATTATTTTGTGAAATTATGAAAGCTCTATATTCTGATTTTATCCCCTTTTACACCACAACCCTTATATAGCACACCTCAAAATTCTGAATTGGCAGTGCTCATTGGAAACCAATTGATTGTTTATTTTTATTTTTTCTACAGAGAGAGAGTTAAAAAAGATTTTCATAGTGTTATTAAAAACAGTAACTTTAACTGGCCCTTTTATTAATAACGTTCTTTGTCACATGTAGTTCCCTTTTACATTGCTCTTTCAAATATCGGTGGAACTGCTGCTGTTTTGGTCTTTCTCTTTTCTTCCTTCTTTTTAATCTTTGGATTAAGTGCTGCCAGCGATGAACCCTTGAGGTGAGGCTATTGATTTGGAGATGCTAACAGAACTGCAAACTAATAAATTATCCTGTCCTAACCTCTTAGAGCATCCTCAATTTGATGCCCTGAGACTTGTGGCCAAGCCTGTACAGAGGCACTGTGATGAAAAGAACAATCCCGTTGATACAGAGAACATCTAGCAAGCTGTCTCATGCTCACTGAATATTTCGTTTGTTTGCTGTTTTTCTTTTTTTTTTTTTTAAGTTTCTGCTCAAGTTTAGGTAACTCTTGTGCACGTTTTCTATCTGACCTAAGCAGTCCTCTTCACTACGTCTGGCTTACTATTCATCTGGCAAATATTTTTCTCCTCGAATTTCTGGGGTAGCCCTTGTGCGGCTGGCTCTCATGATGGCAGCCAAATGGAGGCTGGGGCACTATGCTAGTCAGAGTCAACTTCTTGCTGTGAAACTCCTCAAATAGACAGTTGTCATCAGAGCATTTCCTCATCATTCTCTTCTTGTTAAAATTGGGAATCTGACAAATTCCTTCCTGTTTGCCAGCAAATATTTCAGTTCATGAGAAACTGAGTGGTATATTTGTACGTAAAGTAAACTCATCATTTTGAGTAATCATTTGCAATTCTTGGCAACTTCCCCGTCTTTCCTGAGCTCTTCCTCTCTTTCCTAATTTTCTCCTCTTTTTTCTCTATTCTCTTTCTCTATTTCTTGGTACAAAACATTTCTTTTATGAAGTGATAATTATGGCACAACTTATAGAAGGATTTCTTCATCCCTGGGCAGGTAGATGTTTATTCTTTCTTCTTTTACAAACCAGCAGAAGATGGAATTTCAGGTTATAATATTCTGGACCTGAGCATGTATTCAATTGTGTGGGTCCACATTATCTTTAAGAACCTCCATGGCTATATATAAATTAATTAGTGAGGTGGTACTCTCTGAAGACATTCTAGAATAGGATATTTCTCCTACTTGTGGCTTTTTGCATAGTAGACAATTTTGAGGCATCTGTAGAGTTCCACAAAGCCCTATACACATAATGTCAAAGCGTTGGGAAGATTTCCCATAGCTGTGCCTCATGTAATCTCAATTTTTTTTTGCCATACGAGGCACTGCTCCTATCTGTACCTTCACATTTCATGACTATTTGCCCTGACTCAGGAGTAGCCCAAAAGAGAGGCTGGAAGCCACAGAAGGTTAGTGTCAAAATAATGCATCACTAATCTTGTTAACCTTAGGCAAACTCAGACTCATTTTGCTTAGATGTTGTAGAAGCAATTAGGATGAGAAACCACCAACGAAATACCTGCACTGCCAGTTTGTAGACTTTATTCAAAAGTATCCCAATAGACACCACTTTCTGTGATACCAGACCATGCTTATCTGTACTAAACCTACCACTGAGAACACTGGAGAAGGGCCCAAAGTCAACTGCTAGTCCCAACTTCTAGTTTAGCAGCACCCTTATTTTGTCCCTGGAAGGAAGTTTCCCCACCTAGGAATCACCATAAGTCACAAGAGCCTGGCAAATTTCAAAGCTGCAGGTGTGGAAAATATTTACTTGGTGATAATGGTTTGGATCTGTGTCCCTGTTCAAATCTCATGTCGAATTGTAATCCCCAATGTTGGAGGTGGGGCCTAGTTGGCAGTGACTGGATCATAGGGGCTGTTTCTCATGGTTTAACACCATCATCTTCATCCTTGGTACTGTCGGGATAGTGGGATAGTGGGTCCTCATGAGATCTGGTTGTATAAAGATGTGTAGCATCACCACCTCTTCTCTTCCTCTTGCTCTGGCTATGTGAACATGCCTGCTCTAACTTTGCTTCTGCCATGATTAAAAGCTCCCTGAGGCATCCCCAGAAGCAGATGCTGCCATGCTTCCTGTACAGCCTGCAGAAACATAAGCCAATTAAACCTCTTTTCTATGTAAATTACCAAGTCTCAGATTTTTCTTTACAGCAGTGTGAGAACAGACTAATATACTCTGCAAATGAATCACATAGTATGATAGTAAGGGGGCTATTATCACTGCTGTTTCTTCATTCCCATATTATGTGTTGTAGGTACTGGAGAAACAGGACCATATATTGTTCATTAGTTCAAGCTTATGTTCTGAATCATCTATCCCAATAGATGGTAGTTGAGATGATGGCTAGAGAGCAAAATGGTAATATATATGTAAAGATAACAACAGTGGGATTGAATTAGATGACAGCAAGGTATAGAGGATAGGAATAGTAAACTACTTGTTTTGGTTTGAGTAATTCAAGGCATGATAGTGGCATTTACTGAAATTTACAGATTTACAATCTGAGCAGATCTGAGAACATAAATCAATAATTCTGTTTCTATATCTAAAGTTTGAGATGTGAGACAATCAGTTTGAAATGCTAAACTGGCAACAGGATATGTGAGTTTGTAAATAAGAAGTTGAAGCTGCAGATGTGTCTTATTATTCATTCATTATTATTTTCTGAACTCCTGCAATAAAGAAAAACAAACCTTATTGTAAGAAGAAGAATGGCAAGTATGTAATTCAATTACAAAGAACTTGCTAGAAAAATTGGGGGAGAAAGATTATGCAGATTTCAAGGCAGTGATTGGTCTGCAGAGTCTGACTGAAGACAGGTGTAAGAGGCAATTGAGAAATAGACACTGGGAATCACCAGGGAAGATCACATTCATAGTGAATGCCCAGACAAGAAAGGACTGTAAACTGCTTAAGCAGAGAGACAGGACACATTCCTGTGAAAGAAGAAACAGGTGTATGTTATATTTTGAGGTAATAAAAGCATATATGGGCAAGCTCTGAAAAATGGCTTTATGTTTTTCAAGTGTTTAAAAGTAAAGAATATTTTTGCAAAGGATTCCCTATTTAATAAATGGTGCTGGGAAAACTGGCTAGCCATATGTAGAAAGCTGAAACTGGATCCCTTCCTTACACCTTACACAAAAATTAATTCAAGATGGATTAAAGACTTACATGTTAGACCTAAAACCATTAAAATCCTACAAGAAAACCTAGGCAATACCATTCAGGCCATAGGCGTGGGCAAGGACTTCATGTCTAAAACACCAAAAGCAATGGCAACAAAAGCCAAAATTGACAAATGGGATCTCATTAAACTAAAGAGCTTCTGCACAGCAAGGGAAACTACCATCAGAGTGAACAGGCAACCTACAGAATGGGAGAAAATTTTTGCAACCTACTCATCTGACAAAGGGCTAGTATCCAGAATCTACAATGAACTCAAACAAATTTACAAGAAAAAAACAAACAACCCCATCAAAAAGTGGGCAGAGGACATGAACAGACACTTCTCAAAAGAAGACATTTATGCAGCCAGAAAACACATGAAGAAATGCTCATCATCACTGGCCATCAGAGAAATGCAAATCAAAACCACAGTGAGATACCATCTCACACCAGTTAGAATGGCCATCATTAAAAAATCAGGAAACAACAGGTGCTGGAGAGGATGTGGAGAAATAGGAACACTTTTACACTGTTGGTGGGACTGTAAACTAGTTCAACCATTGTGGAAGTCAGTGTGGCGATTCCTCAGGGATCTCGAACTAGAAATACCATTTGACCCAGCCATCCCATTACTGGGTATATACCCAAAGGAGTATAAATCATGCTGCTATAAAGACACATGCACACGTATGTTTATTGCGGCACTATTCACAATAGCAAAGACTTGGAACCAACCCAAATGTCCAACAGCAATAGACTGGATTAAGAAAATGTGGCACATATACACCATGGAATACTATGCAGCCATAAAAAATGATGAGTTCGTGTCCTTTGTAGGGACATGGATGAAACTGGAAAACATCATTCTCAGTAAACTATCGCAAGGACAAAAAACCAAACACCGCATGTTCTCACTCATAGGTGGGAATTGAACAATGAGAACTCATGGACACAGGAAGGGGAACATCACATTCCAGGTACTGTTGTGGGGTGGGGGGTGGGGGGGGCGGGGACAGCATTAGGAGATATACCTAATGCTAAATGACGAGCTAATGGGTGCAGGAAATCAACATGGCACATGGATACATATGTAACAAACCTGCACATTGTGCACATGTACCCTAAAACCTAAAGTATAATAAAAAATAAAAATAAAAAAATAAAAGTAAAGAATAAGTGAAAGAAGCTGTTGAGGATAGAAACAGAGAAAAGATTAGTAAATAAATAATAAGGGAAATTCATAAAGTCTATTAGTCAGAGTTCTCTAGAGGGAGAGGACTAATAGGATAGATGCATATATGAAAAGGAGTTTATTAAGGAGTACTGACTTACACGATCACAAGGTGAAGTCCCACAATAGGCCGTCTACAAGCTGGGGAGCAAGGAAGCCAGTCTGAGTCCCAAAACCTCAAAAGTAGGGAAGTTAACAGTGCAGACTTCAGTCTGTGGCCAAAGGCCCAAGAGCCCCTGGCAAACCACTGCTGTGTAGGTCAAAGACTCCAAAAGCTGAAGAACTTGGAGTCTAATATTCAAGAACAGAAATATCCAGCACAGGGGAAAGACGGAGGCCAGAAGACTTAGCCAGTCTAGTCCTTCCACCTTCTTCTGCCAGCTTTTATCCCAGCCACACTGGCAGCTGATTAGATGGTTTCTTCCCAGATTGAGGGTGGGTCTGCTTCTCCTAGTCTACTGACTCAAATGTTAATCTCCTTTGGCAACACTCTCACAGACACACCCAGGAACAATAATTCAATCCAATCATGTTGACACTCAATATTAACCATCACATAAGGCATCAAGGAAATGAACGGTACATTGATGCCAGTATTGCTGGCCAGTTTGAGAAGAATACTATGATTCTTAGAGGTCTTAAAACAGAAAGAAAATCAAGGTAGGAATGACCATGGAAGCAACATATTTTTAATAATTAATTGAGGAGATGAAGGAGCAGGGAGGTGACAAAACATCAGAGCACACAAGGTGCCAAGAGCTGACCTTGCTTAGATTATGACACTGATGAGGCAGCCGTAGAAGTTTAATTCTAATTTGTCCAGCACAGATAAGATTAACTCAGTTTCAGAGTCACTTTTGTTTTTAACTGACCCTTAAAAATTGTCATAAGGCTGAAGGGGAACTATAAAGGAATCTACAGATTTTTCGTTGAAAACTATTGTCACAATTAGGAAATCAAGTGAAAACAAAAGAAATTTGATATCAAAATACTGGCCACAGGTTTTTTTGTTTCGTTTTGTTTCTTTCTTTCTTTTTTTTTGAGATGGAGTCTCACTCTGTTGCCTAGGCTGGAGTGCAGTGGTGTGATCATGGTTCACTGCAACCTTCGCTTCCTGGGTTCAAGCGATTCTCCTGCCTCAGCCTCCTGAGTAGCTGGGATTACAGGCACCCATCACCAAGCCTAGCTCATTTTTTGTATTTTTGGTAGAAATGGGGTTTCACCATGTTGGCTAGACTGGTCTCAAATTCCTGACCTCAAGTGATCTGCTTGCCTCAGCCTCCCAAAGTGCTGGGATTACAGGCACGATCCACTGCACCCAGCTTGTTACAGGTTTTTAAAAAACATCAAGGAGGATTTCTGCTTTTCTTATAGCTGCACTTCTCCATCACACATTTCAATTTCATAGTTAATATTATTATATATTTGAATTATATCTATAATATACAAATGCATTTTTATGTAAAATTAGAAGTCCCAGATCCCATTTTCTGCATTACTCTCCTAAGCAAATGCTATTATTAATGTATTATGCATTACAATTTGCCATCATTTTAAAATAAGAGGTTTTAGATTCTTCTTAAGAAAAAGGTATTCAAAGACATAATTATTACATCATCCAGATAAGCCAAAAATACACCCTCATGTACTTACTGTTTCAAAATATTCTTGTCATAAAAAAGCAAAAAAACCCCCGCTAAACCCTAAACATAAACATATAATATGAATGTAATGTATGAGATCGATTTAGCAAACAAAATTGTGAATAAACATGTAACTTAAAATCATATATACTTGCTGTCTAGAAAAGACCATTGATATGGTTTGGCTGTGTCTATACCAAAATCTCATCTTGAATTCCCATGTGTTGTGGGAGGGATCTGGTGGGAGGTAACTGAATCACGGGGGCAGGTCTTTCCTGTGCTATTCTCATGATAGTGAAAAAGTCTCACGAGATCCAATGATTATAAAAAGGGGAGTTTCCCTGAACAAGCACTCCTCTCTTTGCCTGCCACCATCCAAGTAAGATGTGACTTGCTCCTCCTTGCCTTCTGCCATGATTATGAGGCTTCCCCCAGCCAAGTGGAGCTGTAAGTCCAACTAAACCTCTTTCTTTTGTAAATTGCCCAGTCTCTGTTATGTCTTTATCAGCAGTGTGTAAAAACATGAATATAACTAAATTCCAAAATTAGTAAAATAGTTGGTATGAGAAAATTACAATATTAAATGACAAAATTTCACTTTCTAATTTTTTTTAGTTTCAACTTTTTTTTTTGATACAGGTGACATCTGTGCAGATTTGTTACCTGGGAATATTATATGATGCTGAGGCTTGGGGTATGGATTTTGTCACCCCAAGTGGTGAGTGTAGTACCTTATAGGTAGTTTTTCAACAAACGACCTCCTTCATCTCCACGTCTCTAGTATTCTGCAGTGCCTATTGTTCCCATATTAATGTTCATGTGTGCTCTGTTTAGCTCCCACTTGTAAGTGGGAACATTCAATATTTGGTTTTCTGTTCCCACATTAATTTGCTGATTATGGCCTCCAACCGCATGCATGTTGCTGCAGAGAATATTATTTTGTATTTTTTATGGCTGTGTAGTATTCCATGGTGTATATGCATCACATTTTCTTTATCCAATCTACCACTGATGAGCACCTAGGTCAATTCCATGTCTTTGCTATTGTGAATAGCATTTCAATGAACATACAAGTGCATGTGTCTTTTTGGTAGAACAATTTATTTTCCTTTGGATATATACTCAGTAATGGAATTGCTGAGTTGAATGGTAATTCAGTTTTCAGTTCTTTGAGAAATTTACAAACTGCTTTTTACAGTGGCTGAACTAATTTACATTCTCACCAACAGTGTATAAGTGTTTCCTTTTCTCTGTAGCCTCACCAGCATCTGTCGTTTCTTGATTTTATTTTAATAGCCATTTGAACTGGTGTGAGATGTTATCTCATTGTGGTTTTAATTTGCATTTCTCTGATGATTAGTGATGGTGAGCATTTTTTCATGTATTTGTTGGCCCTGTGTATGTCTTTTGAGAAGTTTCTGTTCATGTCTTTTGCCCATTTATTAATGGGGCTATTTGTTTTTTCCTGTTGATTTGCTTAATTTCCTTATAGGTTCTGCATATTAGACGTTTGCCAGATGGCATAGTTTGCAAATGTTTTCTTACATTCTGTGGGTTGTCTTTTTACTCTGTTGATAGTTTCTTTTGCTGTGTAGAAGCTCTTCAGTTTAATTAAGTTCCACTTGCCTATTTTTGTTTTTGTTGCAATTGCTTTTCGGGAGTTAGCCATAAATTCTTTACCAAGACCAATGTCAAGAAGGGTATTTCTTAGGCTTTTTCTGTATGGTGAAAGGTATTTTTTGTGTGTGTATGGTGAAAGGTAGGTGTCCAGTTTTATTCTTCTACATATGGCTAGCCAGTTATCCTGGCACCATTTATCAAGTAGGGAGTACTTTCCCCATTGCTTATTTTTGTCAGTCTTCTCAAAGATCAGATTATTGTAGGTGTGTGGCTTTATTTCTAGGTTCTCTATTCTGTTCCTTTGGCCTATGTGTCTGTTTCTGAATCAGCACCATGCTGTTTTGGTTATTGTAGCCCTGTAGTATAGTTCAAAGTCAGGTAGTGTGATGCCTCCAGCTTTGTTCTTTTTGCTTATGATTGCTTTGGCTATTCAGGCTCTTTTTTGGTTCTATATGAATTTTAGGATAGTTTTTTTTCTAATTATGTGAAAAATAACATTGGTAGTTTGAGAGGAATAGCCTTGAATCTGTAAATGCTTTGGGTAGTATGGCCATCTTTAAGACACTGATTTTTCCAATTCATGATCATGGGATGTTTTACCATTTATTTGTTTTTTATCTCTGATTTTTTTCAGCAGTGTTTTGTAGTTCTCCTCATAGGAATCTTTCACCACCTTGGTTAGAGGTATTCCTAGGATTTCACGTTTGTATGTGTCTGCTGTGAATGGGGTTGTAAACTTGATTTGACTCTCAGCTTGAATGTTATTGGCATATAGAAATGCTGCTGATTTTTGTACATTGATTTTGTATTCTAAAACTTTACTAAAGTCGTTTATCAGTTCCATGAGCCATTTGGCAGAACCTTTAGGATTTTCTAGGCATAGAATCATATGGTCAGTGAAGAGAGATGGTTTGACTTCTCCTTTTCCTATGCAGATGCCGTTATTTCCTTCTCTTGCATGACTGCTCTGGTTAGGACTTCCAGTACTATGTTAAATAGGAGTTGTTAGAGTGGACATCCTTGTCTTTTTCCAGTCTCCAAGGGGGAATGCTTTCAGTTTTTGCCTGTTTACTATGATATTATTGGCTGTGAGTTTGTCATAGATGGCTCTTATTATTTTGAGTTTCCTTCAGTGCCTAGTCTATTGAGAGTTTTTATCATGAAGGGATATTGGATTTTACAGAAAGTTTTTCCTATATCTATTGCGATGATCACATGGTTTTTGTTTTTAACTGTTTGTGTGGTGAATCGCACTTACTGATTTGCATATGTTGAAACAAACTTGCAGCCCAGGAATGAAGCCTGCTTTATAGTGGTGAGTTAACTTTTGGATATGCTGCTGAATTTGGCATGCTAGTATATTGTTAAGGATTCTTTTCTCTATATTCATCAAGAATATTGGCCTGAAGTTTTCTTTTTTTGTTGTGTTTTTGCCAGGTTTTGATATCAGAGTGATGCTGGCTTCCCAGAAAGAATTAGGGAGGAGTCTCTTCTTGATTTCTTGAAAGAGTTTCAATAGAATTGGTACTAGCTCTTCTTTGAACTTCAGACAGAATTTGGCCGTGAATCCATCTTGTCCAGGGCTTTTTTTGGTTGGTCTATTTTTTATTACGGATTCAATGTTGGAACTTCTTATTAGTCTATTCAAGTGTTCACTTTCTTTCTGATTCAATCTGGGGAAAGTCTGTGTTTCCAGAAATTTACCAATTTCCTCCGGATTTTCTAATAATAGAAAATTCATAATAGCTTCTGAGGATCTTTTGTATTTCTCTGGGATTGGTTGTAATGTCATATTTGTCATTTCTGGTTGTGCTTAATTGCATCTTTTTCTTTAAGTCTAGCTAGTAGTCTATCACTCTTCTTTATTCTTTTGAAGAACCAGCTCTTGGTTCATTGATCCTTTGTATAGATTTTTGCATCTCAATTTCATTCAGTTCTCTAATTTCAGTTATTAATTTCCTTCTGCTAGCTTTGCTTTTTTTTTTTTTTTTTAGTTTCTCTAGGTGTAACATTAGATTGCTATTTTGAGTTATTTATAACTTCTTGATGAAGGCATTTAGGGGTATACACTTGCCTCTTAACACTGCTTTATCTGTATTCCAGAGATTTTGGTAAATTGTGTCCCAATTTTCATTAATTAAAAAATTGTTTTTATTTCATTTCAGTGTTCACTCGGAATTATTCAGGAGCAAGTTGTTTAATTTCCATGCATTCATGTAGTTTTCAGAGATCTTCTTGATATTGATTTCCATTATTACTGCACTGGGGTCTAAGAGTATGCTTGGTATGATTTTCATTTTTTTAAAATTTATTTTCATCTCATAATTTTTATTTGCATATATTCAGAACTAGGGAAAACGAAAGTGTTTTTCCTAGCCTCACACTCAATACCACACTCAACACAAAATGCTTCACCTCTGGTCCACAAAATGTACGTGGATTTCTCTTTATGAACAATAATTATCTGGTGGAAACCCACTGGGTGTTCTACAATTTAACTCAATTGTAGTATTCTCTACCTGGAGTTATAGTCAGATCCCACAGCTTAAGGGCTCAGTTCCACAAGATCCTCCCACTTCAGATGCCAATTGTAAGTAGTAGGTCGTCACCTACATTTCCAGCTGACTGGCTATAAATCAGGGTTCCCACTAGCCCCTCCTCAGGGTGATTAATTTGCTCAATGGGCCATAAAACTTAGAGAAACACTAACTTATGTTTACCAGTTTAGCATATTAATAAAGAATATGAGAGAGGAGACAGATGAACAATCCGAAATGCAAGAGATGCATAGCGCAGGGTATATGGGAAGGTGTGTGGAGCCCCCACACCCTCTCTTGGTGCACCACCCTCCAGGGACCTCCAGAGTGTTCAGCAATCTGGAAGTTCTCAGATCTCTGTTTTGGGGTGTATAATAGAGGTTTCCTTACACAGACATGATTGATTACTTCATTAGCCATTGATGATCAAGTCAAGCTTTAGCCCCTCTCCACTCCCTGGAGGTCAGTAGATAAAACTGAAAGTCCCAACCCTCTAATCACATGACTGTTTCTTCTAATCACCAGCCCCCATCCTGAGGCTATCCAGGAGCCCACCAAGAGTCCCCTCATTAGAACAAAAGATGCCCCCTTCACCCAGCAAATTTCGAGGTATTTGGGAGCTCTGTGTTAGATGCTCCCAACACTCAGGACATCACAAAGATCTTAGGAGCTGTGGGTCAGGAACCAGGATCAGAGACTGAGTATTAGAACAAAAGGTTCTCTAGCACCTTTATCTGCAAGGGTTTTAAGAGCCCTGTCTGAGGAACCCAGAAGCAAAGACCAAATCTATGTTTTTTATTATATCATACTATTAGAAATATAAATTTAAAAATAACTGATTGGGCCGGGCGCAGTGGCTCAAGCCTGTAATCCCAGCACTTTGGGAGGCTGAGATGGGGGGATCACAAGGTCAGGAGATTGAGACCATCCTGGCTAACATGGTGAAACCCCGTCTCTACTAAAAATATAAAAAAAATTAGCCAGGCGTGGTGGTGGGCACCTGTAGTCCCAGCTACTCGGGAGGCTGAGGCAGGAGAATGGTGTGAAACCAGGAAGCGGGGCTTGCAGTGAGCCGAGATCCTGCCACTGCACTCCAACCTGGGCGACAGAGAGAGACTCTGTCTCAAAAAAAAAAAAACAAAAAACAAAAAAAAAACCTGATTGATGTTAAATGGAAGTATTCAAATGTAGATAAACCTCATGTAAAATAGAAAATGTAAATAAAATATTAACTACTTTATTTCCCAATGTGAAATAGAACTTAAATAACTTGACCTATGGGTTTACAAGGAATGTATTTACATTGTTTAGCATTATACTAAGATGGCAGTCTTGACACCATGCAGTATGACTTATGTGTTTTGTCAAAAAGTGCAAAGGCACTGAAGGCAATGATTATTTAGTGGATGTACATCAAGTGAAATCCGTTCCACATGAATCACACAGACAGGTTTCACTTTATTATGAAATAAGTCTATAAGAAAAATTGACTATTATTCTCCCTATTTTAAAAAATATAAAGATACTTGAAAAGGATAATACTTTCATTTGTAATATAAATATAATTATATTTATATAGAACTTAATATATATATGTCCATATATGTACTATGTCCATATGTATGAATACTTAAATGTATATAATTATTCATGTATGTACCCACACATTTAATCCTTACAACATCTGAGATAGGTGTGTATATTATCTCTATTTTACAAAAGAGAAAGCGGGCATAGACAGGTTAAAAGATTTGTCTAGGATCATATAGCTAGCAAATAGGGCAACCACGTTTAATCCTTTACAAAGCTTCTCCAGAGACCTTGCTCTTAAACACTATACATTACTTAATTTCTTACAGAACTGCATCTTTATTTAACCTCAGGCATCAAAAAAAGATTCTGGAAAAACTCTCCTTGTCTGTGTGTGCTTCAAAAGAATTGACAAACTGACCAATACTCTAGAGAAAGCAAATAAAATGAAAAAGATTCATCCATTATTTATTGGTGCACATTGTATGATCTTACTTATTGACTGGCGACTAAATTTAATCAAGTAATGCCTTTGAGGGCAAATGATCAAAACACTTCACTGTTCCTCTACCTTTAACCCATTGATTTTTCTGAGGAAAATGCTGTGATCCTATTGTATTGAATCAACATTTATTTATTTTTATACTAGAACCGTGTTGCCTGGATTTCTATTCCCTGTTTCGTTGTGAGTTAAGCTGGCCACAAGAGAAATTCTGTATGAGATTTGGAGGGTAAAGGTGAAGCAGCAGTGGCTTTACACTGGGAAAGTTGGTGTGGGTTGCCAGGCCCTGGTGGGGCTCATGCATATTGTCATAATTCGTCCATGCACCTTTCGGTGAGAGCTGCAGCCAGGTCCCCAGCTCCTCCAGCTCCCATGGAACTCCTCCTTTGGGGTTATCAATCCTGCAGCTGATGGAAAAGGGCTTGGGCCTTTCTGCCAGTCATATGCAGTGTTGGGGTTGGTGGCAACGTGAGGCTGATGTGCTTTTGCTCTGGTTGATTCCAGTATGTCCTCATGTCCCCTTGCTTTACACACAGCACTTCTTCCCCACTGCCAGCTTAGCAGCCTTCAAGACTCCAGGGCCTTCTCCTGACATGGAAGACAGACCCTTCCATAGGGTTTTCCACCAGCTCTCACAACTATGGGAGGTCTAATCCCTACAATAAATCCATTAGTCCATAGTACTCACAGTGGTGCTACTTCCTGGATCAAACTTAAATACTGAAATTAATTCTGAAGTTGTTCCAGGAGAATAGAACCTTAAGACATGTTCTTTGATTGAGGTCTGGGCTATCTGGAATTGGTTCTCTGTTTCAATTTGCTTTAAAGCTATTAATGACTTCTTTGCCAGTGCAAAGGTGGGCACTGGTAGTCCTGTGACATGCATTGGCAAAAGTGTTGCTTAAATAACCTGTAGACTTCTATAACCAGATGCCTTATAGGTAGCAATGTTTTGGATAGCCAAGTAATTGCTAACATAGAATATTTTTATTGAAAAATTAAAAATGTAATGGAGCTGGCTGGTTGCTTCTAAGTGTTCTGGAGAACTTGGGAAAGAAAATGTTGAGTTTGGGATTTTAAAACTCCACCTCAAGACCAAGCAAAAAGAAAAAATGCCAGAAAGTTTATATTACTACTGTGAAAGAAACCCTTAACTCTTGTAGCTATAGGGCCAACATGGCTGAAATGAAACCCAAAATCTAAACCTATGAGTAGCTGAATCATGATATAAATTGAATTAATAATCACATAGGATCCTATATGTTAAAGCTAGGGTACTGACTATAATAGAGGGGCATATGAATTTGAGAAAGCTGGAGATCTCTCAAACTTCTAACTTGTGCCTGGCTTCGCTTGCCAGAAGTCACTGAAGGAATTTAGTGTCTCCTTGCCTGAGAAAACTCTAATGGCCTCTCTCGTGACAGTTGCCTTGAAGGGGCTGCTGGTTCTCTGCAGGATTTGCTACCACCATCTGCCATTACTTCTAATCCCAAGTTAGTCAGAACACAGGAAATAATCACAAAGTATGCAAGTGAGAACCATGAAAAGATGCAATGCACACCAGCAGATGCTTCTAGGAAGACTCCATCCATGGCTGCACAGAGCATCATATACACCAGCATGGCATTCCAGCAGCATTGCCTCTGACAGAAAGATGATTTAATGAAGCAAGACAATGGACTCTTGCTCATGGAATTCACTGATTGCTCTTCATATTTTTTCAAGCCAGATCGTGTAGTGGAATTGACCTGTGTATTCCATCAGGAAGCATATGATGGCAGTTTATCCCAATATTTTTTATGCTAACTTTGCTTCACTTGATTAAGTCTGACTTCTGCCAAGTTTCTTTGTCTCTCTCCTGTCAGGTTATCCTTTTTCCCTCTGCAATTAATAACTAATCTGTTGGAAAATACTTAGAATCAGTGCATGTAGTCTTTTCCCATCAAATTTTCACCCAATAGTTCTACTATCCATTGATTTTTGCCGAAACATTTATTAACATGGTATTGGAAAAGAATGATTTTTATAACTGCATCATTCCACTTATATTTATTATTTAGTATTTCTCTGTAAGAAAGGGATTTCTCTGTAAATCTCTAAGGAAGAGGTTTTTCCTTCTCCTGTGTTATATATATGTTTGTATATGTATATACGTGTGTATTCACATTTATATGTGTGTATTCACATTTATATATGTATGTACATATGTATGCATTTGGTGTAAGTATAGATTTATGTATTACTCTTTCAGTTTCAGATGTTTCATTAAAATTGAATTTCTAACACAATTATATACAGAGCAAATTTAAATCCATATGATGTAGTGTATAAATTGCAATATTAATGTGTTGCACCATGTGCATCTTACCCACTCTTGAATTCATAGAGCTAAAGTATTACAGAACATAGTATGCATGCAATATATATTTATTGGCCATATAATATATGTCACTCCACACTTGGATTAGTTTCTGTCTCCACTCAGCTAGTGTTAATTAGATGGGTACAGTATGAGTTACGATTTCATGTTATATAGCCATTCACAGAAAAATGATAATGTGCTAATTATTAACCTTATTGTAATCATATTCTACTTGCAAATATAAAATGCAAACAGGGAACAGCGTGAAAGGGTATAAAATGAAATCAGTTGAGAAGAAAACTGTTTTAAAAAGAAGGAAATTGGATTAGGAGTTCAATTTATGTTAAAGCTAAACCCATTAAGCTGAACAGATAAAAATGCTCCAGAGCACAGGAAGTAGAACTGGGAAATTACAGTGGTGAAGTGGGCAATACAACACAGTGATCTAATAAACTAGCAATTTACCATATTATTATGAGCTCGAAAGGCAATTTAATCAAAACAATTTGGTTTATATTGCTTCTAACCTAGTTGTGTAGTTTCACATTTTTTTTTAAGTACAAAACTTTTAGTCACAGGACTACAGTTTTATAAATTAGAATATATTCTGCTAAAATTATTACTGAAACTACCTTGGTGATGACTACAGTTATAATGGCATCCACTTAAATGCCACAGTAAATCAAGACACAATTACAGCCTAGCCAATTTTTAATCTTTCTGTATGTGCCCTTCTGTTTTGAGAATAAATAAAAGCACTTTTCTATTTTCTCCTCTACCCTTTTTTTCAAATAAAGATAGTTATAAAACATTTTTAAAATACATTCTTTGTTGGATATTAAGAAATTAATTAAGAGTCTCATGTCCTAAAATTTTTATACAGTTAGTAAGAATTATTTAAAAAGTAGTAGGGCACAAAGCACCCTAAATATCTTTATTCTATAATTTCTTTTGGAAAATGGAGCAATTATACTTGCTTAAACTTTCCCAATTTCATATAATTTTATTACTCTTTTTTTTGTCAACCGTAGAACGACTCTAATGTTGGAAAAGTTAGTTGGGCGTGACAGATAAATCTTTCCATGAAAATGACGTTTCTAAAACTATTTCATTAAGTGTGATGCTTTCCCAAAGATATCTACAGGAAATATACATAATAGTGAAATGTTGAACACATTCTTTTTAGATCACTTATAAGTCAATGTTGTTGCACCATTTATACTTATATTATACTGGAGAAAATGGAGATCTTAGTTATTACAGTAAGACATTAGTGGGAAATGTGGTTTAGGATTCCAAAAAGATAAAGACTTGAAGAAACTAGAACCCTCATATGCTGCTGGTGGGAATATAAAATGTTAGCTCTGACATGTAAAAAACTTGGAAGTCATCATTCCACTGCACACAAGCTAAAGCTGGACAAACTGAAAATCAACAACTTTTTTTTTTTGACCCATCAGAGAACTGAGGATTCAGAACAAACCACATCCTGAAATTTGGAGAGACAGATAAATTGAGAGAGAAACAGCTGAGACCTATTTACCTGGAACAAAAGCCACTGTAGCCACAAACTGGTAAGAAGACTTAAACAGTATTTTTTTTAATGTAATAAAATTAACAAAATTTATCATTTTGACCACTTAAAGTAAACAGCTCAGTGGCATGAAGTACACTCACATTGCCATGCAACTTTCACCACCAAGTATCTCCAGAATGTTTTTATCTCCCCAAGTTGAAACACTGTACCCCTTAAACAATAACTTCCCATTTGCCCCTTCCTCAGCCCCTGGCGGCCACTACCCTACTTTCTGTCCCTTTGAGTTGACCTCTCTATGTGTCTCACATAAGTGGAATCATATAATATTTGTTCTTTTGTAAGTGGCTTCTTTACTTATCATAATGGCTTCAAGCTTCATCCATGTTGTAGCCTATGTCCAAATTTCTTTCCTTTTTAAGACTCAATAATATTCCATTGTATTTCTAAGCCACATTTTGTTTATTTGCTCATCTGTCAATAAAAATTTGTGTTGCTTTCACTTTTGAGTACTGTGAATAATGCTGCCATACCCATTGGTGTACAAATATCTGTTTGGGTCTTTGCTTTCAACTCTTCTGGGTATATTCTCAGAAGCAGAATTGCTGCATGATACAGTTTTCCATGTTAAATTTCTTTAGCAACAACCATACTGCCTTCCACAGTGGCTAGACTATTTTACATTCCCACTAGCAATGCATAAAGATTCCAATTTCTTCACATCTTCACCAACACTTGCTATTTTCTGATATTAAAAAAATAACAGCCATTCTAATGGCTGTGAAGTGATATTACACACTTCAAATGCAAATCAAATGGTTATTTGCATTTCCTTAATGATGATTAGTGAGGTTATACATCTTTTTTCGCTTACTGGCCATCTGTATAGCTTCTTCGGAGACAGGTCAATTTAAGTCTTTTGCCCATTTTTAAATTGAGTTGTTTGTTTTTTTCTGTTTTTAGCCAATAAAAATTTTGGAACCATTTCTATAAACTATATAGCCAATTACAATTTTGAAACCATCCCTATAAACTTTATAAAGTTAATCAGGGAAGAATAAAGGGGCAAACAACAACAACAAAACCCAAGTTAGCAGCACAAGCAGCATTCACCATGAGGTCAGTCTGCTCCCTGCCTTGCTCCCTGCTCTGCTTCCTCACAGCTGTTTCATGCCCCTTGCCTCAGAATTACATAGACCCTGTTACAAGATTATAACTGCCCTTAATTGTTCCATAGATAACCACTTGAATATTATAAAATGTTAAGTTTTTCCTTCGAGATATTCTTTCAGGTCCTGCATACCAATGCAGCTACTAACGTCAGCTGGTCTGAATGGTCTGAAGGACTTCACAAGAGCTGACTCACCAAAGAATGCAGTTTTCACATGTTGATGATTTTATGCCCCTTATCCCTATCAATCAACAACTCCAATTTTCCAACCCCTCACCCTCCATGATCCCCTTAAAAACCCCAGCCTGACCGGGCGCGGTGGCTCACGCCTGTAATCTCAGCACTTTGGGAGATCGAGGTAGGCAGATCACGAGGTCAAGAGATCCAGACCATCCTTGCCAACCTGGTGAAACCCCATCTCTACTAAAAATATAAAAATTTGATGGGCATGGTGGCGCACGGCTGTAGTCCCAGCTACTTGGGAGGCTGAGGCAAGAAAATTGCTTGAATCCGGGAGGCAGAGGTTGCAGTGAGCCAAGATTGCGCCACTGTACTCCAGCCTGGTTACAGAGCAAGATTCCAGAAAAACAAACAAACAAAAAAACAACAAAACCCAGCCCAGAAGTCCTCAGGAAGATGGATTTGAGAGTCTCCTACCATCTCCTTGGTGGCCTTTAATCATTAAATTCTTTCTCTGCTGCAAACCTTGGTGTCTATTAGTTCAGAGCCCCCACGTCAAGGATGGGCACACAGATGTCTAAATAGCTGACAAATTGAGGATCTTTGCTTCTCTAAATTCCTTAACTCAAATGGGTTTAACAAAATGCTATGTTTTGTATACTTAATTGCTACAAATCTCTAAGACCCAGATTAAATTCTGTAACTTTACTTTTAGGCTTTTGGTTTTGGCTCTTCTATTGCTTAAAAGGCCTTCAGGGTTAGTGAGTACCTGCTCACCTCCATTCCCACCTGTCCTAGAATGTTTAATTGCCTCTAAGTATTTTGGCTCTAAATCCCTTGGCCATAGGGTCCCCACCAAGAAACAGGATGAATCCAGGGTAGGTAGCCACACCATCCTGTCAATATGGGACAAAATATAAGTTTAGACATTGATGCTGCCTCTCTCAGATCTTGGCCAAAAAGCGGGGAAGATAAACTAAAAATAAAGTCTTAAACCTCCCTACCAACTGAACAGACCCTCTTGTGGCCAATAGGACCCTAACCTCCCAAACAAACCCTTAAAACAGAGTTCCTGGCCATGATAGGATGGAAGTTCAGACACACCTTGTTATATACCCACCCTTTTATGGTTTAGATACAACAACTGACCAGCACTATTGTTAAAATACAGATCATAAAACTGACAGAACAGACTCTGTGTGGCAATAAGAGCTCATGGGTACCCCAAAGTTTTCT
Source organism: Hylobates moloch (assembly GCF_009828535.3). Classification (NCBI taxonomy): domain Eukaryota; kingdom Metazoa; phylum Chordata; class Mammalia; order Primates; family Hylobatidae; genus Hylobates; species Hylobates moloch. The sequence goes on along the minus strand of NW_026652303.1, from coordinate 26,417 downwards.
ATTTTACAAAAACTTTTAAAATTTGGGCTCATGATTCTGACAAGAAGGGCTAAAATTTATCTTACACTCCAGTGTGCAATTAAATGCTATGCTAGGACAGTGGAGAGAAGCACTAATGTGTTCATGCTGCACCTCCCAGATCCCATACTGTGCACTAGTAAATACTTGCACAAGCTTGCAGCACGTGGAGTGTTAATGATTAGGTCAGCCTGCTCTCTCTGACCTACTTCCTCGTACTTGCTTGGTGACTATTGCCTTAGAATCACATAGACCCAGTTACAAGATTACTGTTCCCCTTAACTGCTCTATAGACAGCAACTTGAACATTATAAAATGTTACGTTTTCCACTTGACATATTCTTTCAGGTCCTGCATACCAATGAAACTACTTATGCCGGCTAGTCTGAAGGACCCCACAGGAGCTGACTCACTAAAGAATGCAGTTTCCATATCCTGAGGACTTCATCTACCCTACTCTGACAAGTTAACAACCCCAACTCTCCAGCCCCTCATCCTCCATGATCCCCTTAAAACCTCAGCTGAGAACTCTTTGGAGAGATGCGTTTGAGGTCTCCTCTCATCTCTTTGCTCTGTCCCCTATTAACATTAAACTCTTTCTCTGCTGCAAACCTTGCTGTTTCAGTATGATGGGTTTGTTACTCTGCAGCAGGCATGAAAACCCATTGTCCTATAATTTTTCAAAATTTCTGAAAACTGAGTGTGGGATAGCATGAGTTTGAGCCACTACTTGGGCTGGTCTTATGGGAACCCATACTTTTATGTGTTTTACCTTCAAAAGCCCCCCAGGTTCTCATGGTGAATATCCAAGAAAGATGCCCTGGTGGTTCAGGCAGAAATAAATGAATAATAATAGTAAACTAAGCCCATAGCCTTCTCCGTAACAATGGCCTGCTCTGCAGAGGATGAAAAGAGCCTTGTTCAACAGCCAGGGGAAGATATTTCCACCCATCCCACTTCCCTCTAGTCTTTCTTTATTTCATAAAGAAGAGAGAAAAATAATATGAAAAGGGGCCAGAGTTTCAAGGAAATAGTTTGGAATATGGTAGCCAAGGGGAAAAAAGCTACACCACTGAGGAAACACTCGTGAGGGTCACAGCCAGAGACACGGGCCCATTAATGGTTTAATTGGAAAATTATAGCACAGTAACTCCCACCCCTTACTATATCAACACAGCTCCAGCATAATAACTGAATTACAGCTAAAAAGTTACAAGACACAGACTCTAAGGAGAAGTTCTTAGGGAACCCCAAAATGAAGATGGAAGACAGGCACAAGGAGACTAGCGGAATTTCAAGCCTATCGCATAAATAACTACAAGGAACATTAAATACAGCCTAACCTCTAGCTATATTAAAATAATTCTCACTCAAAAGGCTTACTTATCTCAGTTTCTATTATCCAATGTAACATGTTCAGCTATCAACAAAAATTACAAGCAATGAAAATGGCAAGAAAAAAAGTATGAAAAGACAAGGCAAGCATCAGAACCAGATCCAGATATAATACAGAAATTGGAATTATCAGTCAGGGAATTTAAAATCACTAAGATTAATATGATAAGGGGTCTAATGGAGAAAGGCAGAGATCATTCAAGAACAAATGGGCAAGAGAAGCAGAAAGACACAATAAGCAAAATCAGAAGGAAATGCAAGAAATGAATCAAAAACACTGTAACAAATAAAGAATGCCCTCGGCAGGCTCATTAGTAGACTAGGCACAGCAAAGAAAATATTTAGTAAGCTTGGAGAGTTGTCAATGGAAACTTTCCATATTAAAATGTAAAAACAAAATAAAATAAAACAAACAGAACAGAACATCAAAGGACTGTGGGACAATTTCAAAAGATGTAACATATGTGTAACTGAATACCAGAAGGAGAAGAGAGAAAGAAGCAGAAGACATACTTGAAGTTGCAATGGCCAAGAATGCTCTAAAATGACACAGTCCCTTTTAAAGCAGTCTGGCAGTTCCTCAAAATGCCAAACATAGAATCACCATGTGACCCAACAATTCCACCCTTTGGGTTATACTCAAGAAAAATGATGTCCACACAAACACTTGTCTATGAATGTTCATGGCAGCATTATTCATAAGAAATAAAAAGTGGAAACAAACCCAAATACTCACGAAGTGCTGAATAGATAAATGAAATGTGGTATGTTCATGCAATGGAGTATCATTTGGCACTAAGAAAGCACGTAGTTCTAATATATGTTTCAACACAGATAAACTTTGAAACCATTAAGCTAGACGAATGAAGGTAGGCACTAAAAAACACACATTGCATGATTTCATTTCAAAGAAATATCCAGAATAGTGAATTCATAACTAAGTGGTAGCTTAAGATAAGGGGTGAAGGAATGGGAACCACTGCTAATGGACACATGCTTTCCTTCTGGGTGGTGAAAATGTTATAAAATTAGGTAGTGGCAATGGTTACACAATTGTGGAAATACACATAAAAACACTGAGTTGTATATTTTAAAAGGGTGAATTTTATGGTGCATGGACTATACTACAGTAAAGCTATTAGTTAAAAAAAATTCTTAAAGGAAGATACAAAACTATTATAATGAAAATATACTGTAATTTCCATGTATAAATATCTTTGAACCTACCAAATCATAATTAGAATTAATCAAATAGACTATCATGTTTGCCACATCAATATAAAATAAATATAAAATAAAACTATTTTACTTACTACAGCAACAATCAGAAAGAAAATATAATTTAAATAAATATGACATGATAGTAACAAATATATAGAGTACCTAACAATGAATCTAATCAGAAATTTGCAAAAATATTATAACTTAAAATGATAGAACATTTAACAATATCAGAAAGTCTTATAAAAATGGAGAAATATATCATTTTCTTAGGAGAAAACTCTAGTATAAACCAAAAATAAAATTCTAAGGCCCCCAACAATCTGAATGGACCCTCCTTCTTAGCCGAGGGAATTCCAGCACTAACCTGAAAATCTAGTTGAGGCCAGGATGGAAGAGGGGGTTGGACATGCCTCATTATACCCCTCCAGCATTAACATAAACACAGACCTTAAATCTTATAAGAAACATTTACAATCTATTTTTCTGTGAAGCCTGCTATCTAGTCTTCGCCTGCAGGAAAAAACCTTGGTCTCCACAACGCCTTATCTTAACTGAGACATTCCTTTCTACTAATAATAACTCTTTCAACCAATTGCCAATCAGAGTATGTTTAAATGTACCTATGACTTGGAAGACCCCTATGTTCCTTCTGCCCTCCCCACCACCCCCCAGTTCAAGTTGTCCCACTCTTCTAGATCGAACCAATGTAAGTCTTACATGTATTGATTAATATGTCTCCCTAAAATATACAAAAGCAAGCTGTACCTCGACCACCTTGGGCACGTCATCAGGACCTCCTGAGGCTGTGTCATGGGCATGTCCTTAACCTTGGCAAAATAAACTTTCTAAATTGATTGAAACCTGTCTCAGATACCTTGGGGTTCGCACTAGTATAAAGATGCCAATTCATCAGAAGCTGCTGTGTAGACCAGTGAAATTCTAATTAAAATTTGAATGGGATCTCTCAATGAAATCTGACAATACTGATTTTAAAGTATGCATGGAAGAATTAATAGTCAAAAATCAGTAAGGTATTCTTGAAGTCAAAGAAGAGATAGAACTTACACTTGTGGTTATCAATACTTATAAAACAATACACTCTGGGAGGGACACAGGACAGGCTAATAGAACACTAGAACACAATAAAAGCAAGAAGCAAAACGATGAAGGTAAGAAATCAGAGAGCAAACCCTGCACATCAGAAGGGAAGTGATGGGCTAGGATAATGAGTTATCTACATAGGAAAAAAAATGAAGCTGGATTTCTTTTTAAGGCACTATTCAAAAGGAACAAAGGAGATGAAGGTCGTAAATAAGAACGATATCTATAAGAGTTTTTGGAAGCCAAATAAGGAGGATTTTTATAAACTCTGGAGTAGCAAAGATTGTTAAGACACAGGTAATTTTAAGTTGACAAAAATTGTATATATTTAATATGTGCAACATGTTTTAAAATGTGCATACATTGTGGAATGTATAAATAGAGCAAACTGACATATACATCACCTTACATATCATTTTTTCATGGTGAGAGCACTTAAAATCTACTCTCATAGTAAGTTTCAATAGCTCAATACATTGTTATTAACTATAGTCACCCATTGTGCAATTGATGTCTTCAACTTATTCCTTCTAATTGAACTTTTGTGTTTTTTGACCAGCACCCTTCCCAACCATTCTTCCCATCTCCAACACCTGGTAACCACCATTCTATTCTCTGCTTCTATAAGTTCGATTTTGAGTCCATATATGTATGAGATTATGTGGTAATTGTCTTTCCATGCCTGGTTTATTTCACTTAACTGTAAACCAAAAATAAAATTTGAAGCCCCCCACAGTCCCCCAAACATCTGAATGCATGCCCTCCTAGGCCAGGGCACTCCAAATTTTAACCTGAAAGACTGATTCAGGCCATGATGGGAAGTAGGGGTTGGGCATTCTTCATTATACCCCTCCAGCATTAACATCGACACAGACCTTAAGTCTGATAAGAAGCGTTTACAATCTATTTTCTCTGAAGCCTGCTATCTGGAGGCTTCATCTGCAGGATAAAACTTTGGTTTCCACAACCCCTTATCAGAACCCAGACATTCCTTTCTACTGTTAACGCTTTCAATCAATTGCCAATGAGAATATGTTTAAATCTACCTATGACTTGGAATCCCCCATTTTGAGTTGTCCCGCCCTTCCAGATGGAACCACTGTAAATGTTACATGTATTAACTGATGTACTATGTCTCCCTAAAATGTACAAAGGCAAGTTGTACCCCAACCACCTTGGGCACATTTCCATAGTTTTCTATGATAACAATATTAATTTCCACTTTCACTAACAGTGTGCAGGGGTTCCCTTTTCTCTGCATCCTTAACAACGCTTGTTATCTTTTGTTTTTTTGACAATAGCCATTCTAACAGAAGTGAAGTGATATCTCACAGTGGTATTAATTGCATCTCCCTAATGATTAGTCATGTTGAACATGTTTTTATATACCTGTTGGCCATTCGTATGTAAAGACACAGACATGTTTAAACAAATTAAATAATTAATATTTTCATTTGATTAAAATTAAGACTTTCTTATATCCCAAGACAATAGAACATTTCAAGGCAAGGCACAGCTTTGCAAAAAACATTTGCAACACTTACACAACAAAGATTAGTATTATTGATACATAAAATCTCTACTGATCTGTATGAAAAAGATAACCCCATGGAAAAAAATGGGCCAAAAATATAAACAGCCATATCTGGTAGATGAAACATAGATGGCTTGTTAAATAAAATTATGTACAGCTTTATTATTAATCAGGGAAACGCACATTTTAACCAGAATGAATATACTGTCAGACCTACCAGATTGCCAAAATTAAGTGAGTTTATAGCAAATTTGATATAAGGTAACAGAAATTTCCATTTACTATATGTCATACTGTAAATCAGTATAGTCACTTGGAAAAACTGATGAAATCTACTAAATCTTATTGGCTAAACTCCATGTACCAGCAGTTCCAATCCTAGAGCTGTCAGGTACATGTGGCTACAAAGATCTTTGTGCATGCATATTACATCAGCGTTTATGTGTAAGCATGTCCATAACAATATTGTATGTAAGAGCAGAAAACTCAAAATAGTCCAAATGTCCATCAACAGAAGAATGGATCAGCATATTGTGATTGTTTAAATAATGGAATAGTATACAGCAGTGAAAAAATACACTACATCTATATCAGTAATATGGATAATTCTCAAAAACATAACTCAGAGTGTAAAACTAAAAGCATGAAAAAATATAGGCAGTAATACATATTTTATTGTCAGTTTATGCATTGGTGGTAAAGCAATAAAGCAAAGCAAAGCAGAAAATGATAAGCATAGTATTCAGAATAATACTTTCCCATTTGTGCAAGAAAGGTAAATGGTATCAGGTTGGTACACTGGGGGATTCTAAAATACCTAATTTCTTAAGTCTTGTCGTGAGTACAGAGACATTTATTTTTATCTTATTAACTGCTCTTACATGTTCTATATACTCATAATATCTCAGTAATACAGTTTCCATTTTCTAAAAAATGAGTAGAAATTCACAGGGCGGATGCTTTTACCATATAGTGTTTTGAGCCAGGGGTTGGGAGTATAATTTCAGGTAAAATATAGTTTATTCAGGCATTATTTGGAAAGCAAATTTGGCGGCAACTTTAAAAAATCTTCATTTTGTTTTAAATGGAATTTTAAGGGTGCTCAGTGAGAGACATTATTTTTACCATACTGATGTAGATTTCATATAACTGCTCTGCACAAAACGCCCTCAGCTTTCTTTATTCAAATTCTTGCACTGATATTCATGACAACAAAAATAGGCTTCACCTGTTTATCAGATCATGGCTCCATGCTGAGAAGCATAAACAAGCTACCCCATATCCAAGTAATTAATATGACTTGTGATAATGCCAATGGCTTTAAAGTCAATACAAATATGAATGTTTATTCCTTATATTATTATATTTACAAGTGATAGCAATTAAATGACATTAAGTAGTATCTGTGGTTATATTGGGTAAAAGCCATCCCGCCATTTCACTCCCTGAGCACATTATTATGATAAAATTTTGTCCTTTATGTAATCCTAAAAGATGCATTTTATAGGAGATCAAGAGTTGAAAGCAGTGACACTTAGATTCACAAGTCTATTAAAATAATTCTATTGTCTCTATAAATCGATAGCTTCTTCCCTATTAAGAGGTTGTGACCGTAAGAATAAAAATAAGTTTTTCTTAGGAAACTGAAAATATTCCACACAACAAAATCTTTAATTAGTTTTGAAAACTTTAGTTTCATATGAATTAGGTTTGGTAAACAATTTTTTCACTTTTGCAAACAATTCTGATCAGTAGCAATATGTGTAGATATATTAGAGAAGTTTTAAATATCACACTTTGAAATAAATGTTAAATTAATTTTATAGAGCTATACAATTAAAATTAGAATTAGCTTCTACAGATTTAGACAAAAACTCCATTTTTCCCCTGCTATTTTTTTTTTTTTAGTTTTAACAAAAATAGGTAAAGTTGATTGCCTTGAAGTTAAAGCAAAGCTCATAATAACCCATCTTTCTGAGTCTGGTGAGAAGTATAAATAACATAGCTAAGCAAGAGAGTAAGATCAGTGGAAGAAAAAGACATTGGATCTGGCTTGTAGGTGTCAATGACATGAGAGCAGGGATGGGGAGAAGAGCTTTCCAACCTGGATTGTTCCCACTGAAACTGCTCTTGCCAAGAATACTAATGGCCGCCATCTTGCCAAGATGATGAACACTTAACATTCCTCATCTTACTAACCTTTTCAGCAGCATTGGCCACTGGTGATCATTTTCTCCTTCCTGAAAGAGCCTCTTTTTTATTTTGATGTCTCCACTTTCAGTGTCACCATTTTAGAGACAGAAAGTCTTATTTCTTACTCCGTCTGAAGTAGGAACCCTGCTATTCTTCCATAGGGGGGAAAATATCCCTTTAGTCTCTCTCACATCATTATTTCAATTATGAGTTTTATGTATTGTTGGTTTATTGTCTTCTCACTCAGCAGACTTTGAACTCCTAAAAAGATCATGGACCACATGGATGCACCTGATGTGTAGCAAAGTTCAGGCTCTCAGAGATTTATTATGATTTCAGATTTTGGTACCCAGAACTGTGAAAGAACACATTTCTATAGTTCTATGCCACTAAGTCTGTGGGAATTTGTTACAACAGTCACAAGAAACTGTATAACAAATATTAAAATGTTCTTCCTCACTAGTAATCTAAAAATGTATGTTAAAAAGGAAATACCACTTTAACTACAAGATCTTAAAAATCCAAATAAATGATGATACCATGTTAATGTGAAAGTGGTTATCTCTAGATGGCTAATTCTTGTATTTCTGTTTTATATAGAGAAAAATTTCCTAAGACAGAAAGGCTTCCACCACAGATCACGTAGGATATATTAGAAAATACTCAGAAATGATGAAGGGAGCAGGGTTGTTGAGTTACCAACAAGCTTTAGATAAAAGTATTATTTTATGTTCTAAATGAATTCGGTTTACATATATACTATAAAAGCCAAAATATTTTATAAACATATATTAAAATCCATATATATGTATATATAAAAGTTATATGTATATTGCTATATGAATATATATATGTATACACATACGCATACATATATCTCATAGCCAAAATCTTCCACAACCACTTTGTAGCTTAAATCCTTGAGAACCTAAGTCAGTTGTAAGCTGTTCATCTGGTCAATGATTCACAGATTTAAAGTCCAGGTGAGCTTCAAGACATAGCTGTGACTGATACTCTCACACAACTAATTTTTACAACAATATTTTTGACATGTATCTACTTACTTCAACTAATAGGCTGTTTTTTTTCTAGGTAAATAATCAGGCATTTGGACAAAGAATTACATGTAAAAATACTAGCCAGAGTCCATTTAAAACAGTGAAAAACTCCCTGAATGTCCAGTAAACTCAGGGGATATGTAAATTATGGCAGGAATAAACAATGGAATTTTAACAAACATTAAAAACCATGTCTGTAAAGAATGTTTGATCACATATAGAGAAATAATATCAATAAAATGTACAGTTAGAAGGGCAGAATCATTACAACGAACTTTATTGAGTACTTGCCAAATGTGTAGCAAAGTTCAGGCTCTCAGAGATTTATTATGATTTCAGATTCTGGTACCCTGGTATTGCTGTTTCTTTTTACATTCATTACAACATCAGGAGGAAAGTCAACTAACTTGCTCAGAGTTACACAGCTAGAATTAGGAGGGTTAATTCCATAGGTCAACCTGTTCATCAGCATGCTATACCAGACTGCATAAAAAATAAAGCCCAACTTCTTTTTCTTGGAGAGATGCTCCCTACCAATTCCCAGTAGCCAACCTTGTCAGTTTTGATTACATCACCTGAACATAAGCTGTACCTGGACTGGTCACTATTCCCAACTCAAAATAAGCTAAGGACAACATGTTGTCAACAGCATCATCCCCGGTGCTTAGCACATCAACACACCCAAATATACAGTATGTCAGGATTATGGACTTAACACTTTGGTGATTTTTTTCGAAGATTATATATAAAGAATATGTTTCAAAAAATCTTCTATAAATATTTTTAAATAAAATATTTTTTGAAATAGAATAGGAGGATATGAAAGGACACTTCAAGATCAAGAACTGCAGCAGAAAGCACACAGCAGCAGCGCCAGCCACCAATTGTTTGGGTGATCAAAATACTGCTCTCTAGGCATAAGTTCCTGTAGTCTGGTTTACTGCTTCCTGCTGTCTGCACTGAAATGTTTTTTCATTATTTCTACAATGTTTATTGCTTTATTAAAAACATGCAAACATCACAGGGCAATGACTTTGAAGTGATAAATATATTTAATACTTTGACACCGGAGGCTCTTTCCAGTTGCAAAGTAAATGATGCCTGGAGGCCTTTCAATATTTTTGGAGTTTTAATAAAGTGGAGAAAAACAAAGAGTCTGGCAACCAGTAATCTGGGGATAATGAAGGCATCCACACCCACAATTTATTATTGTATTTTTTCTTCCCCTGGCATGTGGGTCTCACATTTCTCACATGAAAAACAGGAATTGTTTCGCTGGTTGCTCTGCTGATCACAATAAATTGCATATCTTATTTGTGCAAAAATTATTAAATCAACCTCCTATGACAATATCTATATTTTTTGTTACATTTCCCAGTAAGATCTCTCTTTCTTTCTCTGCATGGTGTGTGGTGTGTGTGTCTGTGTGTGTCTATGTGTGTGTGTGTGGCTATAAATGTGTGTACTGAGTACTATAATCAAGAATTTTATTAGCTTGATTTTAGAGTACACTACAAATTTCTGGCGATCTCAGCAGGGTCCAGCATAGGACCTTGGAATATACAAACACCACCAATGTGATAAAAAGCCATGAGGCATAGCACAGCACTTTTCAGAATTTAATATGCACATAAATCACATGGAGAACTTGTGAAAACTCGGATTCTGATTCACTAGGTCTCAGATGCTACCTGAGATTTTGTGTTTCTCCCAGTATTTCAGGTGATGTCAATGTGGTGGTCCACAGATCACACTTAGAATAGCAAAGGCAGGATGGAAATCTCATGGAATATGATAGACTTGAGTGTAAATCTCTTTTTAACACTTATTGACTGTATCACTGTTGTATGTTTTAAACATCTCTTTTGGTCTCATTGTTGTCATCTATAAAGTGGAAAGTAAAAACTAACATGGATGGTTGTTGCCATGACATAATGACACTGTGTCTATAAAAACACCTGCTGAATAATACATACAGATAATGAAGATCGTTTGTAACCTCTTTCAATGCTGAGGACCATGTTATGTCCATGAAAATGGGACCATCTCAAATTCTCAAGGGTTGAGACCTATGAAATGATTGTTGCACTTTACTTCTCCAGGAAGTAAAAAGAAGTTATTGTTGCAACAATCATCTTATTTCATAGGTCTCAACCCTTGAGAAACTTCTGGCAATAGACCTTTCTACAAATAGTTTCAGAATAGTTTCAAATAGTTGCAGAAATGGTTGGATATAGTACAGCAGAAATGATTTCTTTGCAAACAAAAATGCAAGAAAAATAACAAGACATTTGAATGCCATATAGTGCTAAAGTTAGAAACACACAGTTGTCATCACTATGAAGGAGCTCTGATGGTTACTGTCATCAGAAGTGCTTTGTGCCAATTACCAATCTCTTGAATCTCAGCTATAAATCCACCCTTCATTACTATGTATTATACTGGAGAATTTCTCCTTTGCCAGCTGGCAGGAGGGTACAAATTGTCAGTAGAGTGTCCTGGTAGTGGGGCTGAGTACACGAGAGGAGGAAAGTGCTTTCTTTCTTGTCCTAGGGCGCTTTTGTTTTCTGCAGCAAGTGGCTACTAGCTAGAGATAGCATCTCTCTGTGGACAACTCTCCAGCACCCTCTACGGGTTTCAGAGAGAGTTCTGAGGCCTGGAAACTACCTGTGGTTGGCTTTCCCCATTAATCCCTCTTGGAGTTTCCAGAGCCTTTTGTGTAGGGTACCTCAGTGAAATTTGGATAGGGCACCTCAGTGAAAGCCACCCAATAGGCCAGGCCACAGCGTCTCCAACAAAGCAAGGATTCCAGGCGCAGGGTGGCAGTGACTCTTTCAGTATTCTTCCTATTTGTGGAGTTAACAGCTATTTACTATTTTCAGCTTTCCTGTTCTTTGTAGGGTTCTCTTTATTCCTGAGTAGCAAGCTACCCCATTACTTCAATCCCCTGTAATCATCAATAATCTTCTATATTACATTGTTGAAATCAATGTGTGATTTGTCTTCTGATTTAACAAGAACTGATACATACCTTAACATATTAGTCCATTCTCACACTGCTATAAAGAACTGCCTGAGACTGGGTAATTTAAAAAGGAAAGAGGTTTAATTGACTCACAGTTCTACATGACTGGGAAGGCCTTAGGAAACTTACAATCAATGCAGAAGGGGAAGCAACATGTCCTTCTTCATATGGTGGCAGGAAGGAGAGGAATGAGTGCCCAGCGAAGGGGGAAGACCCTTATGAAAACCATCAGATTTCATGAGAACTAACTCACTATCACAAGAACAAGATGGGAGAAAACACCCCCATGATTCAATTATCTCCACCTGGTCCCTCCCATGACATGTGGGGATTATGGGAACTGCAGTTCAAGATGAGATTTGGGTGGGGACACAGCCAAACCATATCAACATCTAATGCAGATATCTGCTTACTCAACATGGATGGGAAAATTCATAAAACACTATGGGAAATATTGTTGGAAAGAATAATGAACACCCACAAAGTAAAATGCAAGGTCAAACCCACCCAAGAGAAAACAGATGAGCCATTTTAGTTAAAAAATCTCACCTGATAGAATTTATCAATCCTTCAGTGTTCAAAGGCGAATATCATCTTTCAAATTTTAGAATCTACTAAATTCACACCAGCCTCTGAGACTCCACTTAGATAGGTCCTTAGAGAGCTTTGTAGAAATAGTTCCTGTTCATGTAGTCATTGAAGTCTTTGTCTCCCAGCCACTGAATAGTAGCAGTCCAAAATTTCAAATGACTCTTGCTTATTTTTTTTAGCCAGGGGATGAAAGTTTTAGTTTCCTCAAAGTAATGCTAATTTTGATGTCCTTTATGATCAGTATTGAAAGAAAATCAATGAGGAATCACAGCTACATGAATACAACAGCGAGTAGGCAAAAATCTTGAAAACAGGTATAAAAACTATCCACGTGGATTTTAATATCTAAGTATTAAAAATAGCAATTGAATGATATATCCCAATCAGCGTTTTGTATTTTAAGCTTGGAAAATATCATATTTAGAAGCAATCAGTACTCAAAAGGACATATAATTTTTGAAGCATCTTCCCTTTAAGGCCTTTAATAAAGTTCCACATCATCCAATTTCCTTTTCCTTCTCCAACATCATCCCCTACTCTCATACCCATAGCTCATGTTTCTTCTGCCATTCTTAGCTTACAGCTCTTCTTCCAACACAACTTGTCACCTTTCACTGTCAGCTGCCTCTTCCTGGATTAGTCCTCTATCCAATATTCTCATGGCTAACATTCCTTCCAGTTGCAGTTCAAATCTCACTTTCTCCATGAATCCTGTCTTGACCACCATATTTCAAACTACAATCCAGATCTCTTCCCCAACCAGCACTTCCAACTTCTCTCAATGTGCCTTTTTTCATAGCTTGTTTTATCTTCTAACATCCCACAATCTTTATCTAGTTATTTTATTTGTTGTTTATTTTCTCTCTTTCCTTGTTACATTGAAAATTCAAAATAACAGGTTTGTCAGTTTTGTTCTCTGGTATATCCTCAGTTCCTAGAAAAGTCCCAGGCACCTAATAAATATTTGATGAATGAGTAATGCATGAATAGGCTGACAACAATTGCTTTAATCTGGATATAAACTTGACTTTAAAAAGACTGAAGGTTGGAGAACCAGAAGTTAAAGTAACAGACTAATTATAAACTTTTTTAAAGTCTAAGAGAAAGTACATTATTCATAATTACAACATAACTGATATGGTATCATACATTACACAATTATCCGAGTGCAATTTCTTAAGATTTGGAAAAGGATAATATGACTTAACTTTCCGTGGGTTGATACTGCAACTTAGCCATATGATTTTTGGAATAAGAAACTGTCAGTGCTAATCAAGTATGTCTTTAACTGTTAATGTTTTCCCACAGATGCAGCTCCAAATGTTAGTTTTTCAAACATAGCCTGGTGAAAATGAACACATTGATTTAGCGTCCAGGACTACTAGTTTTCTCAAATGTAAAATGTCATTTATAGCAGGTTGAAGCTTGCAAAGCACTCTTCTATGGAGTGTGTCATGTAATCTTGACAAACTTGCGCAATAAACAGAGAAAATCTGTTCTTTTCTACATATGCTGAACTTCCACCCTGCACCACCAGGCATCACTAGGAGACACTCTTGTGATCCCTGCTCACCTTCGAGATTGGTATATGAGTCGATGGGAAACAGTTTATAGGCAATTCTGTGCTGGCAACATCTAGGTGCCACTTCTCCACTGATAAAATACTATGTCTTTTCCCACAAACAATTCAAATGCTATCTCATTTGTGTATGTATTACTTCTTCCTCAATATTCCCAGCCCACTTTGCTAGTGCTAATATTAGAGCAAGCAGATTCTGATGCACATTATATCATACTTTAGCTCTAGCTGTCTCTGCTTGTTTCTCTCATTAGAAAGTGCTCTTCTTGAGGCTAGGGATCAATAATGGAAAGAGCACAGACTTTGGAGCACAAGGATCTCAGCTGAAACCTTAGCTCCACTACTCACTAAGTGAATAACCTTCAATAAATTCCTCAACTTCTCCAAGCTTCTATTTCTTATTTGGAAAAACCAAATTCTACTGACTGCATAAGGTTGTCATAGGAATTAAAGAATATATTTATGTATAACAGTTGGCCTATTTATTTAACAAGTGCTAATATAGTGCCTACTTAGTCCTAAGCAATGCTTTAAGTACTTGACACTTTTTCAGTTTAATCCTCATAATACCTTGATGGGTTGATGCTTTCATTTACTTCACTTTGTAGATAAGAACATTGATGCATAAAAAGAGTAAGTGAACGGCACAAAGTCATCTGGGCAAAAGGCAATATAACCAGGATTCAAATCCAAACAGACTGGCTTCAGGGTTTTGGGGATGCTGTTATACTATACTGCCTCTCCAGGAGAAGACAAACACTTGTGTAAGTGGCATGCTCAAGGTCACACAGCCACAGAGAGTGCAAGGATAACTAGAATCCATTGTTCTTACTCTTGAACAGATTCATTCAAATTTAAATGAACCAGATTCATTTATGGCAGGTTGAAGCTTGTGAAGCACTCTTCCATGGAATGTGTCATGTAATCTTGACAAACTTGTGCAATAAACAAAGAAAATCTATTCTTTTCTACACATGCTCGACTTCCACCCTGTACCACCCGGCATCATTAAGAGGTACTCTTGTGATCCCTGCTCACCCTGCAACCCTGTAAGGGTTGACTCAACCAAATAGTAACTATCCTTTCTCTCCAGCAATCATAGGAATAATAATGTCTACCTCCAAAAGTCAGATGTTATCACTCAGTAAGTCATTTATATTCGTGTTATTTATAAAGTATGAAGTGCTACATTACTAAACGTGTTCAATACCAAATGTGTTAATATTAAAATCATTTTCTTACATGTGGGTTACAAAATGTGGGAAAATATAACTGAATTTAACAGGACAAAAGAGACAAGTTAAATATGACATTACTCCCAGGGTGATAATCATAAACCATTCTTAGAAGATTTTTGAAACAATTTATAGGAGATTTCAGTATTCCCACTAAAATAATTATTGATTGAAATGAACAGGCAAGAACAGATGAGTTTTGCTCTCCAGTAAAGATAAACATACACAGTCAGGCCTCTATCCATGGACTCCTCATCTGTGGATTCAATCAATGCTGAGTCAAAAATATTTGGAAAAAAAAGATACTTGCATCTGTCTGAATATGCACAGACTTTTTTTCTTGCCATCATTTCCTAACAATACAGTATAACAATTATTTACATAGCATGTATATAGTATTATGTATTATAAGTAACCTAGAGATTATTTAAAGTAGACAGGAGATTGTGTGTAGGTTATATGCAAATACTATGCCATTTTCTATCAGGGACTTAAGCATCTATGGATTTGGGGTATCCATGGGGCCCTGGAACCAATTCCTTACAAATATGGAAGGATGATTGCATTTATCAGTTTTTCCTTAATCTTCTCTTTTTAGACTTCTCAAAACAAACTTTACTGTAACGCTGATTACTGAATTTTTCACAGACAGTTTGTGAGGATTGCCACTGAGAAGATTATGAACTTTCATCATAAAGAGGCTTAAAATTTTCCTCTAGGATATTTGAGAGGAGTTTAAGTTCCTGATTTACAAAACAACAACGTCAATTTCTCTTGCATTGCCATTTTACATACCAATTTAATGGGTGACTAATAATAATTTTCAGAGATCATAAATGGTTTTTAAACTCATTTTAGTGGCAATGTTTTTTAGAAATAAAATACATACAGCCTTTAATTTTTAAAATATTTTACTTATTTGTTTTTCCCTTTCTGGGATTCAGAATCATGCAAATTTCAAGTAGAATTAGCAAAATACACTAAAATATAAATATCTTGGAATTTTACGTTAATTTATAACATGTAAAGTAAAAATCTTAAAAATAGGTTTCATACAGATTAAATTTAGTTCTTAGTAGTCTAAAAGACTTATTCTTATTTATTTACTTTTTGATTGTGCTGGTTAATCTGTATAAACTCACTCCCACAGAAAATTCAAAATCTTTTAGTATATAGACTCTTTCAGGAAGACCAAAGTAATGCTCATTTAAAAAGTAGAGAAAACTCTGGAAGAAGCACATACGTATGTAAACATATTTAAGGAAACAGCAGATGTCTACAGCCTGATTAGTCTATAATGGACTATGGTTCCAACAGTAGTCATGATTTTACTGACAATTTGGGACAGTGCATAGATTGCTATAAGAAGCCGAAATCCTGTTATTATGCCAATTCTCTAAAATAGGAAAAGGAGTATATAATAATGACCTTGGCTTCATGAACATTCTGCCAAATAAGTAGGTTACAATAATTTGCTCATAGAATATTAGGAACCTCTACAAGGTAATAGATCAGAAAAGCTTTCCTGGAGTTCCTTTCCTCATTTTTGAGGGTGATTGACCATTGCTGTTTCTAGAAATTTTTTCTGGAAGAATTCACTCTTATGTCAGATAAAGCAGGGGAATTGGACACCTCTTGTTGCATCCGTAGCATTCATTTCTCTTTCATTTGTCCCCAACAGCTTCTGAATTCCACTGAAAGATGGAGAATAGGCCCATTAGCATACTCAACACCCTGGCTCACATTTTTTAGGATAGCGATTGGCAAGTTACCTTTATAAAATGCCCTTTTCACAGTGCATCTTGGAAGTTTTTTCTGTGAACTCTGGACAACAGCTGTTCTGTCTTTTCCTGAATAGGCTAGTACTTGCATGTAAGAACTGAAATGGAGGCCGCCATTTTTGCCTCAATTTTTGCCATTTTGTAAATAAAGTCTGGGTCGAGTGTGACTTACAGTTCTTCTATTGATGGAGTTTTCTTTTCAATGATATGAGCCAAAAAATTCCTTTGATTACTTAAGCCAATTGGCATTGCTTTCTTTGCCGCATATAACCAAAAGCATTTAATTAATCCATTGGTAATGGCCTTCTGCAACTTAATTCCCTATGTATAAATGTATGAGTTCATGAGACCAAACACTAAAATAACATGTTTTTTTGTTTGTTTGCTTTTTAAAAAAGCAACTTGTAACTAGAATTTCCATTGTTTTGTATAGAGACCTGTGTTACTCCAAAGATATTCATTTCCACATCTCACCTTATTTCAATAATAATAATGGTCAGAAACCTAAAACAGGTGTTGATAAATTAATTGAATATTACTTCAACACTTATCTTGATTTGGCATGGTTTATAAGAAATTCCAAACGTTCAAAAGAGATAAAAGTTGCCATTCCTTCTACTCTTCTCCTGGAAAATTATATATATTTAAAAAACAAAATGGAATCATGAAGGACACAGGTTGAGGCAAGTAGAGTGGGCGTTTGTGGGGAAGGTGCTTCGGAGGTCTGATAGGTTGAAGATTTCCTCCTTGTCCTACATGACTGTAAGTAGTTGGTGACGTATTATCAAGTTAGGAGTGGAGTCTCCTCTGGAAGTTGTCTTAGCTCTTAGTAGGCTGAGTAGGACCCAGTGAGCAGTTTAGGGAACAATGGACATGAAATGAAATATTCAGAGCAAGTTCTCTGTTTCTTAGTACTCTGGCCACTGGAATGGAAAGGTGTGTCCGACACAAACCTTATGAGCTTGCATGGATACCCTGTATTACCTCTTTCTTTCACAAGTTGCCATCAGTTCACCACCAGCACTGTGCCAGCCCAGGACTGGGATGTGACCTCTTCCTCACCTACCTCCTTGCTGAGGCTCACCCAGGTAGCTGAAGTCACCAGCTACACAGAGTTGAAATTCTACCTAAGTGGCTTCTTACCTAAGTGGCATCACATAGCACCTTTCTTGTCCAAAAGTCATTTCTATAAAATATAATAAATACGAAATGTGTATTTGGAATTAAGCTTAAATTTACAGTCTGCCACTTCCTAGATAACAGGATTTCAAGCAAGCATGTTACTTAAAAATCTTGGAGTCACAATTTCTTTATATAGTGTAATAAATATAAAAAAAGATTAGAAAAGCCCTTCAAACAGTGATTAGCATATTTTTCTATCAATGTCTGTTAATAAAATTTATTCTCCAATTACACTAATTATTTGTGTGTTATGTATATAAATGAATATATGTATATAGGTATAGATTCATTAATACACATATATTTATATACAAATATACATATAAATACACATGTACATATGCAAATACAAATATATATTTATATATCTATATGTATATAAATGTACATATAATATACATTTATATAACTATATGTATATACACATATTTATATATAAATATATTTATATGCATACATATGTATATAAATGTGCATATATTTATGTATAAATAAATATGTATATAAAATACACATATTCTTATATATGTACATATAAATATACACACATATATATATAAATTGCTCCCGGAATAAAGCATAGACAGAATAAACATTAATAAGATCGATATTGCCACAGCAGTAAATTATTCCTTTATATTTAGTGGATGATTGAACCTTTGCAATTTAATGATACTAATCCAGAAGCTTTTTGGTTTAGCATTTGTAATTTAATTAAAACTTGCTTCTGAATATGGCCTAGTATGTTTTATTTCTCTTATATTTTCAGTTGGCAGGCACCTCTTAGAAATCATAAGAACTTAAATTGCAATCAACTACACAGCAAATGATTCTTGAAATATTCATCACCTGTAACTCTTTTAAGAATTCCCACTTTGCTGAGAAAAGTGATGTGCCCTGGTTGCTCAATTTCAAAGCTGTCCTAAAAATTAAGAAAAAATTTTTTTGTGGGAAAGAATGTGTTCTTGTGTATGAATGTTGATACATTTTATCTTGAATTTCTAATTATGCATTATGGCTCTTTTGAAACCAAAAGCACCTACGAACTATATAGTAAATGAAAACAATGAAGCAGTGTCAACTGATTGTGGGAAAACTCCAAGTATAAATGTGTCATACTGATACTATTTTAATTCTTAGTATGTATATATTTCTTGTGGCTCATTTCACAAGCTCAATGGATTCTCATAATTTTAGGAGACCTTCACACTTTCTTATAGGACCCAAACTCTACATGCTAAATTTCTATTCTCATAGAAAACAAATGAAAGAAAAATCTTTGGTATATAGAGGTTTTTCTAACACAGAAACAATAAAATAATTTGATCTGCAGCCTTACCTTTATACTAAGTCTAGTCCAAAATGATTATAATTGTTTTTCTAATTTTATCTGTTTTTTAGATAATTTTGGTGTTTATATTGATATTCAGTTTACATATGTTAGGGTATTTGTTTCATGCCAGAAGAGAATTCCCTTCCTTTAAATGGACATCCTTTGGCCAGACACTTCAAAGTCAACATGTCTTAAATGATTTTGCATGTCTGTCTTTTTTATTTATAAAACATTTCCTCTCCCCGAGGTGATTTACCTCAGAATCATCGTGAGTCTTTCTTTGTCTATTGTTCCCCTTTCAGTCCATCAAATGTGAAATCCTAGCATTTTTCACACATTCTTTTTCACTCTTTCTGCCACTTTTCTGATTTTAACTCCAATTACTTCAGGCCTAGAGTATTAGAAGAACTTCTTGTCATCTTCTAACCTTCAGGTTCTGTCTTCAGGTCTGTGTTTTCTCTGGTGTCAAATGAATTTTATTAAGACACTTTTAAAATCAGAATTCTTCCTCATTCCCAATCTTTTGGTGACCCTAATTTGCTTACATCTTATAAGCAAAAATGTTAAACTGGCATTTTAAAACTTTAAAAATATGGCCTCATATTGCTTTTATAAACTTTCTTCTTACTAATTGGCAGAACATATTAATGGTCACTTTACTCTAAATTTATTATGAATATTCCAAATTGCACGTGTGTGCTTACCAAAGCCTAATTATCTGGAATCCCTGTAATCACCTGCTTCTACTCTTAAAAATATCCAGCATTATTAAGTAATATTTTAGATATTCATAAGGGCAAGGAGAACAATATACTTATCGAGCAATATAGTGGAAGAGGTATTCTGAAAGAATCTATTATTAAAAACATAAGGTTGAGCCACATGAAAATGCTGTCTCTGTAGTTTAAAAATAGACAATTTTATATAGGTCAATTTAAAAGGACTAGGTTTTCAATAAAACATATTTTATTAGTCCAGTCTCACACTGCTATGAAGAAATACCTGAGACTGGGTAATTTACGAAAGAAAGAGGTTTAATTGACTCACAGTTCTGTATGGCTGGGAAGGCTTCAGGAAACTTACAATCATGACAGAAGGGGAAGCAACACATCCTTCTTCACATGGTGGCAGGAGAGAAAAGTGCCAAGCAAAGGGAAAGAACCTCTTATAAAACCATCAGATCTCGTGAGAACTCACTATCATGAGGACAGCAGCGTGTGGGTAACCGCCTCCATGATTCCCTTCTCACTGGCTCCCTCCCATGACATATGGGGATTATGGGAACTACAATTCAAGATGATATTTGAGTGAAGACACAGCCAAACCATATTGCATATTTTAAGTATATCACTAGATTCACAAGAAGCGAAAGAAAAAAGATAAAGGCAAAAGGAAAAAAAAACACCTCCTAAATGAGAAAGTTGGCATTTCCCTAAGGAGCAAATGTTCTGAGTTTGAGACTTGCTACTGGGCCCAAACAAGATAAGAAAGCTGAGCCTTAGAATGTTGCTGTAAGTCTGGAAATGGTCTAAAGTGGTTCCCTGGCTTATGCTATAAGGAAAACTATCCCCGTTGACAGATCAACCCCAAATTAGGCCCCTGGTAAAATATCAATAAAATATGAATCCTTAAAAGATAACAGAATAAAATAAGCAAGAATCAACAGCATATCCCTAAGCCCTTTAGAAACAGAAACTATCAAAGACAGAATGTAAAACATCTGTGAAAACAGTGTTTAATAAATAATAATATAATTAATATGAGCAAGGTACAGTTTCAGCATGGAGATTTAAAGAGCTGGAAAGATCATAGTCCCCTTCCTTGCAACAAAAAACTAATCTGGGCAAACTTCAAACTAACCACATAATGACTTTTCTGAAGCCCATTAGGTGACTGAATTCTCAGGGCAAACAACTAACTAGAAATCTGGCCAGAAAAAGAAACCTGCAGGGAGACACAGGACCCAAGCGTTTGTTTAGCCAGGACAGATGCCACTAAATACTACGTAAACTGGGAAGAGTTTTCACCTACAATTGCTTAACAAATTGCTAAAAGCAAGAATGTAGGATAGCGTGAGAGTATCCAGGCTGGAGCGTAGCTGGTAGACCTGGGGATTAGGCCTCCTCTTGCAGGCTTTGTTCTCTAGGACCCCATGCAGTTACTCATACGGAAGACGGACAGAAACCAGAGAAAGCATTTCTCTTGGCCTGGCTGGACAAGGGGAACAGCAGTCACTGAGCAAAGTCTGTCCAAACCTGTTTCTTCTGTTTCTCTCTCTCTTTTTTTTTTTTTTTTTTAAGACGGAGTCTCACTCTGTCACCCAAGCTGGAGTGCAGTGGCATGATCTCAGCTCACTGCAACCTCTGCCTCCCGGGTTCAAGCAATTCTCCTGCCTTAGACTCCCGAGTAGCTGGGACTACAGGCGCGCACCACTATGCCCGGCTTTTTTTTTTTTTTTTTTTGTATTTTTACTAAAGACAGGGTTTAACCATATTGACCAGGCTTGCCTTGAACTCCTGACTTTGTGATTCGCTGCCTTGGCCTCCCAAAGTGCTGGAATCAATTACAGGCGTGAGCCACTGCGCCTGGCCTATTTCTTCTGTTTCTCTGTGGAGCAAAACCTTTAATCTGCTTGGGAAAAGGTTAATAAAATAAGACTGCTGCCTAAGGGAATTTGTGGAAATGCACTGTAGTTGGGAAAGATGAACAGAAGCCAGCACTAAGAGTTCACCTAGACTATGTACCATGCACCCTATCTTCCTAAGGAAGAAAAGCCTTATTCTGCAGGGGAAGGGCAACCAAATAGTAGCCTGGCACTTAAGACTGAGGAAGGGAATAGAAAAACAAAGCAAAGAAACTCTATAACTGGCAGAGAGGCAGCCACTGGGAAAAGGCAGAAACCTGGTGAAGGCCACCCCCTCAAGACACAGTGCCTGCCTAACACCAAGGCTTCCCAAAACATGTTTCCCTTCCAAAACCATGCTGATACGAATCAAGTAAAGAATTCCAACTGGAAGATAGCCCAGAAACAGTTTCTATCTCGGGAGCAGTGCACAGGAAACACACAAAGTCAGGTTAGGAGACCCAAAGTCAAAGGTGAACAAATTTCAAACCCAACTCAACTAAACAAGCACAAACCCACGACTAAAGAGAGGAGGAGGAAAGGCCTGCTCATTTCCAAGCATGAAAACATTTACTTCAGTGTCTTCTGTCCTATGTTCAGCTTTGAACATACACAATTTTTTTCAACATAAAAAATTACAAGGAATATGAAAATACACAATAAAACACAATCTGAAAAGACAAAGCAGTAATCAGAACTAAACTCTCACATAAGACAATAAATTTAAAATGACTATGATGCACAGGGTAAAAGCTCAGAAACTTGGATCTACGCAACAAAATGGAGAACATCAGAAATGGAAAAAACAAGTAACAATGTTTTTTTACTTTTAATTATTCTGAAAGATAAGGAATGTTTAACGCGAAACAGACAGATCTGAAAGAAAAATAGACAAATTCAAAATTATAGGTGGACATGCCAATATTCTTCTCTCAGTAGTTAATAAAAGAATCAGGGAGAAAACCGTTAAGGATATAGATGACCTGAACATTATCAACAATTTGAATTTATAACACTTTACCCAGGAAGAGCAGAACATACATCTTTATCAGATGCACATGGAATATGCCACTGAGAGTGACCATATCCTGGATGATAAAACAAAGTATAACAAATGAAAATAAACAAAAGTCATACAAGTTAGGTTCTCAGACCAATCAGAACTAGAAATCAACGACCAAGAGATATCTGGAAAAACTCAAATATTTGGAAATTAAACAACACGTTAAAATAAACCATGGGTAAAAGAGAAGTTTCAAGGACAACTTAACAAATATTGTAAACTAAATGGAAATAGAAACACAGCTTATCAAAATATCTGGCATGCAGCTAAATTAGTATTTAGAGAGAAATTTAGAGTAGTAAATGTCCATAACAGAAAATGAAAAAATACAAAATCAATAACCAAGGGGTGTGTGTGTGTGTGTGTGTGTGTGTGTGTGTGTGTTTTGAGACACAGTCTTGCTCTTTTGCCCAGAATGGAGTACAGTGGTGCCATCTGGGCTCACTGCAAACTCCACCTCCTGAGTTCTAGCAATTCTCATGCGTCAGCCTCCCAAGTAGCTGGGAGTATAGGAACGCACCACCATGCCTGGCTAATTTTTTATATTCTTGGTAGAGATGGGGTTTCACAACGTTGGCCAGGCTGGTCTTGAACTCCTGGCCTCAAGCAATCCACCCATCTTGGCCTCCCAAAGTGCTGAGATTACAGGTGTAAGCCACCATGGCCAGCCACCTAGGATTTTATTTTAAGAAATCGAAGAAGACAAAATTAAACCTCACACCAAAAGAAAAACAGAAATTACAAGGATGAGCAGAAATCAATGAAATATAAAACAAAAATAATTTTTAAAATCAATGAAATCAAAAGCTTGTTCTTTGAAAATATCATTGAAACTTAGCCAGTAGCCAGGCTGAACAAGAACAAAAGAGAGAACACAAAAATTACCAATATCAAAAATGAAAAGGGGGAAGTAATTATTGGTCCTAAAGATATTAAAATGTTAATAAGAAAATTCTATGAATAACTCTATACCTGTAAGTTTGATGACTTATACGAAATGGATCAATTCTAAGAAAGACTTAAATCACCAAAAGTCACTCAAGAGAAACAATATATAATGTGAATAATATCGAGTCTATTAAAGAAATCAAATTTTTAGCTAAAAAATTTCCAAAATATCAAACTCCAGGCCCATGTTGCTTTACTGGTAAATTCTACCAAATATTTAAGGATTTGGTAGAATATCAATTTTATATAACATCTTCATAAAAACAAAGAGGAGGGAACACATTGCTACCTACTTTATGAGTCCAGTTTTATCCTAATATCATTACATTACATTACACTAGATTGCCCTTACAAAAAAGATAATTACAGAACAATAACTTTCCTGAATATGGAAAATATTAGCAAATCAAATATATACATATACATATATATATGTACGTATGTATATATAATATCAACTGACTGAAGTTCACTCCAGGAATACAAGTCTGGTTCAACATTTAAAAATCAATCAATATAATTTGTCATATTAATAGACTAAATAAGAAAAACTGTATGATCATCTAAATAGATGCAGAAAATATGTTATACAATTTAATGTTCATTTGTAAAACAAAACAAAATAAAAAACAACTCAGCAAAGTAGGAATAGAAAATAATTTCCTTAACATTACAAAGTACACAAATAAAGTCTGCAGTTACACAATGCTGTGTTTAACAGAACACATTAGTGTTTTGCTAAAGAACGATCCCATCATTCGGATACTCACTATTCATCAAGATGTCTCTCTCAGAAAAAAAAGGTATATACATTTGAAAGAAAGAAGTAAAACTGTCATTATTTGCTCAAGACATGATTGTTTACATAGAAAATCTCAAACAATCTACCAAAAGTAAAATCTATCAAATGCAATAAGTTATTTCAGCAAGGTTGCAGGATACAAAAAAAATGCAAAAAGAAATCAATTGTATTCCTGTATACCAACAATAAGATGTGAAATTGAAATTAACATGTGCAATATTATTTGTAGCAGTACAAATATTAAATATACATCAGATAAAACATGTACTGGATCTGTATACTAAAAACTACAAAATATTGATGGAACAAATCTAAGAAAATCTAAATAATGGAGAGATACAGCACTTTCATGGATTGGAAGACTCAATATTATTAAAATGCTAATTCTCCACATTTTGTTCTGTAATTTCAACAAAATATCAATAAAAATGATAAGTTATTTTGTTGATATCAACAAAATGACTGTAACATTTGTAGGGAAAATCAAAGGAACTAGAATAGCCAAAACAATTCTGAAAATAGAGCAAAACTGGAGGGTTCATGCTACCTAATGTTAAGATTAACTATAAAGCTACAGAAATCAAGTGAGCATGGTAGACACACACATTAACATAATAAAATAGAGAGTCAGGAAACAGATCCTTACAAATACAGCTAACTGATTTTGACACTGTTGTAGAGGCAATTCAGTGAATAATTAGAATAATTAAATTTCCTATAAAAGAAAGAAACCTTGACACGTCTCTCAGACTTTATACTAAAATTAATTCAACTTAATTTAATATTAATCCAAAGATAAAATGATAAACCTTTTAAAATTAAAATCGGAGAATGTCTGTTTGATCTTGGGTTTGGAGATACATTTTTAGATGACACACACTGTGATGCACAAAAAAAATTAAATTACGATTTATAAAAGTTAAAGTTGCTGCAAAAGATACTGTTAAAAAAGACAAGTCAAAGTATTTTCACAACATACATCTAATAACGGACTTGTATGCAAAATATATCAAGAATTTAAAAAACTTTAATAAATAATAATAATCCACTCAATTTAAAAAATGGGCTAAAGATCTAAAAAATCAGCTCTTCAAAGAAGACGTATGAATGGCAAATAAGCATATACAGTCAAAATAATTAATCATTAGGAAAGTGTAAATTCACATCACTATACACATATTTACATGGTAAAAACATAAACACATAAATAAATAGTCATGCCAAAAGCTGGTGGGAAAGCAAAGCAACAGGAAATCTGACTCATGGCTGGTAGGAATGCAAAATGAGACATTTTCTTAAATTTAGGCTTCCTAGATCAAATTTCTTAAATTCTTATCCATTTTCCCTTTGCATGCTCTCTTTCTGAACTCTCTTTATTCCTTTGCTGAGATTTTGATTGGATATTTGTTAGAATATTTCATTCTGCCATACAAATTGTTTCACTGTCCCTCATATTCTCCCTCTGTTTGCAATTTGGACAATCCTTAAGGTCTGACGGTGCATTTAACAATTCTGGTTTCATTTGTTGCTAATGTGCTATTTAACAATTCTCTTGAGAGTTTACATCTTTTTGTTATGAACAATAACTCACTTCTAAGAAAAGCGAATACAATGTAAATGTACAGCTAAATATTTTACTATAAACAAATGTCTATGGTAACCACCACATAGAACATTGGTAGAATTCTATCAGCACCATATCCCCAGTTTGCCCCTAACTGTTCAAAGTTCA
>NW_026652302.1:5144954-5184942 GCF_009828535.3 Hylobates moloch | reverse complement strand
AAAGACCTACAAAAGATGTGAAGCCCTTGAGCTTGAAGATTAAAGCACAGTCATTCCCCAATCCCAGACTGAGAGTACAGCCTTCCTTAGTTGTATACCTAGTCAGAACATCCATCATTTGCAGATGTCACTAGCACATCCAGCAGTCCTTAACTTTCAAGTACAAGATCTTTGGTTATATACCATCAGTACAGCTGTGCACTGTTTATTAATACACATCGCACCCCTTGCCCCGTAACCTGCAACTACCTTTCATACACCAAATTCCATTTTGGGTCATCATCTGAGAGATGACACCAACCATTGAGTGGTGGTCCCAACGCCTACCACCCCATGCCAAAGAACCATGTTCTTGGACCTCTGCCTCCACACAGATGGCACTCATGAAGGAGGCTCAGGGGTCATGTCCCAGTGCCTAGAACCTGGGTTGGGGAATGGGGTTAGTTCCGGCAGACACAGCCTCAATTCTTTGGTGAAATAATACAATCAAATCCTCTGTAGGTGCAGAAGATGAAGATCCTCACCCCCTACCCTGTTCCAACTAAACAATGGCATGGTGTTGGTAGTTAGGTTTAATCGACCCAGGTGCCTGGGACACGGGTGGCCTGACCCCAGCAGCCATCTCCCTGCCTGGGGTTCCAGAATGAGGGCTGACAGGCTAGAACTCTCACTGGCACCCCTGGCCGCTCAAGCCTGAGGGAGCCAGGGCCTACAGAGACCATCATGAGAAATTTTCTAATCAAAATATTTTTTCTAGCAATGAGATTCATTTTTAACACTACGGGTTTTGTTGTTTTTTTTCTTTTTTCTTTTTTTTGCCTTTAAACACATTTCCAGGAACTCATTAATTATCAATGTAAGGGACCACCTTAATGAACAAATTACTCCAAGGATATAGAATTCCCTTTTGTTGTCACAGCCTCTTATTCTGCCCACCCTGTCTTGCTTCCTATTTTTAAAAATGTCTTTGTGACCTTTCATCCCTAGAACCTCTTCCTATTTTCTTAGTTCATTACCTCCATTCTGACTTCCCTTACCTCTCCACTCACTATAGGTCAGTTTTTGTTGCTGTGGTTTTGTGTGTACGTGGGTGCACTTATTTCCTTACCACCATAAGCATGACTCTTCATTTCCTTGACTTCCCTCCATTCCCAGTCGGAAATCTCCCCTCATTCACTTGTTTTGTTACTTTCTCAAATTGTTACGTGCTACTGGGACATCAAAAGAGTATGTTGATTGGATCTACTGTGAATATAATTTCAGAAGAGCACATACAGCTTTTTAGCATCTTTTTCATCTTCTCTTGTATTAGTCCATTTTCATACTGCTATGAAGAAATATCCAAGACTGGGTAATTTCTAAAGAAAAAGAGGTTTAGGCCGGGTGCGGTGGCTCATGCCTGTAATCCCAGCACTTTGGGAGGCCGAGGTCGGCGGATCACCTGAGGTCAGGAGTTCAAGACCAGCCTGGCCAACATGATGAAACCCCATTTCTACTAAAAGTACAAAAATTAATTGGGTGTGGTGGCAGGTGCCTGTAATCCCAGCTACTCAGGAGGCCAAGGTAGGAGAATTGCTTGAACTCAGGAGGTGGAGGTTGCAGTGAGCCAAGATTGTGCCATTGAACTCCAGCCTGGGTGACCGAGCGAGACTCTGTATCAAAAAGAAAGAAAAAGAAAAAGAGGTTTAACGGACTCACAGTTCCACATGGCTGGAGAAGCTTCACAATCATGGCGGGAGGCAAAGGAGGAGAAAAGTCACATCTTACATGGTGGCAGGCAAGAGAAAGTGTGCAGAGAAACTGCCCTTTATAAAACCGTCTGATCTTGTGAGACTTATTCACTAGTATGAGAACAACATGGGAAAAACCTGCCCCTATGATTCAATTACCTCCCACTGGGTCCCTCCCATGACACATGGGGAGTATGGGAGCTACAATTCAAGATGAAATTTGGGTGGGGACACAGCAAGCCAGTGATGTCTTCTAACTGCCAAGCCACTGGGCTCAATCTTTAGCATCCTTGACTTTTCCAAATGATTTACCATAAAAATGGTTCTGAACCATTTACCAGATTGATCTGTGCCTCTCCCTTCACATTCTCTTCCCAAAGGCTCTTTTTAAAAAAAGGAAACAGGGGATTTTAAAATTAGCTACATGATTTAAATTATTGTTATTACTTTTATTTAATGGTCTACCAGTTTGAACACTTCAAAACAAGCCAGACACCTGAGCATCTCATGTCATGCATCAATAATCCAAAATTAGGCAGAATTGTTGCAGGCTGAATGTTTGCATCCCCCAAAAATTATATGTTGAATCTTAATTCCCAAAGTCATGGTATTAGGAAGTTGGGGCCTTTGAGAGGTAATTAGATCAGGAGGATGCCACCTTCATGAATGGGCTTAGGTGCCCTTCAGAGATCTCTCTTGCTCTCTTTCCTCCGTGTGAGGATACAGTAAGAATCCTGCAGTCTGGGACCTGGAAGAGGGCCCTCACCAGAACGCACTCACGCTGGCACCCTGGTTTTGGAATTCCAGCCTCCAAAACTATGGGAAATAAATTTCCGTTGCCTATAAGCTTCCCTGTCTATGGCATTTTTGTTATGGCAGCCTGAACTGAGTAAGACACATTTTATATACTCTCAATCTTTTCTGTCTATACATTTGTTGGGGGAAGGAGGACAGTGTTCTAAGTAGCCCCAAGGAAATAGCTAATAACCCTAAGCAGAGGCAAAGCAATTATCAAGAAATTAAACAAAATCCTACATGAAATTATCTGTCCATTCAAAGCTGTTATCTCTGCATTGAGGAAATAATGCCAGCCCTAGCAGAAAGTAATTCCTCCATTTGCTTCAGTGATTCTATATCTCCTGGCTCTCCTAACACTCAAAATATTTCTTTATTGTCATTCTTTCCTCTTTTCCTTTCTTAAATGTGGTGGTCTTCCAATATTTTATCTTGACACATTTCCCTTTGTCTTCGCTCATTCTCCTTTCCACTTATGTTCTTGGGAAGCACATAATAAATCACTTCTCAGCATACAGATTCCAAATTGCTAGCCCTGAAAGATCCCCAGTCATAAGATACCTGTTTTCTTTTTTTTTTTTACTGCCTGCTGAACATCTTGCCCTGCAGTGCCCACCAGACTTTCTCACTCAACATTCCAAACTGAACTCAGCATCTTATCACTATAACTAGTTTCCTATTTCAATTTTCTTAATTTTGGCAGCACTGCCATTCTCCCAGATGCCTACATTTGAAAACTAACTTTGTGCCTCTGTTTCTTCTCTGTCTTTCCCTCCCCGTGTTGTATGTCCCAAATCTATCAAAAGTGCACTTAGAGTAAGCTTGCCATGTGTATTCTTATGATACCTATCTTATTCTGTCAGGATTATACAGATGTGACCATTTTAAGGAAAATCCATAAAAAGAAATGAAATTTAAATAGTAGTATTTAGATACTTAAGTTAATATCAATGATACTATTCATTCTACAAAAAAGTACTTTTGTATAACCTCTTGACAAGTACGAGATGTAAAATTCAACTTCTACCTCTAATAATTTAATTTTTACAGGCTAAAATTACATGCAGTTATAATATTTTTGCCTACTAGAAGAAAATAGTAACATTTTAAAACTATATATCCATCATTTGTCAAAGTAATTTTATTTTCATATGAAAAGTTTAAGCATACAAAGAAAAGAAAGTAGTAAAATGAACTCTCATATGACCATTGCTCAATTCAATAAATACCAATATTTTGCCATGTGTGCATAATATATTTTTTATTTTCTTTTATTTGTTAAAGTATTTAAAGCAAAACCCAGACATCAGCTTATTTCATTCCTGTTTACTTTCTTATGCTATTATAATAGTGTTATATAATACAAGCATATAAGCATATCCATACTAGCACATAAAGCATATAATAGTGTTATAATGTGATTATGACAATAGCAAAATTGATGGTCATAACTTGGTATTGTATAAAACCCATACTGTATTCAAATTTTCTCTATTGTCTCAAAAATATGTTCTTACAACTGTTTTTTTTTGGGGGGGGGGGAGGGGTATTGTTTTGTTTTATTTTAATCAGGGGCCACACAAGTTCTACCCAATGCATTTTGTTGTTATTGCTCATAACTCCTTTTTAGTCTTTTTATTTTCCATGCCATTAACTTGTGGAAGAAACCAGATCCATAATATTCAAACGTCCCACATTCTGCTTTTGTCTGTTTACTTCCTTGTGGTATAGTTTAACAACTTGTTCCTCTATTCTCATAGTTTCTGTAAACCGATGCCACTGTTTTGTTTTTTGCATTTTGTATAGTTTTCCCACTGCCTGTGAGTCACTCAAAAAAATACATCTTTCAGTGATGCCTTTTTTCCTGGATTCATCTCAGTTGGGTTTTAATCTTTCAATAGATACCAATTATGATGAATTCATCATATTATAATGATTTCCCTAAGAATAGACTGATGCATTAATGAGGGATCTGACAACACATAAACATGGGTTGAATAAAAGAAAATTATTTTAGAAAAATTCAGAAAATGATTATAATTGTTTTATGTAGCTAAGTTCTTTGATTCAGTATGTGGTACTGTAAGAACATTCTCTGTGGTATTATGATATATATATATAAATATATATATATTGGTTTTTGTCCACTGTTCCTGGTTCATACCTCCCATAAGCCCTTGCTACAGTCTTTGTTACAATGTTGGGTGTATTTGGCCTCAGGGATAGGCCTCTGCCTCTCTCCTGTCTTCCTTTCACTCTCCTGTTTCCCCACCCGTCTGATAGTGGGTGGGTCTTAAGACCCTCCCAGGAGAGGGTCCCACCCTATACCCTGGGGGAAGGAAAGCTGATGTTTTGAAGCTTTCATAAAAAACCCAAGAGGACGGGTTCAGAGAGCTTCCAGGTAGCTGAACACATTGAGGTGCCTGCAGGGTGGCCTCCAGGGAGGGCATGGAAGCTCCCTGTCCCTTCCCCATACGTCACCCTACATGCCTCTTCATCTATATTCTTTGCAGTATCCTTTATAATAAACTGGTAAGTGTAAATAAGTGTTTTCCTGAGTTCTGTGAGTGGCTCCAGCAAGTTAATTGAACCCAAAGAAAGGGTCATGGAACTTGGGACTGATGTGTGTGTAAGGGGAGGCAATCTTGGGACTGAGCCCTCAGCCTGTGGGATCTGACACTGTCTTAGGGTAAATGGTGTCAGAACTGGATTGGAGGACACCCAGCTTGTGTCTATTACTTGGTGTGTGGGAAAAAAAAAAAAAAAACCCACACATTTGATCACAGACTCTTCTGTGTTGACTGTTGTGTAACAGTAGAGGAAAAATGTGGTTAGAGTTTTCTCTACTACATTCTCTTTTTCAAAATTTACTCATTTAAAATAAATAAAATACCTTCACATATCAATTATCATTTTTGATAATGGGAGCTGGGTTTTAAAGTTTTTAGAAGTAAAGAAGCACTAGGCCGGGCACAGTGGCTCATGCCTGTAATGCCAGCACTTTGAGAGGCTGAGGCAGGTGGATCACCTGAGGTCAGGAGTTCGAGACCAGCCTGGGCAACATGGTGAAACCCCTGTCCCTACTAAAAATACAAACATTAGCTGGGCGTGGTAGCGGGCGGCTATAATCCCAGCTACTCAGGGGGCTGAGGCAAGAGAATCACTTGAACCTGGGAGGTGGAGGTTGCAGTGAGCCAAGACCATGCCACTGCACTCCAGCCTGGGCGACAGACCGAGGCTCTGTCTCAAAAAAAAAAAAAAAGTAAAGAAGCACTTATTTTTGAGTGACTGGAGGGATTTAACTTATGTCTGTGCAGACATGTTATACTTAATAGTGTATGTGGGCAATCTTGTGTTTTATTATTATTATTATTTTTTTTTTTTGAGACGGAGTCTCGCTCTGTCGCCCAGGCTGGAGTGCAGTGGCCCGATCTCGGCTCACTGCAAGCTCCGCCTCCCAAGTTGACACCATTCTCCTGCTTCAGCCTCCCGAGTAGCTGGGACTACAGGCGCCCGCCACCATGCCCGGCTAATTTTTTGTATTTTTAGTAGAGACGGGGTTTCACTGTGTTAGCCAGGATGGTCTCGATCTCCTGACCTCGTGATCCGCCCGCCTCTGCCTCCCAAAGTGCTGGGATTACAGGCCTGAGCCACTGCGCCCAGCCAATCTTGTGTTTTAAACTGAAGCTCAACAAGGTGATTTATTTCCCAAGTATATATAGATATTATAGTCATATTTTTATCATAAATATATATAACTTTTTTATACAGATACAGTTTCTAAATATCTTCTCTACACTCAATAATGTGAAAATTTCATAGAGGATATTATAATTACATTTATTGAGTACCTACAATATGCCATTTACATGTTTACACTCTTTATATGTAATTAGGCTTTACAAAAATCCTATGAAATAGGTTTTAGAATTATTCTCGTTTAATAAGGAAGCAGAGGCAAAAATCAGTTAGGTCCCTTTTCCAAGGGCTTTCAGGTCCAGGATTTGAATCTAGGTAGCTTAGCCCTCTTGGTCTTTGCCCTTAATTTCCATGCTGTGCAAAGCTTGCATTAAAGTAGGCTAAGTGGGGAGGTGGGCAGAAACAACTCATCAGGTCTCAGCCTGTGTAGGCCAGTGCCCACTTCCAGAGTGACCCCAGGAAACTTCTCCAGTTACAGAGGGGCTTTAGGGAATCCCCGTCCAAATAGGGCAGTGTGGGATAGACCTGAGAAAACTGTTGAAGAACAGTGGAAATCCCCTGCCGTTGAGAGATTTGAAAGAGTCTAGCATTTTCCTCTTTTGTCTCTTCAGATGGAACTAGTCCATTAGTTTATAGCAGCTGCAGCAGGTCACAGAATAATGGGCATAAGTGCCCTTGGAGGAATCTAGACCAGCTCTGTGTAAGCTTAGCCACATTACCTAGGTCCACCATGCCTTTCAAAAACACTAAGGAGAGTGGAGTTTGCATTTTGAAGATCAGCTTAGAGTGAAATGACTTAGGTGAAAAGTTGCTTGTTAGACTTGGCCTTTTTGTCCTTCATGCTGAATATTTCATTTTAGATCTTCAAAGACTTCTGTAAAGAAAGCTCTTCTAGATTAAGAAGACATTGTATTAAAGTTGCAATTGGATTGGTTGGGTTTTGTTTTGTTGCAAAAACACCTCTCTGTATCTGAAACCTCTCGACACCACCCGGAAAACTGTTGCTGAGATTATTTGTATTAGTTTGCTAGGGCTGCCGGAACAGAGTCCTGGTGGCTTACATTAACCAACACTTACTGTCTCACAGCTCTGGAGGCTAGAAGCCTGAGATCAAGGTGTTGCCAGGGTTGGTTCTGTCTGAGGCCTGGGAGGAAGAATCTGTTCCACAGCTGCCTATTAGCTTCTGATGGTTTGCTGGCAATCTTCAGTGTCCCTTGGCTGGTAGATGCATCATCTGATCTCTATCTTCATGCTCACATAGTGTTCTTCCTATATGCACGTCTGTTTCTATGGCCAAATATTTCCTCTTTATAAAGGCACCAGTCACATTGTATTAAGATTCATCTTAATGACCTCAGTTTTAACTTGATTGCCTCTTAAAGACTGTTACATTTAGAGTATTTGTCCCCTCCAAAACTCATGTTGAAACTTAATCCCCAATGTGACTGTATTGAGAAGTGGGGCCTATAAGAGGTGATTGGGTCATAAGGGCCATGCTCTCATGAATGGATTAATCAATTCATAGGTTAGCGGATTAATCCATTCATAGATTAATGGATTAATGGGTTCTCATGAAAGTAGAACTGATGGCTTTATAAGAAGAAGAAGAGAGATCTGAGGTAGCCCAGTCAGCCCCCTCATCATGTGATGCCCTGTACCGCCTCAGGACTCTGCAGAGTCCCCACAAGCAAGAAGGTTCTTACCAAATGCAGCCCCTTGGCTTTGAACTTCTCAGCCTCCATAACTATCAGAAATATTTCTTTCTGTGTAAGTTACCCAGTTTGAGGTATTCTCTTATTAGCAACAGAAAATGGATTAATGCAAAGACCCTATTTCCAAATAGGGTCACATTCCGAGTGAGGTACTCTGGGTTAGGACTTCACACTATTTTTAGGGGGGGCACAATTCAACCCATAACACTATTTTTTTGTTGTTGAAATTAATGTTTTGCTTTTCTGTTTCCTTCTATTATTTTTATTTCTATTTATTTCTCAGATTATTGGCTGTGTTTTTATTTTTCAATGACAGAATTTTCTCCTCCATTCTGTCCCCTGTCCCCTCCACTGCCCTTGCCCTTTCCTCTCTGTCCAATTCTTTCTGCACATTGATTCTGGGTTAAACTTGTAGCGGCACAACTTTGAACAAGTAAATCTCTGCACAAAAATTCCCATTGCCCCCAGAATTGAGTCTCGGCTTCTTGGGTTGGCATTTTGGGCTCTTTTACAATCTGGCCTCCAACAGAGCTTCCCTTAACAATGCTCTGCTCTTGACTGGCTTTCTTCTAAGATACGTATTTACACTTCCACTTTTTCTTACCTTCTATTCTCTTTTTCTACAATA
The DNA here is from genome assembly GCF_009828535.3 of Hylobates moloch. Taxonomy (NCBI): domain Eukaryota; kingdom Metazoa; phylum Chordata; class Mammalia; order Primates; family Hylobatidae; genus Hylobates; species Hylobates moloch. The sequence continues at coordinate 5,176,378 of NW_026652302.1, read as the reverse complement.
CCCTCTCTCATTTATCTTTGTTGACCTGAGCCATATCCTTACTTAAATGCCAACTTCAAGAACTACTTCTTTCAGAAGAGAGTCCCTATTCATTTCTAGGGGTCTGCTCTCTGCCAGTTATCACTACCTCTTCAGAAACCTTGAACCATTCACTTGTCTTCTTTTGTCTACTCTCTTGTAGTAAATGCTGTATATAAGACACAGCAAATAGATGCTGATATGGTTTGGCTGTGTCTCCCACCCAAATCTCATCCTAAATTGTAGCTCCCATAATTCTCACATCTTGTAGAAGGGATCCAGTGGGAAATAATTGAATCACGTGAGCGGTTTCCCCGATACTGTTTTCATGGTAGTGAATAAGTCTCATGAGATCTGTTGATTTTATAAGGGGTTTCCCCTTTTGCTTGGCTCACTTTCTCTCTTGCTTGCTGCCATGTAAGATGTGCCTTTCACCTTCCACCTTCCACCATCCACCATCCACCATGATTGTGAGGTCTCCCCAGCCACGTGGAACTGTGAGTTCATTAAACCTCTTTTTCTTTATAAATTACCCAGTCTCAGGTATGTCTTTATCAGCAGTGTGAAAACAGACTAATACAGATGCCTTCACTTTTCAATTAGAGTATAAATTCCTTAAAGGCAAGGTTTATGTCATTTACTTCTATGTTCTCTTTTATTTTTGTATCCTTACCATCCTGACAAAAACTGGTACTTTATTTCATCAAGTCTAAAATGCTATCAGATGTAGGATGCACCATTATTTTATATATCAGTAGGAGGAAAAAATGTGACTGCTTAACTGAGGGCACAATACTTATATTCTTTGTGCTATCAAGAGTGTTGATGACACAGCATTTCTTAAAAGACTTCATAAAAGAACTAAAAGCCATTGGTGCTGAGCTGTTGAGCTGACTGTGCAAGTATACAGCAAGAGCTTTTTGGCCCTTGCTTCAGAAATGTTGCTAAACTTATCAGATTCACTACTTGTCCCTACCCCCCTTCCCATTACAATTTGGGTTCTGAGAGCTAAGAAAGTGATCCCATATTTGTCTCTGGATTCTTTTCTCAAGCTGCTGACACCCCTTTGGACAGGTCTTGATTTTGGAGTTTTTGACATTTGGGTAAGCACAGTCAAGCCATGTCATGACTGCCATTGGGCCAACAGTGATTATATGATGCTGCCTGATTTTGGAGATATAAAGATGTGAAGAAAAAACATGTACATCTTAAAATACAGGAAATGCAGTATGTAGCATGTAGCTGACTGACTGAATGCTTAATAAATACTGTAAGAATCTTTAGGGGACAACTCTGGCTTAGTTTTGTTCAGCATCCATTCAGTCTTCTGATAACTATCCCCCTCTCTATCAATGGGTCCAACCCCTTACTACTGTGGGCTTGAGTACTTCTGGAAGCATTGACTTCGCCTGTGATCCAAGGGTGGAACATATGTCCTTGGCTAAATTAATCAACATGTTGATGTCCTCGGCCAGAATGATTGGTCCAGGGATCATCTGGGATTTGAACCTGAAGTATATAGCTCTTGGAGCTACTGTCAGCTTCAGGAAATGGAAACAATACTGAGGAATCAGAAATGAGAAATTAACAGAGAACAATAAAGTTCCAGTCACATATTCAAATCGTGGATCTTAAAGCACCAAGACTGAAACACCTGGACTCGTTGGTGACATGAGCCCTAAGCTCTTTTTGCTTCAGCCTGTGGATTTCAATGTCTTTCTTTTGCAACTTAAATTATCTTGAATCAGAAGAGGGAAGATGAATTGCTAGGCAGAGAAACACATTCAAGAAATATTTATTGCCTGTCTACTGCATAATGGCACTGTGTTACATCCTGGGCTATAAAAATGAATAAAATAGTCTCTCCATTGAAGCACTTCCTAGGTTGGAAGAGAAAAATCTTTCCACCAGCCTTGACCAGGTTAGTTTGGCATTTTCCTTGAACTCTTTTGCACACCCTGAAAATGATAAATACTAATTTTGTATTAGTGGCTTCATTAGGAGGAATTTCCACAAGTCTGCAATATAACAGATAAAATTTGGACTTCTCTTAACCACATATTTGTGAGAAACTCCATCTTTTCCATAGCCGTAATATTTTTTTAACAAAAAAATTAAGACATGATACCAATTTATCATGTGCAGTGATGTGATCATGGCTTACTGCAGCCTCAACCTCCTGGGCTCAAGTGATCCTCTCACCTCAGCCTCTAATGTAGTTGGGACTGTAGGCACACATCAACACATCCAGCTAATTTTTTTTTTTTTTTGAGACAGAGTCTTGCTCTGTCACCCAGGCTGGAGTACAGTGGCGCGATCTTGGCTCACTGCAAGCTCCACCTCCCAGGTTTACACCATTCTCCTGCCTCAGCCTCCCAAGTAGCTGGGACTACAGGTGCCTGCCACCACGCCCGGCTAATTTTTTGTATTTTTAGTACAGACGGGGGTTTCACTGTGTTAGCCAGGATGGTCTCGATCTCCTGACCTTGTGATCCGCCCGCCTTGGCCTCCCAAAGTGCTGGGATTACAGGCGTGAGCCACCACGCCCGGCCTGATTTTTGTAGAGACGAGGGTTTTGCCATGTTGCCCAGGCTGGTCTTGAACTTCTGGACTCAAGCAATCTGCCCACCTCAGCCTCCCAAAGTGCTGGGATTACAGATGTGAACCACCTCACCCAGCCTAACATTATCTTTTAAAATAAGCACCACTGTTCCAAGAAAGTTGTTACTGAAGATATCCACAGAGACAGTAGAGTGTAGTTTGAATTAAATCTTTTTTAGGTCTATGTACCATGCACTATTGATATTCAAGTTTCAGTTACTTGGTAAAATAGAAAATATTCAGCAGTTTAGGCTGAAGAATAAGAAACGATGTGTCACTTGGGAAATAACGCCTGCTGTACAAATAAATGCCATATTCCTTGCATTGCTTAACATGGCAGAGATAAGCCAACTGATGTTGCTTATTAACGTGCTGGGCATTTTAAATTGCATTTTAGCATTCCTATAAACAGCCTGACATTGAAAGATTTCAGTAATTTAGAGCTGGTTGGAAGAAATTATACTACTTAAAACTCATAAAAATTAGTATCCTCAAGTGCATATTTGAAAAAATGAGTTAGTTAATATCAATATGAATGAGAATTTTAAAAATCAAATGCTAAGTGGGAACACAGGATTTTAGTAGGAGTCTTATATATGTGTAATATATTTGAATATTTAAAACCTAATAAATATGCGCATATGAAAGCCAATTTATATTATGCGAATTGTCTAGGACCTTGTGTCTGAGGCAAAAAACAGCTCTTATACAAATTAGAAATGATATACTAGAATTGAGAGAGACTTAAAGACCATGTGGGTGCAGGGAAAACTCTTCATTTGTAGAGGAGGGCTAAACTGAATAGATCCGAATATAACTTTCATGAAGGCGGGAGGTAGCCATAATCTCACAAAGAACAAATGTGAGGCAATTTTACAGGCTTTGACTATCAAAGAAACTTTCTGTATGGTGATAACTATGCATATATTATTAGCTCTTTTTTGAAAAACGGAAAGAGCTTTTCCAGAAATGCAACAGTGACATGCATCACCGCTCAAATTTTGACTATGTACAGAATGACTGTTAGGAGGTCACTTTGGCCTTACAGTGCCCATAATGCTATCAGAAAGACGTGCCCAGCCGGGTGTGGTGGCTCATGCCTGTAATTGCAACACTTTGGAAAGCTGAGGCAGGCAGATCGCTCAAGGCCAGGAGTTCAAGACCAGCCTGGCCAACATGGTGAAACCCCGTCTGTACTAGAAATACAAAACCTAGTCAGGTGTGGTGGCACGTGCCTGTAATCAGCTACTCGGGAAGCTGAAGCAAGTGAATCGCTTGAACCCTGGAGCGGAGGTTGCAGTGAGTGGAGATTGTGCCATTATACTCTTTTGGAGATAGAGCAAGACTCCATTTCCAAAAAACATGCCCGTTGACTGGCTCTCTGTGAATAGCATCCTGAGAGTTCCATCTGACTTCCCACTAGAAACAGTCCAAGAGTCTTGGCCTGGATAGGGATATTGTTTGAATCTTACAGAATTTGTAGTGAGCAGGCTGGGCGCAGTGGCTCACACAGGTAATCCCAGCACTTTGGGAGGCTGAGGTGGGCAGATCACTTGAGGTCAGGAGCTCAAGGCCAGTGTAGCCAACATGGCGAAACCCCATTTCTACTAAAAATACAAAAAAATTGCCAGGCATGGTGGCATGCGCCTGTAATTCCAGCTACTCAGGAGGCTGAGACAGGAGAATCACCTGAACCTGGAAGGTGGAGTTGCAGTGAGCCAAGATCATGCCACTGTACTCCAGCCTGGGCAACAGAACAAGACTCTGTCTAAAAAAAAGAAAGAATTTGGAGTGATCAAAGTTGCTGGCTTAAAGAGTGAATAAACCCACAAATATGGTCTTGGTTTTGGTTTGTTTTTTTTGTTTTTTAAGACTTCTCTCTCTCTCTTTCTTTCTTCTTCTTTTTTTTTTTTTTTTTCTTTTTCACAGAGTTTCTGCTCTTGTTGCCCATGCTGGAGTGCAGTGGTGCGATCTCGGCTCACCACAAGGTCCCCCTCCCAGGTTCAAGCGATTCTCCTGCCTCAGCCTCCTGAGTAGGTGGGATTACAGGCATGTGCCACCACGCCCAGCTAAGTTTCGTGGTTTTAGTAGTGACAGGGTTTCACCATGTTAGTCAGGCTGCTCTCGAATTCCTGACGTTAGGTGATCCACCCTCCTCAGCCTCCCAGAGTGCTGGGATTATAGGCATGAGCCACCGCTCCCAGCCTTAAAAATACTTTTCATTAAATAAATTCACCACCTTTAAACTTTTTTTTCGGATTTTTGATACAGAAGCCTGAATAACCAGCTCAAATGCAGTTCATATATTAAGCATTCTCAGGTGCTCCTACGACAAGTGAATAATCTCTACAATCTTTTTCTACTGTACCCATAACAGTATATACATATTATTTAGCATTCAGTTTCCCATTAGTAATGTGTATTTTATCAAAATAAACTTGTGTTATCAAATGAAGAACTCCTTCATGCACATATGCCTTATTTACCATCTTAAAAATTCCTATCTGCATGACACAATCTTTCGAGTGTGGGAAATGTAATCAGTACTGCATGTCTTAGTATATGAATTTTAAAGAAGTTCTAGGGCTGAGAGAAAACGGTTAAAGATGTATTGGCTTCACTATACTAATCATCTGTTGTTTCTTATCATAGAACAGCAAGAAAGAGATAAGTGGGAAGGGAGATAGAACAAAAGCCAGAGAACAATGCTGAAGGGCTAGAGGAAAAAAATGACTGTCTAATCAGCTTTCGTCCTCATGAGTGTGAATATGTTGGCTTTCCACAATTTGCCTTCTACAAATTTTAAGTCTATTTAAATGAACTGAAAGACAAGGTGCATATTTAGTCCTGTGCTCCCATGTTACAGTCATCACCTCCAAAGTCCTTACTGACATGTATTTACCTCAGATTTCACCTTCCATCAATCAATAATTGTTTTCCTCTGCATATGGGAAACATTTGGGTTTTAGCAATATATTTTTTCTTCAAGAAACGAAAAGAATTTTCATGTGATCCTATAAAAATGGGTATTGTGTCACTTTTTATTCAATCAAATATGTATTTTGAGATTTACTTGGCTTGAGACTTTCATTTTGTTACGTGAAATTATCAAGTTATTTCAACATTTGATATTTTTCACACATGCTTATTTGTATGCTGATGATAGAAACAAGTGTGTATTTCTTTGAAAGATGTTGAGGTTAGGAGAAAATCCCAAAACCTATGGTGCTTGCCAGGCTTGATAAAACTAAAATCTCTGAGGTAAGGTTGTTAACACATCAGAAAACGTCAGAGTTCCACATTGAACGTAAAGGGTAGAAAGATTCATAATCAATCTATGTTTAGCATTTTTCTGTGTCCCATCTCAACTGTATCCAGTCCTCATTGTTCCTCATGAATTTGTTTGTTCATTTGTTTATTTATTCACTTACTCATCATTCAACAAATAGTTATTGTGTCCACTCTGTGTCATGCACTACTCTAGAATCTGGAGATGCATTGGTGCACTACATTTTTTTTTTTTTTGAGACAGAGTCTCTCTCTGTTGCCCAGGCTGCAGTGCAGTGGCATGATCTCAGCTGGGTGCAACCTCCCCCTCCCAAGTTCAAGTGGTCCTCCTACCTCAGCCTCCCAAGTAGTTGGGAATACAGGTGCATGCCACCACGCCTGGCTAATTTTTTATTTTTAGTAGAGATGGGGTTTCACCATGTTGGCCAGGCTGGTCTTGAACTCCTGACCTGAAGTGATCTGCCCACCTTGGCCTCCCAAAGTGCTGGGATTACAGGCATGAGCCACCCTGCCTGGCCTACTACTTTTTTTTTGAGGAAGGGTCTCATTCTGTCACCCAGGCTAAAGTGCAGTGGTGGCACAATCATGGCGCACTGCAGCCTTGACTTCCTGGACTCAAGTGATCCTCCCACCTTAGCCTCCTCAGTAGCTGGGACCACAGGTGCACACCACCACACCCAGCTAATTTTTGTATTTTTTTTTTTTGTAGAGATGGCATTTCGACATGTTGCCCAGGCTGGTCTTGAGCTCCAGAGCTGAAGCAATTTGCTTGCCTCGGCCTCCCATAGTGCTGGCATTACAGGTGGGAGCCACCATGCCCAGCCTCATTTTCTTTATTAATTGTGAGTGCTGGACCTTGTTTTCATAATCTTTGTATCGCTCTTTAGTGCTTAGGACTGTGCATTACATGGTCTTGACTAGTATTGTCAATCAACAAATATTTTTCAAATATTTTTAAAGTGTCTATGGTGCATTAAATGCTAAGCTACATGATGAATAGCATCAGCTAAAATTGTTGTTCTTGCTTCATGAGATTTTATCATTTAAAGCAAGGGTCCCTAACCCTTGCTGCAGACCCGTACTGGTCTGTGGCCTGTTAGGAACTGGGCAGCACAGCAGGTGGTGAGCGGTGGGTGAGTGAGCATTACTGCCTCAGCTCTGCCTCCTGTTAGGTCAGCGACAGCATTAGATTCTCATAGGAGCTTGAACCCTATTGTGAACTGTGCATGTGAGGGATCTAGGTTGCACACTCCTTATGAGACTCTGAGGTGGAATAGTTTCATCCCCAACCTCCCACACCCACCCCCTCAACCCTCCAATCCCCCAGTTCCCCAAGCCTAGTTCATGGAAAAATTGTCTTCCACGAAACTGGTTCCTGGGGCCAAAAAGGTTGGGGACTATTGATACAAAGTCCAAGTTAACCTAGCAGAAAAACACAAGAAATAAGAGATGTTCAGCTCCTAAATTTCATAGGAAAATACACATTTTGCTCTTTCTTTTAAACTGATTTTTAGAAAAATTTATTCTAAGGCTGATACACTTTTTTGCAAGGTGAGATGGACGAAGTAAGATTAAAGAACCTCTCTTGAAAGAGAGGCTGAGAAAATTAGAAGACTGGTTGAGGAGTTTACATAACAACTGGAAATGGTGGGAGGAAAAGGGGTCAAGCAGAGGAAAGGAAGAGGGAGAAGTTGAGGTGCCTCCAGATGAAAAACAGAGTGGAAGGAGCTGCTTTGTAGAGATTGAAGTGTTCAAGAGTCCATCACCTCTTATTCTAACCAATTGATTACATGCCTCCTTTGCTGCAGACTGTGAGATCCACAGAGGCCATGACCCCGTTTGCCCCAGTGCAGGTTCAATAAATGTGTGTTTGTTAAATAAATGGCTAAGAGTAAAGTTTCTAAAAATAAGAAGGCTACATTCATATAATACATTAAATCTTTGAAAACACATGAAACACACCTATATACTGAGGACATTTTGCCCGCATCTGAGGAGACGTATATGAGAATGTTTGTTGCAGCACTGTCTGAAATAATAAAATGCTACAAGCATTGTAAGTGCCCTTAATTAGAGAATGCACGTATAAATTGTGTAGTATATTCCTATGACATAGCGTTAAAAAGGAATGAACTACATAACTATAGCTCTTAACTTGGATAGATCTCAAAAATATAACGTGTGGGCCAGGCACAGTGGCTCACGCCTGTAATCCCAGCACTTTGGGAGGCTAAGGTGGGAGAATCGCCTGAGCCCAGGAGTTTGGAATCAGCCTGCGTGACATATGGAGATCCTGGCTCTACCAGTAATAAAAAGAATTAGCCAGGTGTGGTGGCATGCATCTGTGGTCCCAGCTAAGTGAGAGGCTGAGTCAGGAGGATTGCTTGAACCCAGGAGGCTGATGCTGCAGTGAGCTGTGATCGCACCACGGCACTCCAGCCTGGGCGACAGAGTGAGACCCTGTTTCAAAACAAAAAACAAAAAACTATATATATTAAATTAAATTATGTGTGCAATACCATAGTATATAATACCAAAACATATAATACCATATATAATTCAATTATATGTATAATACCATATCTGTGTATACCGTAATACAATTATATGTATAATACATTGGTATATTATAATATCAATTATATGTATAATACCATATATGTATATGTACAATACGTATATAACCCATATGTATATAATACCATATATATCTACTTTAAACAGCCTTATTGAGATATAATTTACTTACTGAACAATTCATCCATTTAAAGTGAACAGTTCAGCAGGGAACGGTGGCACACACCTGTAGTCCCAGCTACTCCAGAAGCCGAAGCAGGAGGATTGCTTGAGCCCAGAAGTTCAAAGCTGCAGTGCGCCATGACTGCGCCCGTGAATAGTCACTGCATTCTGGCCTAGGCAACATAGCAAAACTCTGTCTCTAGAAAAATAAAATGAAATAAATTTAAAAATAAAATGAACAATTCAATGGGTTTTGGTAAATGTATTATTAATTTTTAAAATTGCAGTAAAAATACATAACATATAATTTGCCATTCTAATTATTTAAGTGTACAACCAGTTCAGTTGCATTAATTCACAGTATTGTACAACTATCACTACTATGTTGTGATTATTTTGGAAATAATTTTCCATTACCCCTAAACAAAACTTCTGTAACCATTAAGCAATAATATGTCATTGCTTCTACCCCAAACTTCTAACAACTTCTATTACTTTCAGTCCTGATGAATTTGGCTATTCTAGGTACATCATATAAATGAAATTATACCACATTTGTCTTTTTGTGTTTTGCTTATTTCATTTAGCATAATGTCTTCAAATTCATCTATATAGCATGTATCAGAACTTCATTCCTTTTTTATGGCAGAATAATATTGCATTGTGGGTATATGCCACATTTTGTGTATCCATTCATCTGTTAGTGGACCTGTGGATTTCTTCCACCTTTTGGCTATTGTAGATAATGCTGCATTGAACACTGGCATACAAATATCTATTCCAGTCCTTGCTTTCAATCCCTTTGGTTATATACCTAGAAATGGGATTGTTGAATCATATGATAATTCTGTCTAGCTTTTTGAGAAACTGCCAGATAGTTTCATTTGTGTGCATGTATATAGATGTATATATACACATATGCATACATATGCACATATATACATATGCACATATACATACATATACATATGTATATATACATATGCATACATATGCACATATATGTATCTATACATAGGTATATGTATGCATATACACATATATTTTTAAAAACACAATAACACTTCTACATATGGTTCCTGGATACGAATATATGTTTATAAAATCTAATGGCTATACGGGAAGAACTTACTCATAGAAGTGATTACTTTCGTGGTGGGGGTAGGGTTGGACATGAGGACACAGGAGAGACTGGGCTACAAATGGTCAAAGGAGACAATAGTTTTACCTGCAATGCTTCCTTTCAGTTTTAAAAAGGGGCATAGATAAATAATTTGCAAATTGTTTTAAAAGTAGAAAAAAGGGAAGGAAATTGGACAAAATTTGAGGTAGAAGTATCTCCATGTTATATTATTCTGTGTACCTTTTTTTTGTTTAATTATAAAGAGACAAACTTTTCTACAAGGTAAACGTCATTCGATTCTCATATCAAAACTGATGAATGAGATAGTATTAATACCAATGATATCGTTTTAAAGGCAGAATTCTGAAACAGACAGCAGTGGGCCAGAACCAGAGATGAGTGCCCTAGTCTGCTGGTCCGGGGCTTGGAGGTGAGGAGAGGGAGGCTGAGGTGGTGAACACCCTAAACACTTTGATGCTGTACCACAGGGCCTTAAATCACCTCCTGTATTTTCCCTTCATTTGTAATGTTACGAAGACACTTCTTGTTTGTTTTTTTTTTTTTTTTTTTTTTTTTTGAGACGGAGTCTCGCTCTATCGCCCAGGCTGGAGTGCAGTGGCGCAATCTCGGCTCACTGCAAGCTCCGCCTCCCGGGTTCATGCCATTCTCCTGCCTCAGCCTCTCCGAGTAGCTGGGACTACAGGCGCCCGCCACCACGCCCGGCTAATTTTTTGTATTTTTAGTAGAGACGGGGTTTCACCGTGGTCTCGATCTCCCGACCTCGTGATCCGCCCGCCTCGGCCTCCCAAAGTGCTGGGATTACAAGCGTGAGCCACCGCGCCCGGCCCTTACGAAGACACTTCTGCTTTAAAGGCCACTGTTTTTAGAGGAGACATGGAGGAAGCAAGGATAAGGTCCACTGAAGTAGGAGGACAGAGTGATAAGAGGGACGCCTAGAGGACAAGATAACAACTGAGAACAGTGGCTAGGAAGTGAAGGAAGTGGAGACGAGGAAGGATTCTGAGCTAACGCAGATCACAGATAGCGCTTGAAAGAGCCATTTGTACCAGACCCTTTGTGTAGTGTGAGAGATGAGATGGACTCTTCAATGTCTTGGTTTCCTACCAGCATTTCCCCCACTCCAGGTTTCAGTATTTCAGGGTTGAGTGGGCAGGCATGATGGAGCACATGTGTGTATCACACATAAAGAAGATGTAGGACAGAGAGAGCTGGAAGAAATGTGCGACGTGAAATGAAAAGCCAGTTAAGAACAAATTGTCATCTCTCCAAAGCAGATCAACTGTTGGCTGCCAGATCATTCAGTACTGATGCCTCATCAGTACACATCTTCCAGACATTAATAAAATCAAGGAACAAAATGTATTGGTTTTCTTCTTGCTCTTGTCCTGAAAAAGAATGAGCTGTACATAGCTTCATAACTAATTTGTGCAATATAATTAATGTCTCCTTTCTTTGTAATATCTTTAATTTGCTAGTCTAAGAGAGATGGAAAGAATCGCAGCTGAGAACAAAGAATTTCCATTCACAAAGGTATTCACTTTCAGCGATGGAATTACAACCCAAGGAAAGGAAAGTTATCTGTGGCTATGAGTTCCAACCTACACACTGCTGCCAAATTTATCTTCCTTGAGTTCAGGGTTGAATACATCATTTCTCTACTCTAAAATGTTTTCATTACCGAAAGCAGTATCCCTCAAATATTTTTCTCAGAATTATCTTTGTATTTCTTGAGAAAATAAATTCCAGGATTAAATAAATGTAGGAAATGATGGTCAAGCAAAATTTCTTACTATAAAACTTTAATCTGAATCATGAATCTCCAAGGTATATGGCATTTCCGAAACTTATTTCACCAAGATAGTCCCCCCACTTTATCCCTAAAAACCAAAACCAAAACAAAACCAAAAAACCATTGATAATTTTTCAAGGAAAATCAGAATTCTGTGAAACACATTTCTGGAAACCCTCATCGACCCCACGAAGACACTGGATGCTAGTTTAAGTCCCTGCTCTAGCTCTTACTTGCTGAGTGATACTGGGCAAAACCCTTAAATTTTCCTAATATTTTTGCTTATTAGTATAATGGGATAATAACTTTCTCAAGTTTGTCATGAAAACTGAGATGTTGATGTTAGTCTTTGGCACATAGTGCGCACATAGTAAATAGTAATTGTTATGTTATTATTATCAACCTAGGATGTAGATCCTGGTTTTCTAGCTTTATGAAAGCAGGGAAGCAGGGGCCAAAGGGTGGGAGGTCTTGTAAGCCATAAGAAGTTAATGGAAGTAATGGAGATGGTTTTGTTTTTTGTGTTTTTTTTTTTTGTTTTTTTTTTTTTTGAGACAGAGTCTCACTCTGTTGCCCGGGCCTCAGTACAGTGGTGCGATCTCAGCTCACTGCAACCTCCGCCTCCCCGGTTCAAGCAATTCCCCTGCCTCAGCCTCCTGAGTAGCTGGGATTACAGGCACACACCACCACGCCCAGCTAATTTTTGTATTTTTAGTAGAGACGGGGTTTCACCATGTTGGTCAGGCTGGTCTCAAACTCCTGACCTTGTGATCCACCTGCCTTGGCCTCCCAAAGTGCTAGGATTACAGGCATGAGCCACTATGCCCAGCCTGGAAAAGGTTTTAATAGAGAAAAGGGATTTGAATTATCCTGCCCTTGCTAGGGCAGCTAAGAAACCTTGCCCTAGTCGTAAATGTGTAAGTTTTGGCCAGGTGTGGTGGCTCACACCTGTAATCCCAGCTCTTGGGGAGGCCGAGGTAGGCGGATCATGAGGTCAGGAGTTCAAGACCAGCGGGTTCCTGTAATCCCAGCTACTTGGGAGGCTGAGGCAAGGAGAATCACTTGAACCTGGGAGGCGGAGATTGCAGTGAGCCGAGATCGTGCCACTGCACTCCAGCCTGGGCAACAGTGCAAGACTCAATCTCAGAAAAAAAAAAAAAAGTGTAAGTTTTATTAGTCAAGGCCCTGCCCAAATGCCTTTCTCAATGCCCTTACCCAGTACCTCACTGGCGGTTTGCAATAATCTCTTCCTGTACACTCCTGTAGCCTTTTTTTTCTAATTTTTTCTTTAGCATTAATCACTTGCTACTACATATTAAAGTTATTTATGTGCTGCTATATTTATATCTCCAACTAGCATGCTTTCAAGGGGCCCACATCTTGTCCTATACTTTTAAGCATAATACAATCACCTGTAAAATGATCACTAAAATTTGTCAAATGAAAAAGTGCCCATTTCTTTATAGTTTACAAAGTGGCTTTCTAATTACATCACTCTAAATAAATATAGAAACCGCTTATTTTTCTCCGAAGTTATCAGGAATCTACAAGTTTAGATTTTTTTCTGAAAGTAATTTCCATCTGAGTATCATCTGCTGCCCTCCTGTGTTTAACACAAATACTCTCTTATAAGAGAGCAACAAAACCAGAATGGCTCAATTAAATTTATTTGGACTGTACTTTTACTTTCAGATACTTGAAACGTGTTTCCACACAAAACAATTATGCTTCCTACTAGGATTATTTTTATTCAATCTTTATTCAATATATTTCAAATTACATTTTTTACTTAGGGTTATATGAGATCTTTCATATTGGTCTGATATTCTTTCAATATAATCTACTAAACTTTTAGTATTTCCATTTAAAAAATCTGAGACAACTTATTTCAAATTATTCTAATATTATTTTTGTATACTAGACCTACTTGGGCAACAGTACAAGACTTTGTACTTCGAAACTAGAAAAACCTGGTTACTAGTTGTGCGATCTTGTGCAAATTACTTTTCTGAACCTGTTTCATCTGTAAAATGAAGACAGTACCTCCTAAAGATCACACAAAACACTTAGCACACCATAAAAATGCTCAATATGTTAGCTGTTATTAATACTATAGGAAACATGTTTTCAAATGGCTCTTCTTTGGTATTACCTATTATGGTAAACTTAAAGACTGCCTAAGAACATGAATTAGCATGGGCCCAATATATCACCTGGATTAAGCCCTGTCCTTTGATATTCAACACTCAAGATTTATTGGACATCTGGGATGTGTTAGACATCATTCTAGATACTTAGGATATATTGGTTTGTAAAAAGACCAAAATCCTTGCCTTTGTGAAACCTCACTCTTCATGGAGGTCTTTAAGTTACTGACTTCCTTCTAAATTCTTACTGTACACGTTACTCATTTCTTTACATATGCTATCCCATACCATATATCCAGTCCTTTCCTCTCTATCTCCAGTGCAGGCTGTTATCTCTCTTGGTCTACTGCTACAGCCTTGAATTGGGGACAGGAGCTCACTCTAATGACACTTTGTATACCTTTATCAAGTTTTGTAAGGATGGTGACTTAGTGAGACTCTGCTACTCTTTAAAGAGGAAAAAAAATTAATGTTGACATTTTTATTTAATTGCCAATTATTACAATCTATTCTCTTTTACATTACCCCCGTCTATTCTCAACACAGCAGCCAGAGCAATCATCTGAAACCACAGTTCTACTGTTTTTCTTGAAGTGATGGCCCATTTCATCCTTTTTTTTTTTTGAGACGGAGTCTTGCTCTGTCGCCCAGGGTGGAATGCAGTGGCACGATCTCCGCTCACTGCAAGCTCCGCCTCCCGGGTTGACACCATTCTCCTGCCTCAGCCTCCCCAGCAGCTGGGGCTACAGGTGCATGCCGCTACGCCCAGCTAATTTTTGTATTTTTAGTAGAGGCGGGGTTTCACTGTGTTAGCCAGGATGGTCTCGATATCCTGACCTTGTGATCTACCCGCCTAGGCCTCCCAAAGTGCTTGGATTACAGGCGTGAGCCACCACGCCCAGCAATATCATCCATTTTTGATAAAATATCTGCCAAATACCCAAGTGTAAACAATCGTAGTTTAATCTCCTATCAGTCATTCTTTCCAGTAAAAATGGTAAGAAAGAAATCCCAGGGAAACTGTGAAGCCAAAACTATTTTTGTAAAAGTAAGATTTTACTTGCCTTTCTTACTATTAGCATTTGCATAGATGGTGCAAAAGCAATAGTGATAAAACTACCAGCACTTAGCATGAATCAATAGAGGGGCACAAAAATGTATTGCTAGTCATTGTATACTTCATTGCCATGCACCCTCAGTAAAAACAAAAACAAAAAAACTCAGTTTCCCTTAAGAATGTGCTTGATGAAGCAGTAAAAATTACTAACTTTATGAAATCTTAGCCCTTAAGATATCTTTTAATATTCTGTGTGATGAAATTGGTAATATGCATAAAGCATTTCTGCTGACTACCAAAGGACAATAGTTTGCTCAAGGAAAAACACTTTTTATTATTTGAGTTGCAAACTGAATTGGCTGCCTTTTTCAAGGCACATTTCTACATGAAAAAATGACAAACTGTAACTTGTTACTCAGACTTTGGTATGTCTTGGGTATGTATTTGGCAGACATTTTCGTGAAAATGAACCAAGTGGGCCTTTCACTTAAAGGAAAACAATAATATTTGCTATCAACTTCATGCTTGATAGGTTGATCAAGTTCAAGCTATCAAGTAAAAACTTAAACTTGTGGAAAACTTATACCTTCACAGTAGGTTTTTCAGTTTCCCAATACTACAAGAGCTTCCTGAGACAGGGATGATATTAATCAATGTGATTTTTGATATGTATAATGAATGTAACAACATTTGGAAGGTCTGTGTAACTCAGTAACCCATTACTTTTCAGATGACTGATGCATGACGTTCTAAATTAGGTATGGGTAAAAGATGCATTCAGAGCTCAAGATACATGAATGAATTTTAATGGAACAGAATAAAAAGTTCATTAAACCAGTTTCAGATTCCATGTTGTAACTAACCTTTAAGAAACTACCACTTGTTGGGTTTTAGTAGAATATCAAAGAAGTATATGTACATCTATTTGGAAAAGCTAAATATTCCTCCCATACTAAATATTTATGAGAAGTGGATTTTTTCATACTTCAACAAAAATTTCATATCCAAACAGTTTGAATGCAAAAGCAGATATAAGAATCAAGCTGTCCTCTATTAAGCCAAACACAGAAGACCTCTGAAAAACTGGTTTTTCTTAAAAGCCATTCTTCTCACTAAATTATGTCTTGGTAAATTGCCATTTTTCATAAAACAAAAACTCTTTTTGTTAACATGAAATGGTTTTATTATCATTATTTTTACCATTGACCTTTCTGAGAATTGTCATTATTTTTCAATGAATTAAAACTTTTGTTTTCATTTCTATGGTGAATATCAACAGCCATAATCCACATAAACAGAGGCTCTTTGGTGTCTTCAACAATTTTCTAGTGTAATGGAAAGTTAGGAGCAATGACTCACACCTGTAATCCCAGCACTTTGGGAGGCTGAGGTGGGTGGATTGCTTGAGCCAGGAGTTCAAGAGGAGCTCGGGAAACATGAGACCCCCATCTCTACAAAAAAACTAAGAAATGCAAAAATTAGCCGGGCATGGTGGCACGTACCTGTAGTACCAACTACCTGGGAGGCTGAGGTGGGGGGATTGCCTGAGCCCTGGAAGTTGAGGCTGCAGTGGGCCATGATCGTGCCACTGCACTCCAGCCTGGAGTTCCAAAGCCACCAGATTTAAGCTATGCCGGGTCACGTGACTTCTTTGCGTTAAAAACCTTCCAATGGTCTGGAGTTGTGGCTCACACCTGTAATCCTAGCACTTTGGGAAGCTTGAGGTGGGAGGATTGCTTGAGGCCAAGTTCAAGACCAACCTGGCCAACATAGCAAGATCCATCTCGTATTTTTAAAAACTAAAATTAAAAAAAAAAAACACAACCTTCCAATGGCTCCTCAGAGGTTCATATACTGTCCCTACAAGACTCTACTGTTTCCCCCTCCATTACCTGTCCCTCTACTTTTCCCCTTGCTCACTCCCTCCAGCCATGCTTGCCTCTTTGAAGTTCCTCCAATAAGCCATACATACTCCCAGCGTTAGTACCATTGCACTGGCAGTTCCCTCTTCATGGAAAGCAAATTCTCCAGTTTTCCGCATGGCTATTTCCCTCATTTTCCTAAAGTCTTTGCTCAAATGTCACCATCTCAATAACTTGTGCATCATATTTAAGATTACAGCCCTACCAGCTACTCCCACCCGCACCACATACATTGTTCTCCCCTCCCCGCAGCATCTTCTAACATTTGCTTATTACGTCTACAGTGTTTGACCTCCTTTCTCCACCACCAGCATAATGTAAGCCCCAAGAACATGGGAAAATGCCTGTCACATAGAGCTCAACAAATATTTGTTGAATGTAGAATGGATGAACTCGCTTGCCAGCTTGTCATTTCTGGAGACATGGCCACAAATTCCCAAGAAAAAGAAAAGATGCATTTTAAAGAGGCTAGGGAGGACAATGACAGCAAAGACTGCAAAGACTTTTAAAACGGGAGAAAAAGAAGATGGGGTATAATAACCACAAATTTCAATACTGAAGGCATCGTGGGCCTGAAAACAACGCTCTTGGGAGAAGTGGCAGTCGGGGAATTAATTATAAAGGTAGACAGGGCGGATCTCAGTGCCTGGCCATGGACACTGGCATGCGCTCCCTCACCTAAACCCACTTCCCGCTCGGCTCTTTCCGGAGCCTTCCACCCTAACACAGGAAGTTCACACCACGAGACTGAACGATTTCTAAACTTTATGGAAAAAGCCAATGACAATCAATTAGACAAAAACGAGACGCCAAATCCCATCTCACTCCAGCGCCATGCCCTCTTCTCAAACGCTTGCCGGCTCTAGGACCTCTCCACCAGCACAGTTCTCAGGAGTCCTGCTGGTCTCCCAATGCCGTTCTAAGGGTCCACATGAAGGCAGGTCAGGCGGGACTCCCCGGGCAAGCACTTCTGTACGCGGAAAGCACGAGGCGCAGGAGCCATGGAGAGCCGGTCCTTTGGAGACAGGAATACTCAAGAGGATTGGCAAACCGGAGGAACGCTGGGAGAGGTGCCCCGCACAGCGGTGGTAAGGCAGAGTCTCAGTTCTCCTCGGGCTTGTCGGCTGGCGGTCCACAAGGCTGAAGCATCTTCTCCATCAAGTTGAAGCGGACTCGCGCTTTGCTCTCATTCTCCGCAATGGCGAAGTAGTTGAGAAGGTCGAAGTGGCCCATGTAGGAGCAGTACGAGTCGCGGTGTTGGTTCACCAGCCACTCCCATTTGGTGGTGTCGGCGTGGCCCGTGCCGATGTACTTGGACTGCAGGTGCTCCAGCTGGCTATGGATGGTGTAGCGGTCAGTCATCTCGCCGCTTTCCCCTTCGCTGTCAGGTCAGAGGCCGCAGGAAACAAGTCGCCGCTCTAGCGTTTTACAGGAGAGCGAGGCCACCGCGCGGAAGCTCCAGACCCGCGCCGTCGCAGAGGAATGGCGTCAGGACGACTAAGTAGCGTAACTCTCGCTCATAGGGCTCAGAGGCGGAAGCGGAAGCACATTCTGTCACGCAATTGGAGTTGCTGAGGCGACGCCACAAGTGTGCCGCCCTTGTGGAGAGCCCCGCCCCATCAGAGAACGTTGCATGATGGTCCACTTAGTGGCTAAGGTAAGCCCTTTTCCAACAGGGAGCGTTGCATGCTGGGACTTGTGGTCTTGGGAGTTCGTGCACGCAGGCTTCCGGGACTCCTGGTCGCGTTCCGTTGTTTGTTTGTTTGTTTTAACACGGAGTCTCGCACTGTTGCCCGGGCTGCAGTGCAATGGCGCGATCTCGGCTCACTGCAACCTCCGCCTCCCGGGTTCACGCGATTCTCCTGCCTCAGTCTCCCGAGTAGCTGGGATGACAGGTGCACACCACCACGCCCGGCTAGTTTTTTTGTATTTTTAGTAAAGACGGGGTTTCACTGTCTTGGCCCGGCTGGTCTCGAACTCCTGACCTCGTGATCCGCCCGCCTCGGACTCCCAAAGTGCTGGGATTACAGGCGTGAGCCACCGCGCCCGGCCCCTGGTCTCGTTTTAAAAGCGATCTGGGAACCTAGTGGAGGGCGATGTCTGGAGGCAGGGAGCATCCGTGGGTGGCTTGGGGCTGATAGGAAATGGGAAACCCAAGTAGGACTGGACTACGAGCAGCCCCGAAAATAAACTCTTGGTGTATTTCGGAGCCATCGTGGCGGCACGGCCGTCCCTTCACAACCAGGGATGGATTACCCAGAAGTCAGCAGGCGCCAGTTCTGGTCCCAACTATGTCTCTTAGAAGTTTGTGGCATAAAAGAGTTATTTCAGCTCTAACCAGGGTGCTTGGTGAGCAAGTACAGCACCAGTTCCCACACTTTCCGGCTTCCACCTCAAGCTCCTCCTTCCTCTCTAGCCACTTATTTTGATATCCTCCCTCCAAGGCCTCACCTCACCCTACTTGGCCCTTCCATTCAGTGGGTTTTGTGGATTCAACCAACCAGATTGAAAATATTGGGGGAAAAATATCAGTCTGTACCGAAATGTAGACTTTTTAAGGTTATTATTCCCTAAACAATACAGTATAACAACTATTTACATAGCATTTACATTGTATTAGATGTTGTTAAATAATCTAGAGACAAACTATACAAGAGGATGTGCGTATATGCAAATACAAGCCGTTTTATATCAAGGACTTGAGCATCCTCTAGTTTTGGTATCCATGGGGGTCCTGGAACAAATCACTCACGAATACTGAGGGACAGCTGTATTTCTCCATGTTACCTGTTGTGTCCATCCCCATTTCCTTGTACAAACTATTCCCTCTACGTGGAATGTCTGTTCCCTTGGTGAACGCATCTCCCTTAAAGGCAGCTCAAATGCATCTCCTTAGAGTTTTCTCTGGCTGCTCCAGACAGATGTAAACTCTCCTTCCTCTTTGCAAGTTATACGTCCCTTCCTTATTATTGCTTTATGTCCTACTGTTTGGTTTAATAACTTCCTTACATGGGTAGAAGCTACTTGAAAAAAAGATCCTTTTTTAAAAAAAATCCAAAACGAAAATTTGATAAATGGATAAATAACTCTATTACAACCGAAGAGAAGGAAAACTTTACTGGGAAGGAGATAACTTGAAAATAATTTTATTCTGCTGTTTAAACTTTGTTATAACAAATGTTTCACTCCTAAAATGTAAAGAATTTTGTCAGGCATACTTGTGGGAGATGTATCAAACCTTAACATCTTGCCATTTTTCTATGGAGCCTGTTTTTTTGATTGCTGAAAGTGTGTATCCATGCACAATAGATGTTTTTGTTATGCATGTTTTAAAGCTCTATATAAATAACACTCTTTCTATATTGTTATATAAAAGTTGCTTTTTGCCCTTGTCAGTATTCATGTTACATGTTATGTAACTTTAATTCATTGTTTACTGCTATATAGTATGTCACTTAATTAGTATACCATAACATATCCACTCTCTCAATGATGGGCATTTATTTTCGTATTTTTGTTATTAGAAACAATGCCGCAATAAATATTCTTATACATGTGAAGGTGTTTCTCCAGGGCAGTGGTCCTCAACCTTTTTGGCACCAGGGATTGGTTTCATGGAAGACAATTTTTCCACAGACAGGGGTTAGGGGTGGCAATGGTTTCGGGATGATTCAAGTGCATTACATTTATTGTGCACTTTATTTCTATTATTATTACATTGTATCATATAATGAAATAATTGTACAACTCACCATAATGTAGAATCATTTGGAGTCCTGAGCTTATTTTCTTGCAAATAGACAGTCCCATCTGGGAGTGATGGGGGATAGTGACACCCAAAGTGTATTGCTTATGTCCAGTCTACTCTGTAATCTCGTTTTGGTTGCTATCACTGCAGAAAACCCTCCTTCACAAAGATAGGATGTTGGAAATGGAAGCAGGCTTTTCTGTGCTTTGGTGGCAATCTGAGGATATCCCGCCTTGACTCTAATCCAGAACATATGGAGATTTGAAGTTGTCTCAAACATACTTTTAAAGCCACCATTATTTGCAGTCTCAAGTAGTTGATCTTCTAGCACGGGCAAAGTTGATTCACCTGGTTTTTTCACAAATGCGTCACGGATCCATTCCTTCCCTGTTCGGAGGTTTTTGTAATTGGGAAATAATGACCAAACTCTTTTGAATGTGAGACAGGTGATCATGCACCAGCTAGGAGAAAGAAGTCCCTGGCTCAGTCTCTTTCAAAATCTCTACTAATGTTTGAAACGTCAAAAATCCCGGTGTTGACTTGTCACCCCCATAATTCCAGTTGGATTTGAATGCAGCCACTTTATCTGCCAACTTGAACACAGTTGTTCTCCTCTGAAGTGACAGATTGAATTCGCTGAGCAGGTTGAATATGTCACACAAGTAAGCAAGTTTTGCCACCCATCCTGTGTCACTGAAATGTGCTGCCAGTGGTGACTGTTTTTCTAAAAGAAATCTCTGTAGCAGCTCTCCTAACTCAAAAACTCTGGCCAGTGATCTACCTTTAGAAAGCCATCTCACCTCTGTGCATAAGGAAGATGAGTGTGCTCTGCATCCATCTCCTCACAGAGCTGTGCAAACAGACGTGAGTTAAGAGCATGTACTTCAATATAGCTGATAATTTTAATCACATCCTGCAAAACGTTGTGAAGTTCAGGTGACATTTTTCAGCTAGCCAGCATTTCTCCATGGACGACACAGTGCACAGACACATTCAGAAGCAATCTCTTTGACCCAAGTAGTGAAACCAGAAAGCTGTCCAGTCATGGCAGTTGCTCCATCCGTGCTTACACCAACACAAAATGACCAATTCAGTTTTCTTGATGTGTAATCATTTAAAGACTTGAATAGTTTTGCAGCTGTGGTGTTGGTTGGTAACAAAAGTACACGCAACATAGCCTCTTGCACATCCTCCTGAAAATATATTCACAAAAACAAGCGTTGTTGCCTTGTCAAGATTGGTAGACTCATCAACCTGGATTGTGTACCACGGTGACTTATTAATCCTCTCTAACAATTATCCTCAATATCCTGTGCTATTGCATCAATTTGTCTAGTTGTGGTGCTAGCCAAAGAGGAACGTGTGCCTCCTTTTGAACTGCAGCCTCTCCTAAAAGTTCGCAACAGATGTCCTTAGCAGCAGGGAGGATCAACTCTTCACCAATAGTAAAGGGCTTCTTAGCTTTAGCAATGTGCTTAGCCATTGACTGATGCTCTCAGTACAGACACACTTGATGGGGTAGTGGCCTTCAATAATTGCTTCTGTTTGTGTTCATGTTTTTTTCTTTTGAAAAACTCCAAAACCTGGTCTTTTAATGCAAGTTGTTTGGTCTCCATGTGGTAAAGCAGTTTTGAAGCTTTCATAGTTTCAGTGGATAGCCAGTTACCAAGTATTATACAAAGTGAGCTTGGAGAATGTGAATTACTTGTTGCAAAGAGTAATTTAAGTAGGACCCTTGGTGTTTTCTTTTAAATGCAGCTTTCTTTTCACTGGCAGTCTTAGAGTCTTCTATATCATCATTGGGTCTTTCTCCTTTTTCAAAGAAGCTCTCTAGTGATGTTTGTTTTTTACTCATTTTGGCTGGGGTTAGCTTGTGTGCTTACCAAAACTGTGACTGAGACAAGTGCCGGAAAGAAGAGTGGATGGAAGTGGTAAATAATGGGTGGGCCATCCACAGACTAAAATAAGTGTTGAATTGTGACTTAAAGCCTGCCACCAGATGCAGCTGTATAATTGAAGTACATCAATTCACTTGCCACTATAAAGCCTGCCACCAGATGCAGCTTAATTGCCACTTACCACTCACCGACAGGGTTTTGATGTGAGTCTGCAAGCAATTGATTTATTACGGTCTCTGTGCAGTCAAACCTCTGCTAACGTTAATCTATATTTGCAGCTGCTCCTCAGTGCAAGCATCCCCACCTCAGCTCCACCTCAGATCATCAGGCATTAGATTCTTAAAAGGAGTGTACCACCTAGATCCCTCACATGCGTGGTTCACAATAGGGTTCAAGCTCCTATGGGAATCTAATGCCATTGCTGATCTGACGAGAGGCGAAGCTCAGGCAGTAGTGCCAGTGATGGGGAGTGTCTGTAAATACTGATGAAGCTTTGCTTGCTTGCTCACTGCTCACCTCCTGCTGTGTGGCCCAGTTCCAGGGGTTGTGGGCCCCTGCTCTAGGGCATATACATAGGAATAAAATTGTTGAGACTTAGGGATGAGTGTCTTCCAGCTTTGCTAAATGTTGCCAAATTGCTTTCCAAAGTGATTGTACCAATTGGTTCTTCCACCAGCAGAATGAGAATTCCTTTTGCTCCACATACTTTTCAATACTTGGTGCTGTCAGATATTTTTTAATTTTTCAAATCTGTTGGATGGAATGGAATTTCAATTTGGCTTTAATTTGCATATCCCTGATTAACTAGGGAGGCTGGAGATCTTTTTGTTTATTCATCTATTGTATTTCTGCTTCTGTGAATTGTGTATTCATATACTTTGTCCATTTCCTACTGGATGTTTGTATTTTTCTTACTAATCTTCAGGAGCTCTTTTTTGAGACAGAGTCTGGCTCTGTCATCCAGGCTGGAG
Organism: Hylobates moloch; assembly: GCF_009828535.3. NCBI lineage: Eukaryota > Metazoa > Chordata > Mammalia > Primates > Hylobatidae > Hylobates > Hylobates moloch. The sequence continues at coordinate 5,153,056 of NW_026652302.1, read as the reverse complement.
TGCCGTGGCATGATCTCAGCTCACTGCAACCTCTATCTCTCAAGCAATTCTCCTGCCTTGGCCTCCCAAGTAACTGGGATTACAGGCACCCACCAACACTCTTGGCTAACTTTTGTATTTTTAGTAGAGACCAGGTTTTGCCATGTTGACCAGGCTGGTCTCAAACTCCTGGCCTCAAGTGATCCACCCACCTCGGCCTCCCAAAGTGTTGGGATTACAGGCGTGAGCCACTGTGCCTGGCCTAGGAGCTCTTTACATATTCAGGATACGAGGCTTGCGGTTATAAGCAATGAAAGTATCTTTTCCCAGTCTATGGCTTTTCTTTACCCTTTCTTTAGGATATCTTTTGTTGCAGAGAAGTTAAGTTTAAAGTGGTCAGATTTATCAGCCCTTCTTTATGGTTTGTGCTTTTTGTAGTTGGTTTAGAAAATGAAATCAATCAAAGCCTTTTCCTGCCAAGAGGCCACAAAAAGAGTTTCCTTTATTGTCTTCTAAAAGTTTTAGAATTTTTGTTTTTTCATATTTACAATTTTAATCCGCCTGGAAGTTTTTGTTTTGTTTTGTTTTGATTTATGGATCTAATTTTTAGTATTTTCCTATTTGGCTTTCTAGTTACCAGTGATAACCAATCATTTATTAAATAGTGCATCTTTTTTCTACTCATTTAGTGCTTCTATTACTTATTTATAGAGCTGGGCATTCTATTCCATTAGTCTATCTGTCTATACCTTTAACAACAGCACAGGGTCTTAATTACTGAAACCTTATAATAGGTCTTGATATCTGATTGGATGAAAGCCTGTACAATTTTTTCTTTCATAAATTTATTGACTATGCTTGATCTTTTGCTTTTCCACATGAATTTAGAATTGTCAGAATCCTTATGGCAATTGTGATAGAGTCGAACAAAGCCATGAAAATTAATCTAATACTATTTCTATATCATTAAGAATGATTCTAAGATATGAGAGAATTCCTCAAATTCAAAAGCCTTTAGAGGTAAATGGAAAATGCCCTTATGTGTATTAATTAAGAGTCTAGGTATATTAGTTTGCTAATGCTGCCATAACAGAAGTACCACTGGTCATTTAAACAACAGAAATTTATTTTCTCACAGTTCTAGAGCTAGACATCCAAGAGCAAGGTGTTGGCATGGCTGGTTTCATTCTGAGGTATCTCTCTTTGGCTCTCTGTGTCTTCACAAAGCTTTCCTTTTGTGTCTGTTTATGTCCTAATCTCTTATAAAGACACCAGTCATATTGGATTAGGACTCCCTCATATAACCTCATTTTAACTTAATTACCTCTTAAAGGCACCATCTCCAAATACAGTACCATTCCAAGGTAGTGGGGGTTAGGATTTTTTTTTTTTTTTTTTTTGAGATGGAGTCTTGCTCTGTCACCCAGGCAGGAGTGCAGTGGCACGATGTCAGCTCACTGCAACCTCCATCTCCCAGGTTCAAGCAATTCTCCTGCCTCAGCCTCCCAAGTAGCTGGATTACAGGCATGCACCACCATGCCCAGCTAATTTTTGTATTTTTAGTAGACTTGGGGTTTCACTATGTTGGCCAGGCTGTAGGATTTTAACATATGAATTTTAGAGGGACACGATTCAGCCATAATAGTTATATACAGTGACATGGAATACATAAAATAACTTGCTTTTTACATATTTGTGAATTTAATTAGATTAATGAAAATAATTGAAATACTTGAAAAGGTTTTATTTATTAAATCAGATAATTGCAATACTTACAAGGAACATAAAAGATATAAATAACTATGGTTTAGGCCTGGCATGACAGCTTACGCCTGTAATCCCAGCACTTTGGGAGGCCAAGGCAGGAGGATCTCTTGAGTCCAGGAGTTGGAGAGAAGCCTGAGCAACATGGTGAAATCCCGTCTCTACTACAAATACAAAAATTAGCCGAGGTTGGTGGCACGTGCCTGTAGTCCCAGCTACTCGGGAGGCTGAGATGGGAAGATTGCTTGATCCTGGGAGGTTGAGGCTGTGGTGAGCTGAGACCTCACCACTGCCCTCCAGCCTGGGTGACAGTGAGACCCTGTCTCAAAAAAAAAAGGAAAAAAATTAACTATGATTTAAAGTGTTTAAAATAGTTAAACTTTGGAGTAGAACTAAATTTTATTCAAAGTCCCCTTTAAAAGGACCGCTAAAATTTGCTAAACTTAGAAATAGATTAGGATTTTTAGCTGAAGTTAAAAGCTTAAGGGAACAGGTAGTTTTTCAATTTGTAAGTTTAGTAGATTGAGCATCAGCTTTTAAAACCTAAATAAATGCCTGAATAGTACTTTCTACATTCCCCCAGATGATCCTTAAAGGCACTACAAAGCCTCACATTTAATGAAGTCAGCTTTCAAATAGCATGAAAACCTTGCTGCAATTTTAATTGTAATTATATTTAATTTTTAACTTGGAGAGAGTTGTCATCTTAACTATGTTGAATTTTCTCATTGATGCACATAGTATATTTTTTCATTTATTTACTTCTTTCTTTCTTTCTGTCTTCCTTTCTTCCTCTCTTCCTCTCTTCCTTCCCTTTCCTTCCTTTCCTTTTTCCTTTCCCTTTCCCCCTCCTCTCCTCTCCTCTCCTCCCTTCCCTTCCCCTCCCCTCCCCTCCCCTCCCCTCCCCTCCGCTCCCCTCCGCTCTCCTCTCCTCTCCTTTCCTTCGACAGAGTCTTGCTCTGTTGCTCAGGATGGCGTGTAGTGCTGTGATCTCGGCTCACTGCAACCTCCACCTCCCAGATTCAAGCAATTTCTCATGCCTCAGCCTCCCGAGTGGCTGGGATTACAGGCATGTGCCCCCATGCCTGGCTAATTTTTTTGTATTTTTAGTAGAGACAGGGGTCACCATATTGGCCAGGCTGGTCTTGAACTCCTGGCTCAAGGCCACCTCGGCCTCCCAAAGTGCAGGGATTACAGGCGTGAGCCACTGCAACCTGCCTAAGTCTACTTTTCTTAATGCAAAATAAAGCTGGTATAATTTTCTCCATTCATATCTTTCCCATATTCTGTTAAGTTTATTCCTGGGTATCTGCCATGTATACTTATATTACACATGAATTTTAAATTATGACCTAATAAGGAATATTACAATTTCTTACACTTGTTGACAATAAAGAATTTTGGTCTGGAAACAGCGATCTTATTGGCAAGACATGCCAGGAGAGCTGTGAGCATTTCCTAACCCAAGATATTACCTCAAGTCAATCCCACCTGTTAGGTTACTTTATGTAACTATCAAATGTTGTCTTTACTAGGTGACTTCGGGGAAGAAAAAAAGTAAATAGAAATCTTAAAAATAAAATTTTACAAATGCTGTCTTACAGTTCAGCATTTGAGTAAGGAAAAATATGCAATAAAAGATTCCATTGGAAAAGTGTATAGAATTTAAAATGTATAAAGAAAAAATTACATATGTTTTAAGACAGAAAATTATATTTTGTCGAATCTGTTTTTCAAGCAAAGTCTTCCTTGTCTTTCTTGGTTTTGTGCTGCAGGCTTTAAATTTTTTAAAAAGCCATTTAACATTTTGACTAGTAAAGGCATAATCCACACATAGAGAACTATAACAAGGAACGCAGTATCTAACTTATACCATTTCTCACCCCCATCTTTAATGAGTAACCACACCGTATTGGTTTCTTGTGTATCCTTTGGGAGATTACATTCATGGATGTATAAGCAAACACAAATATATGTAGTATTTTACCCCCTTTTAAAATTCATATGGTAGCAAAATACTCACCATAATTCTCTACCTTGGTTTTTTGTGTTGGTTGTTTAATTCTGTTATGTTCTTTGATACATCATAGAGATCATCGCATATTAATACATAGTTTCCTCATTCTTTTTTTTCCTTGTATTATTGCCACATAATATTCCATTATATGGGTGCATCATACTCCAAGTAACCACCCTTTTATTGATTACCATTTATGTTGTTTCCACTGCTGCAATGAATAACCTTGCTGCAATGACTAATACTGTACATATGTTATATTGCACATGTACAAGTATATTCATAGGGGTGAATTCCTAGTAGTGGAATTAGAGCATTATTTAAGACAATGAAACTACTGTTGTGCACACACTTAATGCAATCATGAATTTCTAACCATAGTGCTTTTCAGTGATTTTCTTTTTTTTTTGAGACGGAGCCTGGCTCTGTCGCCCAGGCTGGAGTGCAGTGCTGCAATCTCGGCTCACTGCAAGCTCCGCCTCCTGGGTTCACGCCATTCTCCTGCCTTAGCCTCCCGAGTAGCTGGGGCTACAGGCGCCCGCCACTAAGCCCGGCTAATTTTTTGTATTTTTAGTGGAGACGGGGTTTCACCGTGTTAGCCAGGATGGTCTTGATCTTCTGACCTCGTGATCCGCCCACCTCGGCCTCCCAAAGTGCTGGGATTACAGGCGTGAGCCACGGCGCCCGGCATTTTCGGTGATTTTCAAATGTCCTGGATCACCAGAAATTATATTCAAATTTTATTATGATCTAAGAAAGACATGAGCTTTAAGTAGAAATTAACTAAAGTCGCATTTCCCTTGGTGAAAAATTATTTTAGATATCATTTCTGTCTGTAAGCAAGTATTAAGAGGACTTTCAGTATGTCCAGATGTTGAAATAATGTTTCACACTAGGGGTCGCCAAAACAGTATTTAAGGCCAACAAATGGAACAATGGTTGAGAACATTTTTATAATGAGGCACCCTTGAGCTTCTCAATCACGGTAAGCAGGAAAGGTGCCTTGTGACTGAGATCCTAAAAATAATACTTTGGTGTGCTGTATATTTAAAGGCAACTAAGACTTTGATAATTTAGGAGAAAAGGAAGCAACCATTCCCTTATCATACTTTGGGGGCATTACACAGTAAGTGGTGATGTGGAATTTAGGTGATATGGAATTTAGAGAATTTTTAAAATAAATTTGATAGTTGTGATCTTATTTTTCTGTGATTGAAAATGTCTTTATCTTCTACTTTTCTTTTCCCAGTCATTGTGGGTTTCATATATCTGGGCAGGTCTAGAACGCTCAATTTTTTTAAGGGTTTTACCCAATTGGGGATATACTACAAGGGTTAAATTTTCTGTACTTTTCATGTAACTTCTCTTGGGACAGATATGATTGCCGTGGGCCTCCATTCTGCAACTTGTAAGATTTAATAGGCTGGTTCCTTTCTGTTCCTTAGTGATAACATTAAATCACAGGCCAGTGCAATTTTTAAACAATTTCTCATTGGAGAAATTTTACAAAGAAACATTGAAGCATTGTATGCATGTTCCGTTTGTTACAGTAATATGAAATTTACTCTTATAATAGTATTTTTTATAAGGACAAGTGTCTTAGTTCAGGCTGCTATAACAAATGCCATAAATTGGGTAACTTAATAATAACAGAAATTTATTCATCACAGTTCTAGAGCTGGAAAGTCCAAGATTAAGGTTCCAGAAGATTTGGTGTCTGGTGAGGGTCTGCTTCCTGGTTAATAGACCTCCCTTCTCTGTGTCCTCATGTGCCTGAAGGGGCATGGGAGCTCTCTTGGGCCTCTTTTATGAAGGCACTAGTCCCATTCACGACAGCTCTCCTTTCATGAGCTAACTTCCCAAAGGCTGCACCTTCTAAAACCACCACCTTGGAGTTGAAATGTCAACAAATGAATTTTGGGGAGACACAAGCATTTAAACCACAGGAAATAGTTAAGAGTCACAATTTGTCATTTTCACAGTTTACCTAAGAGAGGGAAATCATCTTTAAATATATGGTGAGAAGAGGTTTGAGGTCTAAAAAAAAGATTTAACTGAAGATTTTTTGTAACTTCAGTAAAAGGAATAAACAGGGTGCTATGATAAAGAATAATGGGGAAGAAGGAGGGGGCCACTGAGGAGAAGGTGATGGGGAGGCCACTCTAGAGAGGTAACACTTGCATGCATCCTGAGGAATGACAACAAGCCAGCTATGCCAAGAACTCTGGAAGAGCATTCCAGGCATAGAACAAAGGCCCTGAAGTGGGGAGAAGGTTGAAGGACTTAGGAACCACTAGACAGTTGGAGCCTAGTGACAGAGAAATAGTTACATTAGATGAGGCTGGACATGGAAGCAGTGGCCAGGTAATTTACAGTCTTGTTTGAATTTTTAGTCTATTGGGAAGCAAAAAAAAGTTTGAAGCCAGGGGAGCACTATGAAACTCTCATGTGCAGAACAGGGGCTTTGGGAGGGAAGAAGAGAGTGAGCTAAATACAGCCGCATCACAATCTGTGTAAAGATGCATGTACAAGACTGCCCTGTCACTTCAACCATCTCTTGCCTCACCATTGTTCCAAACACACTGGCCAGGCATGTTTCTATCTCAGAGGCATTTTTTCTTTTTATTTCCTCTGCCTGGAATGCACTGTCTCCAGATGTCCATGTGGCAAAGGACCTTCGTTCCTTTAGGCCTTTGCTCACAATGTCACTTTTTAAATGAGTCCTTTTCTGGCCAAATTATCTAAAATTGTAAACTATCCCTCCATTACCAATGTTTCCTACCCCTATTTCCTTTATTTTCCCCTTAGCACTTATTGCTAACATACATGTTTAACTACATGTAAATACATAAATAATGTTTTATTTATCAAGCTTATTGTCTGTCTTCTTATATAGAATATAAGGTCCGTGAAGACAAGGACTTTTGTGTTTGGTTCACGGCTCTGTCCCCAGCACGAAGTTCAGTGATTGACATAAGTACTAAATTAATGTTGATGGAATAAATGAATGAAGAAATGTTCATGATGGCCTCTTGAGTGATAGTAAAGGATTGGAAACAACTTGAGTGCTAACAAAAAGGAATAATTACATCAATTATGGTATAATCATAATATGTAGCTTTTAAGAGGCCCATACCTAGTAGATATAAATAGGCATAAAAAGACATCCATTTTATATTAAATGGGAAAAGGAAGTTATAGAAGTTATAGGATCCTATCTTTCAAACACACGCCACACACTCATGCACACACACACACACGTATCAGCATAGGAAAAGTATTGAAGGAAATATTAACCATTTGCCTTGGGGGAATGAGATGGGTGATTAAGGGGGATTTGGTTTGAATCATGCATTACCTTTGAAATAAATACAGAAAAATAGAACAAACAAATGTTATTTAAAACCAAAATGCGATTCTACTCCAAACGTACCAGTATGGATTAAAATGTAAAATATTGACAGTATTAGAATATTGCTCTCATAATGGGGTAGGTAGGAGATAACCAAAATCTCAAAGGATCCCCCAGGAATTAAAACTAGTCACCTCAACATCTCGACCATCCTTTTTCTTAAGCCTAAGAGATGTGGATTTGGGGGGAAATTTTATTCTATAGAATTAACATCAGAGAAAAAGGCCCATGACAAGGCTTTACAAAATTATGAATATACGAATTTTTTATTGTTTTTGAGTTGCTTCAGTGACTTATCTAAGAGGATTGCATGGAACAGTCTTTCCTAGCTGAGTCAGTTCAGCTAAGGTCCTTGAACAGCAATAATTACAAATTAGAACCTGCAGTCTAAAAATAAGAGGTGAAATGGATGGGACTGACCTTCTGTGCAAATATTGAACACTTCAGGTTTCTAATTGAAGATGTCATTCATTACAGTCTACGCAGGGGAAAAGTTGCAGGTGAACCCATAAGAAAGGAGCTGAGCTTATACTTTTGTTTTTATCTGAATTTGAGCAAGTGTAAGATTTGTCTGGTCCCTAGGGAAAGTTGAATGCCACTTCTCAATCAACATGGGGTAGTTGTTACATTTTCACTTTTTAGAACAGGTATGTGTACAGAAGTGAGGACAGGTGCATCCTTATTAATGTATGGTTTCTTTCATTTTTCACAAATTGCACTTACTTTCATAAAACAGAACCACATTTTAAAATCTCCATGTAAATTTTTGCAATGATATTTATTTCTATCATATTTTCTTCACATTCACCTATGAGTGTTTCCTAACTTAGAAGCCCCTAAGGATCTGTGTTTAATATATTTTCTTCAGTGACCCGAAAAGACCATGATGCAGAAGCAAGCCTAACCTTTTTTTTTTTTTTTTTTTTTTTT
>NW_026652302.1:5115922-5144944 GCF_009828535.3 Hylobates moloch | reverse complement strand
TTTTTTTGAGACGGAGTCTTGCTCTCTGTCCCCCAGGCTGGAGTGCAATGGCACGATCTCGGCTCACTGCAACCTCCGCCTCCTGGGTTCAAGCAATTCTCCGGCCTCAGCCTCCCAAGTAGCTGGGACTACAGGCACATGCCACCACGCCTGGCTAATTTTTGTATTTTTAGTAGAGACAGGGTTTCACCATATTGGCCAGGCTAGTCTCGAACTCCTGACCTCGTGATCTGCCCGCCTTGGCCTCCCAAAGTGCTGGGATTACAGGCATGAGCCACCACGCCTGGCCAGCCAACTACTATTTAAGAAAAAATTATTCAATGATACTTGTTGGAGCATAGTAAGGAAGAATTTATTCAGAACCATTAAGATAGATACATGGATGACTGCAATGGTGTGTTGCAGTAGGGGAGAGAGATTGGGCTTAACTTCCAATACAGCCTGGACAAGTTGGAATTTATAACCAAGGAGCAGGGTGGGGGTCAGTGAATGGAAAATTACTAGGAGGAAATATCAGGGGTAAAGGGGATTCTGGCTAAATCAACCCAACAGGATTCTTGCTGAAGATAGGCCAGGATGATCAGACATCACCTGGGGAAGGATGGAGACGAGGAACCTGATCAGATATCAAGGATGATCAGATTATCGAGGATGGGGTGTTCTGGTGAAATTGACTTAGAGTTCTTTTGCTAAAAAAGCTGGATTTTACAGATGTGCACAGATGGGCCCAGGAGAAAGTTCAGAAACCTGATTAAAGAATCTTTGTCAACCAGGCACGGTGGCTCAAACCTATAATCCCAGCACTTTGGTTAGGAGTTCGAGACCAGCCTGGCCAACATGGAGAAACCCCATCTCTACTAAAAATACAAAATTAGTCTGGCATGGTGGCACGCGCCTGTAATCCCAGCCACTCGGGAGGCTGAGGCAGGAGAATCGCTTGAACCTGGGAGGCAGAGGTTGCAGTGAGCTGAGATCATGACACTACACTCCAGCCTGGGCAACAAGAGCGAAATTCCGTCTCAGAAAAAAAAATAATAATCATCTTTATCAGTGTCCATGGTGCTATTTCCCCACCCGTTCTTTTGACATTTTCTTCAGCTTATGTAAGCCACTATGAAAAGCAGTTTCAAGTCTCCCTACTTCTAAGTGGATGTTTGCTTCTAAATACCTCGTATAAAGACATTCCAGCAGGCTGCTGAGGACTGCCTAAATAAGGAGCTTCAGTGAGTTAGCTGCTTTAGTTGTCTGAGGAACATATTTATTCTGTTAGAAACATAAAAATACTTTCAGTCAAAGCCCCATCTTCAGGGTCCTCAAGATAGTGAAATTTTGCTTTGGCATCATACCCTGCATCTCTATTTTTGGATCTCTTGATTTGCTAGACGGTCTTTCTATTTGCTTAATCACTTTACTTAAAAAGGTAAGAAAAGCACATGGAATTTTGTCCTAGTTTTAGTGCAGTTCTGCCCTAAGACCAAGGCAAGAGTGGGGCTTTCCCCGCACCCCTCACTTTAGAGGGACCTGTTTGCACTCCTCTGTGAGCTTCACCCTCCCATGAGCTGCAGAGTCCACGGGTCAAGGCGACATTCCCACCTAGGTCTACACCCCCATGCTCCCCACTCCCTCAATCCCTGGCTTGGACTCACATAGATTAAATTTGAAACACAAATTCCAAGTATGAATAGTCCCAAGCCCACATCCAGGGCTTTGCGCAGGTTTCTTTCCTGCATCTGCCCTCCCAAAGGCTCACTTTGCTGCTCAGGTGCATAGCACTGGGCCTGCACTGTGCCTAGGGAATGGCTCTTGGCTGGGGTGTTCAACTCGTGAACTCGGAGAGGCAGGTTGAGAAATTCCATCTGAAGAGTTTGGGCTTAGAGCTCCCTCGTAACTTAGAGATGATTTTTTAAAGGACTCAGGTGTCCATCTCTGGTTCAGAAAAGATGATCTTGTACCTGAATGTCTCCCATGTTGCCATCCCAGTCTCAAATGTCCTACTGGTAAGTAACCTTATGTTCATAAATTGTATATTTATTAACAATGACTTGCTCCAGGTGGTAACCTCACTTCTTTTGAAATAGAACATCTGATCTTGTGCTATTAAAGCTTCTTTAACTTGTGATGTTAAAGCTGCTTCCTTTACTAAGAGAGTGACTTTTCAAATCGAAGATTTATAATTAAATGCAAAGCTGGTAAATTATATCATGCCACCAGTATGAATACTTTCCTGTTAGGCTTAGGAATAATCTTTTTATTATTTTCTTTAAAGTGTTTATAATATTTAAAAGAATTTGCCATATTAGACTATCTTACAGATGTCTTGTGATTCTATTTATTTAAACCATGTAATTGACATAATTTCAAACTTTAAAAAGTAAGAATGTGAGCAAATGTGTAAGTGGCATAATATTTAAGAGAAATGGATTTATCAAATTTATTACTTAAATTGAGATTGACGAGAGCCTTTGAAGTGCTGTGGAAGGTTTTAAAAACAAGACCACGGGCTTGCTTGTTCAGGCATTTGAAATGCTAAAAGTAAATCAAATATATTAAGCCCATTAATGCAGTTTAAAATATTTAAGGGGGTTTGCTGGATACAAAGTCAATATTAGAAAGCAATGGTACTTCTATATTCCAGCAACAAGAAAATAAAATGGTCCACACATAAATGAATGTTTGATGTACAACAAAGGTGCACTGCAGGGCAGCGGGAGAAAAAAGTCTTTCCAATAAGTGGCGCTAGGACAATTGTGTACCATGCTGGAAAAAGATGAAATTGAACTCCTAATTCACACAAAAGTCAATTCCAGGTGAATATGAGATCTAATATGTTACAAATTGTTAAGTTATCCAATGATTAATACCGAAGAATATCTTTGTGACCTGGGAGAGTGGTGAAGGATTTCTTAAATGAGACACAAAACACTAACCATAAAGGTATAGATTAGTACAATAAATTACATGAAAACAAAACACTTCTGTTTCACAAAAAAATGCCATTAAAAGAATAAAAATACAAGCCATAGACTGGCAGGAGATATTTGCAACTTCCATAACCAACTATCAACAATGAAACTTGTTTCCAATCACATAAAGACCTCTTTTGGTAATTTGGTAAGAAATTTGGTAAGAAAAAAGGCAGCAACCCCAATTAAAACTAGGCAAATGACTTGATTATGCATTTCACAATAGAGAAAATCCAAATGGCTACTAAACATGGAAAAGTGTTCTTCACATAATTAATAAACAGAGAAATGCTAATTAAAATAATAAGATGCCACTGAGTACCTACTGTATTAGCAAACTTTTTAAAGTTTCATAATATCAAGTGTTGATGAAGAGTTCTAATTTTTGGTGGGAATGTACTGTAACTTGTACAGTCAGTTTCTTTTTGTTGTTTTGTTTTGTTTTTTGAGACAGGGTCTCACTCTGTCACCCAGGCTGGAGTGCAGTGGCACAATCTCAGCTCACTTTAACCTCTGCCTCTCAGGTTCAAGCGATTCTCCCATCTCAGCCTCCCAAGTAGCTGGGACTACAGGAGCATGCCACCACGCCTGGCTAATTTTTGTATTTTTAATAGGGACGGGGTTTCATCATGTTGGCCAGGCTGGTCTCGAATTCCTAGACTCAAGCAATCTGCCCGCCTTGGCCTCCCAAAGTGCTGGGAGTACAGACATAGCCACTGCACCTGACCTGTACAGTCACTTTGGAAAACAATTTGGGATTATTTTACTATGTTGCTTGGAGGAAGCATCACCCCTCTGGGAATCAGGATCTTTAGAAATAATTCCCCAAATAGGTCACTGGGAGTGATGGCGGAACCATTCCAACTTTCACTTCATTCCCAGTTCCATGTATTCTATATACTGGGAATACAGCACCATATACAGTGGCAGATGCTTGAAGGTCTATGCTGTAACCTGAGGATAGTGCCCTATCTTTTGCAGGGTGTCATCTCCCAGCCGGCACTTTAGCTGCACCTTCAAGAGGCAATTTCACTACTCTTTCATGATGGCAGTTTCCAGATGGTGCATGATCCACAACCACATGCCCAATGCCATACCTCAGTTGCTATGAAGACAGTCCCGTGGTTCAAAGACAATGTTAGGTGCCATCCCAGGTCAGTAGGTCATACACTTTATGAGCTTGCACACAATAGAGATAGCTGAGGCACTACAGGCAGGAAAAGTAAAAACGTATCTGGAGTATGTGTCAATCCCATTCAAGATAAAATGTTTTTTTTTTTTCCAGAGTTGAATGGAGCTGATATAAACAATAGGCCACCAAGTGACTAGTTGGTCAATACCAATAAGAAAAGTAAGTTCTAGGGATCTGATATACAGCATGGTGACTATAATTGATACTGTATTTTATACTTGAGATTTGCTTTCAAGATTGCTAAGATCTACTTAAGCGTTTTTCTACCACAAAAAGGTAACTACATGAGATGATAGGTGTATTAATTAGCTTGATTGTGATAATCATTACACAGTGTGTATATACATCAAATCTCCACATGCACACCTTAGATACGTAAAATTTTTATGTGTCAGTTATACCTCTATAAGGCTGAGGGGAAAAAGAAGGAATAGTACCATATCAAGTACTCGGTAGTGATCTTTGTTGCTGAAAGTTTAGATACCTAGCAGCAACAGTAGGTAGATCAGCCATGGTGAGACGGAGTTGATATTGTTGGACCCAAGCTTCAGGGTTGCTTGGAACACAGCAGGAACCTGCTTCAGAGTCTTGTTTGTTCTTGGCCCAAGTCAAAATTAAGTTTTCCAGATTATTCCAACAGTTTGTTGAAGGAGCATTCCCAAGTGTTTTCTCTATTTTGCCTCCAAAATGGCCTGTAAAGGAAGGTGTGACGAATAGAAACTTGTCCTTTACCTTGGAAGGGATGTCTCAGCATATTCCAACATGATGGTGCCTAAAAACTTTATTAAAGTGTATGGCTGCTGAATCTTTGTAGTGTTTTTCTTCCTCCATTTAGATTACATGTCTTAATAAGATGTCCAGAATAATTGCCATTTCTTGCTCCTAAGGTCCAAATAGCATGATGTCACCCACTTAGTGACCCCAAGTGAAGTTCTTTGCAACATTCAGGTGGCCCAGAACCCTTTGCACTATCACGGCAGAGATTTAGAGAATTGACATAGTGCTTGGACAAGGCCATGAGTGTATACTGTTAGCCATCCCGTGTGTGTTTCTTGTCCTTCTGAATGATAGAGAGCAAAATGGAAGCAGATCAATAGCCACTAACCACACAAGCAGCAGTGTTAATCTGCTATAGTAAAGATGTCACATCGAATACAGAAGATGTTATTGAAGTTACTACTTGGAGAAGTTTGTAGTAGTTCAAGGTCATATGCTCTGATTCACCTGACTTTCTAGGGGGCAGAATGGTGAATTATATCGGGTTATAATGAAATCCAGCACCCCTATATCCTTTAAATTTCTGAGGGTGATGCTAAACTCTGCCATGTCACTCCTGGGATGCAATGTTGCTTTTGATTTATAGTCTTGGCGGTGGGGTGAGAATGTAGTTTCAGGGGCTTCTACTTGCCATTCCATAGCTCTTACTCTATAAGTCAATGAACTAATATGAAGGTTCTGTAAAATCCTAATATGTCTGTTCCAATTATACATTCAGAAACTGGGAAAATGGTCTCTGTGTCAATCTGTAGACCAGAGGACACATGCGTCCAGCTAGGACTCCATTAATTACTTGACCCTCATATACTTCTGCTCTACCAAGAAGTCTGTGAAGATGCTTTTGTTCTCTAGGTATCTGCATCAATTCAGACCCTATATCTAACAGTCCTCATAATAGCTATGTATTCCCATTTCCAGAGCATGATGCCCTAGTGTATAGCCAAAGACCTTTTCGGGAATAGCTAGAGGAATCACTACTGTACACACTTGTCCTGGTGTTGCAGTGTCCTTCTTCATATGGACCCGGCCTCTCTTTCAGTCAAGGGGCATATTCTATAGTGGGTTTGAAAACTACCTGAGGTTTGGAAACTGGGCAAGGAATCCTGACTTTCTATTGGAGTAGCTGACCACATTCTTCCGCTCATCTACTCTTGGTTTTTCTTTTGATTTTATATATATTGAGCAATATCCTTGATGGCTACACATCTATCTTATCCCTTAGAACATTTTATTCTTTTTTTTTTAAATGAGCTATTCAATTTATATGAATTTTTAGATTAGGCAAAACTAAGTATTGGTGAACTAAATCAGAACAATGATTGCCTCTGTGGCTGGGGACTTATTGGGGCATAAGGCATCCTTTGGGGGTGATCAAAATGAGCTTTCTTCTTTTTTGTTTTTAAATTGGCAAATTAAAATTACATATATTTATGGTGTACAATGTGATGTTTTGGAATATGAATGGGTTGTAAAATGGCTAAATCAAGCTAATTAATAAATGCATTGCCTCGCATACCATTTATTTGCGGGGAAAACACTTAACATCTACTCTGTTAGCAATTTTCAAATATATCATACATTGTTATTAACTATAGTTATCTTATTGTACAATAGATATCTTGAACTTGTTCTCCTGACTGGCTGAAATTTTATATTCTTTGCCCAACATCTCCTCAATCCTCAGCCCTCTCCATGCTAGTTCCTGATAATCACCATTCTACTCTCTGCTTCTGTGAGTTCAACTTTTAAAAATTCCACATACAAGTGTTTCGTGTGATATTTGTGTTTCTTTCTTTCTGGCTTATTTCACTTAACATAATGTCTTCCAGGTTGATCCATGTTGTGGCAAATTTCTTTCTTTTTCAAGGCTGAATAATATTCCAGTTTGTGTGTCTGTGTGTATATGTGTGTGTGCAGGTGTATACATACCATATTTTCCTTTTTAAAGTTTTATTTCATTTTCAATTGACACATAATTATACGTATTATTTATGGAGTACAATAAGATGTTTTGATACATGCATACGTTGTGAAATGTTCAAATCAGGGTAAGTAGCATATCCATCACCTTACATATCTATCTTTTTTTGTTGTGAGAACATTCACAATCCTCTCTTCTAGCTATTTTGAAATATCCAATACATTATTGTTAACTATAGTCACTCTGTTGTGCAATAGAACACCAGAACTTATTCCTCGTATCTAGCTGTAACATTATACCTATTGACCAACATTCCCCATCCCCAGTCTTCCTCACTACCCTCCCGGCCTCTGGAAACCATTATTCAACTTCTATGAGATCAACTTTTTTAGATCTCATACTTTTTTAGTATTGTCTTTTTTAGTATTTGTCTTTCTGTCCCTGGCTTATTTCACCTAACATAATCCTCTGGGTTTTTCCATGTTGTCCCAAATGACAGGATTTTATTCTTTTTTATGGCAGAATAGTATTCCACTGTGCATATGCATACACCACATTTTCTTTATCTATTCATCTGTTGGTGGACACTTAGCTTGATTGCATATCTTGGTTATTGTTATTAGTGCTGCAATCAACATGGGAGTGCAGATTAGCTCTTCCACATACTGATTTCATTGCCTTTGGGTATATTCCCAGTAGCGAGATTGCTGGATCATATGGTAGCTCTATTTTTAATTTTTTGAGAAACCTGTGTACTGTTTTTCATAATGGCTGTACTAATTTACATTCCCACAAACAATGTAAAAGGGTTCCCTTTTTTCCATATCCTCACCAACACTTATCTTTCATCTTTTTTTTTTTTTGCAGTTGCAAGATTTAGTAGAGTGAAAACAGAGCTCTCATACAAAGGGAGGGGACCCAAAAGGGGTTGCTGCTCCCTGCTCGAATGCCTGGGTTTATATCCCAATCATTGTCCCTCCCCTTGTGCTCTCAGGTGATAGATGATTGGCTATTTCTTTACCTCCTGTTTTACCCTAATTAGCATTTTCGTGAGCTCTCTTTACTACCTGATTGGTCGGGTATGAGCTAAGTTGCAAGCCCTGTGTTTAAAGATGGATGTGGTCACCTTCCCAGCTAGGCTTAGGGATTTAGTCAGCCTAGGAAATCCAGCTAGTCCTGTCTCTCAGTCCCCCTTCTCAACAGGAAAACCCAAGTGCTATTAGGGAGATTGGCCAACGACCGCTCTTAACTGCTTCCTGCTGAATTGCGGCGTAGTAGGAGTCGTGCAGTTGAGATTTCCTCAGGAGGGATGCCTTCGATGTCATTAACATCGGACCATGGGCTAGCAGGCCAGTCCAGGGGTCCGTGGTAGATCTTAGTCATGGACTGCATCTAGGGCTCCATTTGAAGAATGATTTGTAGTTTTACATCTTCGATTCTGGAAGAGACAAACTTAACAAGGCGGTTAAAGACACAGGGATAGAAATGTATGGCCTGCAGTGCAAGGGATTATTTCTTTGGCACACTTCTCAGGCCCTGACTATCTGCTTGATAGTTTTGAAAAGGCCTGGTCCAGTAAATAATAATTTGGCCATCTGATGGGTGCTATCAATGCCTAAGTGGAAGGTTTGGTGAAGGGTTTTAAGTAATTTCCATTGGTTAGCTGAGGGCAAAAGTATTTTTCCTTCTTTTGTGGCTAGCCAACCTGAGGGGAGAAAACTATGTCCTCATGGGGTTCCCCATTCTATTTCTCCTGTTGCGTACTGGGGCTTGGTTTCCCAGAGGGGATTACCCCATACTAGGGGTCTTTCTATAAGCAGTTCTAATGGAGGATCCTGCATTGTGGCTTTTTCGGCTTCAATATCCACTTGGTGGTTCCCTTCTATTTCCCTTTCCTTTCCTTTCTGATGACCCCAGCAGTGTAAGACTGCCACCTCTTTAGGTTTCTGTAGAGCCAATAATAATCTCCTAATGGCTTCCTGATGTTTGATAGGTGTTCCCTCGGAAGTTAGGAATTCCTTTTCTCTCCATATTGCTGCATGGGCATAGAGGACTAGGTAAGCATACTTAGAGTCTGTATATATATATTTACCCTTTTTCCTTCTCCTAATTCTAGTGCCCGAATAAGGGCTATTAGTTCTGGCAGCTGAGCGCTAGTTCCTGGAGTGGGGATTACTTTCAAGTATTCCATTATCACTGACCACTGCATACCCCAGTTTTCAAAGTCCTTTTTCTACAAAGGAACTTCCATCCGTATACAAGTTGAGGGCAGGATCAGTCAAGGAACCTCTAGACGGTCCCCTCGAGTGGCATAGCTTTGAGCAATCACCTGTCAACCGTTATGTTCTATCTTTTCTTCATTGTCTGGAAGAAATGTGACTGGGTTAAGAGTTGCACAAGTGTGCAGTCACAGCACTAGCCCTTCAAGTAATAGAGCCTGATATTTAAGCAAATTGTTGTCTGACAGCCACAAGTCTCCTTTAGCAGTGAGTATGTCGTTTTACATCATGAGATGTCCACACAGTAAGATCTCTTCCCTGTATTATTTTAACTGCTTCAGATACTAAGACCGCTACTGCCGCCACTACCTGTAAACAATGAGGCCAGCCCTTTGCCACTACATCATTTCCTTACTCAGGTATGCCAGGGGTTGCAAGCTGGTCCCTCGGACCTGTGTAAGGACTCCTAGAGCTATTCCTGTTTTTTCTGTGACATATAAAGAAAAAGTCTTGCCCTGTTGGCAAGCTTAACACTGAGGCTTGGTTTAGGGCCTTCTTTAGGACCTGAAAAGCCGTTTCTCCTTCAGGTGTCCATCTTACTAAATGGGTATTGGCTTTCTGAGTTTTCTTAATTAGTGTATGTAATGGCCTGGCTATTTCGCTGTACCTGGGAATCCATATTTGGCAGAAGCCTGTTATGCCAAGGAGCACTCTTAGTTGCTTTTGGGTTTTAGGATGAGGATAAGCCAATATAGACTGGATACATTCCTCACTGAGGGCCCTGGCGCCTTTGGATAGTTTTAGCCCTAAGTATTTAACCTGCTGTGAGCAGAGCTGAGCCTTTAGTTTGGAAAACTTATAGCCACAGGTGGCAAGGAAATTTAAGAGTGCTTGGGTGGCTTGATGGCACAAGGTTTCTGAACGGGCGGCTAAAAGTAAATCATCCACGTACCGAAGGACAAGAGTGTCCAGGTGTGAGAACTGGCTCAAGTCTTGGGCTAATGCCTGGCCAAATAGATGGGGGCTAATGCCTGGCCAAATAGATGGGGGCTATCCCTGAACCCTTGGGGTAAAACACTCCAGGTGAGTTGAGATATTGAGTTCAAAGGATCTTCAAAGGCAAGCAAGAATTGAGAGTCAGGATGCACAGTGATGCAGAAAAATGCATCCTTAAGGTCCAGGACTGTAAACCACCCTGTTTCCTCTGGTATTTGGGAGAGCAGAATATAAGAGTTAAGTATAGCTGGCTATAGAGGGACAACGGCCTCATTGATAATCCTGAGATCTTGCACTAACCTCCACTGTCCGTTGGGTTTCTGTACTCCTAAAATTGGAGTATTGCAGGGGCTATTGCATGGTTTTACTAGGCTTTTAGGTCCTTAACAATCTTTTGGAGTCCTTGCTGGGCCTCGGGTCTAAGGGGGTACTGCCTTTGGTAGGGAAAGGAGGCGGAATCCTTTAGTTTAACTTGAGGAGGACCAGCATTCTTTGCTCATCCATATTGTCCTTCTGTTGCCCAGACTTCAGGATTAATTCCTTCCTCAAGCAGGGGACAACAAATGGGTGTTCATTCTCCTATGTTCAGGTGTATACTGGCCCCTGCTTTTGCTAGAATGTAGGGAGTGGGGCTTTCAGGCATAATTAGAAAAGCATGTGAGAAGAGTAAAGTTCCCCAGTCACAACTTAGTGGCTGGGAGAAGTATCTAGTGACTGGCTGTCCTAGGACCCCTCGGATAGTGACAGATCTGGAGGATAGTTGTCTGGGACAGGAGAATAAGACTGAGAAATCCATGCCAGTGTCCAAGAGGCAGTTAACCTCCTGGGCCTCAATGGTCAAGCATACCCAGGGATGTATGACGGTGATGGCATGGGCTGGCACTTGCCCCAGGCACCCTTAGTCATGCTGCTGGATCATCTGGTTAGTGGCTTCTGACTCAGAGGACCTTCGTCCCCTGGGGCAGTGGGCCTTCCAGTGATTCCCTTGACATAAGGGGCATGGAAGAGGGGGTGGCTTATTTTTATTTGGACAATCTTTTTTAAAGCATCCTTGTAGACCACACTGGAAGCAAGCCCTATTAGGCATTTGATTTGCCCAGCTTTTCCCTTTTCTAGAGCCTCCAAAGTCTGCTTGCCTGAGGGCCATGACTAAAGCGGTGTTCTTTTTTTTTTTATCCCATTTGTCCCGTTCTGCCTGCTCCTCCTGATCTCTATTATAAAAAGCCAAGGTTGCCAAGTTCAATAGGGTTTCTAAGTTTTGCTCTGGGCCTAAGGCAGACTTTTGAAGTTTTTTTCTAATGTCTGCAGCTGACTGAGTGATAAACTTATCCTTTAAGATAAGTTGGCCTTCAATAGTCAGGTGACAGGGAGGTTTGCTTCCTCAATGCCTCCCTTAGTCTCTCCAGAAAGGCAGTAGGATTTTCTTCCTTTCTCTGTGTTATAGTGGACATCATTGAATAATTCATAGGCTTTTTCCTAGTTTCCCTTAGTCCTTCTAGCACGCAAGTTAGCAAATGTCTGCGGCACCAATCTCCATGTTCTGATTCTGTGTCCCACTCAGGGTCTACACTGAGAACTGCCTGCTGGCCTGTGGGGAATTGTTCTTTCCTCTGTTGTCATCCTATCATTGACCTGACTGAGATACCAGAGATCACCAAACTCTTGGGCTGCAGTTATGGTGGCACTTCTCTCATTTGGGGTTAGTGTCTGATCCAGCAGTAACATTATATCTCTCCATGTCAGATCAAAGGATTGTCATACCCTTGCAAAACATCAATATAGCCATCAGGGTTATCTGATAATTTACCTAGGTCTATTTTAATTTGCTTCAAATCTGAGAGAGAAAAAGTACATGCACTCTGGCTGGGCTGAATTCTCTTCCTCCCATCGCTTGGAGGGGGCATAATTGGGGAATATTGGCACTTTTTGGTTCATTGTTTACCCCTTCGTCTATCTTCTTTTGGACCATTTATTTGTTGGGAAAGGAGTCAGGAGGACGCCGGGGTAGGGAGGTAGACTCTGAGGGTTTCCTGTAGGGCATAAATCACACTTTTTACATAATTGTGAGTTGTCTCTTAATGAAAAGAAAGTTTGTACATATGGCACTTCACTCCATTTGCCTTCTTTTCTACAAAAGAGGTCTAGCTGTAAGATGGCATTATAATTTATACTTTCCTCAGGAGGCAAGATTTCTCCCCCTTGAAGAGGATATCTTGGCCAGGCGGTACTGCAGAAGAATATAAGTCATTTCTTTCTTAGTGTCTGCGGGTCAAATTGGTCCCAATTCTCCAGAATACATCTTAGGGGCATTTTTGCCTTGGGGGAAAAGTTTCCCATCTCTTTGGAGGTCCCTTCGTGGTCACCAAAAAGTTACTGGAGGTTCTTGTTCTTAGAGCTCCCAAGATGGTGGCAGGCTGCCTCCAAGATGGCAGCAATCCTCTTGTTCTCTGACCTGGGGTTCTTGGCCTCACAGATTCCAGGGAACGGAATCTTGGGCCATGTGGTGAGTGTTATAGCTCTATTAGAAGCCATGGGTTATGGAAGAGAACCGTAGAACCCAGCAACTACTGTTCAGTTCAATTAGAATGAACCGGGCACTTAGCCATGCAGGAACAATGGCAAGCTTTTAGCCAGATTGGGAGCGGCAATGGGCGTCTTGCTGGATCATAAGCACAGTGGACACCCTGCCAGATCCGGAGGGGTGGAAGTCAGTGGTGGGTCTGCAACAGTGGCAAACAGCAGTGGTGGATGGTGAGCAAAAGCTCAGCTCGGGCCATAACAAACACGGACCAGAAGAGTGTGCAGTTGCAAGGTTTAATAGAGTGAAAACAGAGCTCCCATACAAAGGGAGGGGACCCAAAGGGGGTTGCCCTATCTTTCATCTTTTTGATAACAGCCATTCTAAGAAATGTGAGGTGATATCTTATTAGGATTTCAATGTGATGATGATTAGTGATATTGAGTTTTTAAAAAATATATCTATTGGCCATGTGTATGACTTTTTTATGAGAAATGACTGTTCAGGTCCTTTATCTATTTTTAAATTGGATTATTTGTTTTCTTAGTATTGAGTTGTTTGAGGTGTTTCTTAGCATCTATTGTTTGAGTTCCTTGTATATTTTGCAAATTAACCCCTTACCAAATGTATGGTGTGCAAATATTTTCTTCCATTCTGTAGGTTGTCTCTCCACACTGTTGATATTTTCTTTGCTGTGCAGAAGCTTCTCGGTTTGATGTAATCTCATTGATCTATTTTTGCTTTTGTTGCCCCTGCTTTTATAGCCAAAAGATCATTGCCCAGACCAATGTCATGGAGCTTTTGTCTTCTGGTATCTTCTAGTAGTTTTACAGTTTCAGGCCATATGTTTAAGTCCTTAGTCCACTTTGAATTGATGTTTTGTATATGGTGTGAGATAAGGGTCTAATTTAATTCTTGTGCATGTAGGTATCCATATTTCCCAACACCATTTACTGAAGAGACAGTTCACTTTTCATTGTGTTTTCTTGGCATCTTTGTCCAAAATCAATTGAGAGTAAATGTGTGAATCTATTTCTGGGCTTTCCATTCTGTTCCATTGGTCTAAGTGTCTGTTTTTATGCCAGTACCATGATGTTTAGATTATTATAGCTTTGTAGTATATCTTGAAGTCAGGTAGTATGATGCCTCCAGCTTTGTTCTTTTTGATCAGGATTGCTTTGGATATTTGGAGTCTTTCATGGTTCCATATGAATTTTAGGACTGTTTTTTGCTATTTCTCTCAAAAATATCATTGGAATTTTGATAGGAATTTCACTGAATCTGTAATTCACTCTGGGTAGTATGGACATTTTAACTATATTAATTCTTCTAATCCAGGAACGTGAGATATCTTTCCATTTATTTGTGTCTCCTTCAATTTTTTTCATCACTGTTTCATAGTTTTCAGTGTACAGATCTTTCACCTCCTTGGCTAAATTTACTACTATTTTATTTTTTGATGCTACTGTAGATGGGATTGTCTTTTTAATTTCTTTTTCAGATGGCTCATTGTTAATGTGTAGAAACACTACTAATTTTTGTATATTGATTTTGTATCCTGCAATTTACTGAAACTTTCTTTAGTTCAACAGCTTTTTCTTGGTGGTGTCTTTAGGATTTTTGGTGTATAAGATTATGTTGCCTGCAAACAGAGACAATTTTTTTCTGATTTGGATGCCTTTTATTTCTTTCTCTTGCCTAATTGCTCTGGCTAGGACTTTTAATTATCCCACAGAGTTTCTGGCAGTCAGAAATCTGAGGGTGGTTTTGCTGGTTCACTGTTGGTGGTAACATGCTACTGTGTGGCCTCTGGAATCCTATCATCCACATGACTACTAGGGACCCTAGTTCTGACACAGCATCTCTTATCATCAACTCTGGTCTACAGAGGAGAGCCACCACTCACCTCAATGACACTGGTGTCCTCTACTAGCAATTTCCTTATTGCCTTGATGCATAGAGTCCTCTATACTCTTTCAAGAATCATTATTTAGCTGATAAGTTTCCAGTTTCACATAGTAGACCCTGTTTAGCGTGTACACTTTGGTGGGCCTTTCAATCCCTTCCTCCACTCTGCCTGGCAACTCTGGCACCTCCACTTGATTTAATAGGGGCCATTGCTCTTAAAATCTCCCGAAGTCCATCCCAGCTAGAACAAAAAATATTGGCTTGATAGTTTATTTTCATTTCCACCCATATATTTCACTAAACTTTCTTCTGGCTTAGGATTCAGCTGGAGTGATGTGTGATCCTGAGCTCTGATTGGTGTTCCAATTTTTCCCATAAAATTGAGGTTAATACAAAGTGCATGAGATCATTATAATCAGCTCAGTAAAAAGAACTGTGGGCACAAGAAGAGGTCAGAGAGTGCACAGAAGAGGAACAGACCCGGGAACAAATAGCTTAAACTTACAAAAGAGCTAGCATGAAGTCCTATTTTTCAGGAAGAGGTGTCTATATAAGGCCAATGTGAGGTTCGTTTTTAGGCAATTTATTAATGTTAATTGAGAGCTTTTTCTTTGTTTCAAATATTATAGCCTTATTTTTCCTGTCTGAACTCAATAAACAGCTAGTAAAATTAGCCAACATGGACAAAAATTAACACGGAAAAGGCATGTGGTCATAAAACAGATGAACTATTCAGCATTGAAACTGTTTTTATTTCTATCTTCTGCCAGAAAATTAGCAGCAATTAAAACTATAATTTTTTTTTTGTTATTTCCATATAGGCCTGAGAGGTTAAAATAGAAAGTTAAATAACATGAGTGACATACCAAATGACCCAGCAAGTGTTTGACTGAGATAAGTTTTAACACTTCTGCTACAAAATTGAAAAACTGTCACTTCCTTGTTAGAGCTGAAAATAGTCAGCTCTTACAAATTGTTCTTCCTGATGCAAATCCATATTAAGCTTTGTATTATTAACACGAATCAGTCAAAACAATTCCAAATGGGACTTAGGGAGAATTGTGTAATAAATAATACTAGATTTTTGATAAAGCATTTAATCCAGTTTAAATGAGTGCTTTACCCAAAAAGAGCTGACTTGAGGTTTTTTCCTTTCCTTCTATAAATTCAAGGCATATATACAAATTCAATTTAATAAATATGTATTATGCAGCTGTTAGGTAAAAATTCAGTGACTAGGTGCTCCCAGAACTACAAATGTGAAGAAGATGTAGTGAATACTATGTAAATTACAATGTAATTGTGGTAATGAATATGAAAAATGTATAATTTATTACAATGGAAGGCAGCATAAACTGACTATTCAGTGAAGGGGTGGATTACTTTTAATGTGATGAAAAAGGAATTTATAAAAGAAATGATATTTGGGGTAGGCTTAGAAGTCTGTGCAGCATTTCAGAAGTTGGTGATGGCCCTTTAGGGTGATCTTCCTGGGGAAGGGTCTTTCTTTCATGAAACGGGTCATGGAGAACTGAAAGCTCATGGTGTGTTCAGAGAACAGCTAGTAGAGGAGAGGAGGAAAGAAGAGAAGGAAGGAAGAAGATCAAGCTGAAATGGTACTATGGAGACTCTTAATGCTCCATTAAGCCAAATGGTTTGGACTTCATCTGTAAGTAATAGGGAGCCAATGAAGAGTGTGGGACAGGAGAGTAATTCAATTCAGTATGTATTTTGAATTGATGGCTATGATAGTGACTAAGGAGAATTAAAAAGTAGAGGCAGTTAGACTAGTTCGGTGGCTGTAGAAATAGTCTAGGTGGGAGATGAGGTCACATTTCAAAGGGCCTTGAAGAAATGGGCACCTGTGGCGAAGATATTGTGTTGTCTCCCAATGTCTGTTTGTTCCTTCTTGCTTTACTTATAACCCCCTCACCTTTCACTGGGTGCATCTCCATTTGGAATAAAGATTAATCCCTGCCTCCTTTGCAGTTAGATGGGGTCATGTGTCTAAGGTCTGGCTAGCAGACATAAATGGAAGCAGTCTGTGCAACTGCTGCAGAATGACCCTAATGGAAGGGATTCACTTTTCTTTATCTTTTCTCCTTTCTGATGATTGGAGGATGGCCATAGTGGCTACAACTGGAGCAGACATTTGGGCCATGAGGTGAGTTCAAGATGGAAGCCAAGCACAACCTAGAAGGACCCTGACTCCCTGACACCGTGGTTTACCATACAGGACCTGGACTGATTCCCTCTGGAACTTTATCTGAGAGAAATAAACTTCTGTCTTGCTTAAGCCATTGTTATGGTGTCTTCCTGTCATTTGTAGCTGATCGTAATCCTAATTTTTACATTATCCATCCATAAGCTGTGAAGAGCCACAAAAAGTTTTATGCTGGGGAATGAAATGATGAATATCATCTATTGCAAGAGATTCTGTGCTCACCATGTCTTGAAAGAACTGCAGAGATGCAATGCTTCAGGCAACAACACACCTTAGGAGACCACTGCAGCCACTTGGTTTGAGAGGGGACCTGGACTGAAATATGGCAGCGGGAATGGGCTATCATTCCCTGAAAATGCCCACAGCCCTTTCACAACTCCCACGTTTTTGCTCTTACTATTCCTTCTGATTAGAAAGATCTCACCTTCAAGACCTACCTAGTCCTGAAATGATCTTCGGCATTCTCACAGAGTTTTGTTTTCCTACAAAAGTTTGTCCACTCATTTCTTTGTTCATGTTATTAATGCTCTCTCAATCACACATATAAATCTGATGGTGTCTTTCCTGGTTAAACTCCCTGGGCAGACAAAGCACTCCAAGAACTAACCATCACGGAGCACTTACTGTGCACCGGGCAGATTGTTACGCCCTTTATACGCACTATCTTATTGAAACCTCTAAACATCTCTATGAGGGGAGTAGCTTCTTTCCAAGAACCCTGGACTTCCCTCAAAAGCACCACTCTCTCCTGGTTATCCTGCACAGGCACGGGGATATGTTGTTGTTGATAGTGTTGTTTCTGCCCTTGGTGCCTCTCAAGTGGCCATTGGGAAGGTGGCTGCCCCTAGAGCTAGAGGCTTCCAAAAGGGAGTCGTTAACACCTATTGTCTTCAGATTTCTGTATTAGCCACAATTCTCAACAACAACAAATAAACTCTATGTCTTTTATATATTTAAATCACTGATCCAACTTAACAGATATTTACTGAATACCAATTCTGAAATTTACATTCTACAATTTATTTTGGTGAAGGAAATGAAAAAAACACAGTTTTATTTTATTTTTCTATAGATTAGCCAGTTGTTCTAATGCCATTTACTGAAAAAATAATAGTACTTATTTCCCTCTCTGGTTTGAAATACTATATTAATCATTTATTTTAAACTAATTTTGCATATGTGTGTTTCTATAGGGATTTTATAAACTCAAAGTATTCCTGGGAATATAACCTTGTAATTGTGTGGAGTTTTTAAAACTCTTTTTTTTTTTTTTTTTAGACAAGGTCTCACTGTGTCACTGAGGCTGGAGTGCAGTAGTGCAAATTATAGCTCACTGTAACCTTGAACTCCTGGGCTCAAGCAATCCTCCCAGCTCCCTGCCATAACCTCCCAAGTAGCTAGGACTACCAGTGTAGGCCATCATGCTAGGCTAATTTTTAATTTTTTTAATTTTTTTTTTTTAAGAAACAGGGTCTTACTATAATGCCCAAACTGGTCTTGAACTCCCGGCCTCAAGCAGTCCTCCCACCTTGGCCTCCCAAAGTGCTGAGATTACATGCATGAGTCACCATGTCTG
This sequence comes from Hylobates moloch, assembly GCF_009828535.3. Lineage (NCBI taxonomy): Eukaryota > Metazoa > Chordata > Mammalia > Primates > Hylobatidae > Hylobates > Hylobates moloch. The sequence continues at coordinate 5,126,650 of NW_026652302.1, read as the reverse complement.
ACCCTAACTATTTATTTTGGAATAATTATAGACGCACACGAATTTGCACAAATAGCTCAGAGTCCTGTGTTCCCTTCCTCGCAATGGTGACATCTTATATAACTACAATATCAAAACTAGGAAATTGATATTGGCAAATTACTGTTAAATAAGATACAGCTATTCAATTTTTCACCATTTAAAAAAACATTCATTCACTATTACAGATGTGTGAATAGTTCTATGCAATTTTATTCCAATATATAGATTCATGTAACCACCACCACAATCAAGAAACAGAATGATTCCATTACCTATTTCTTCATATTTGCACCTGGCCTTCACATTCTTCCACCTCTTCACCCACTTCTCTGTGTACTGGCAACCACTAACCTGTCTCCATTTCTATCCTTTTGTCATTTCGAGAATGCTTTATAAGTAGAATCATTACTGTACATAATTTTTTGAGAGTGACATTTTCCACTGAGCATGTTGCCCTTGAAGCCCGTCTAGATTGTTGCATGTATCAATAGTTCATGCTTTTTGGCTAGGCGTGGTGGCTCATGCCTGTAATTCCAGCATTTTGGGAGGCTGAGGCGGGCAGATCACTTGAGGCCAGGAGTTCAAGACCAGCCTAGGCAACAAGAGGAAACCCCATCTCTACTAAAAATACAAGAAATTAGCCAGGTGTGGTGGCTTGCACCTGTGGTCCCAGCTACTTGTGAGGCTGATGCAGAAGAATCACTTGAACCCAGGAGTCAAAGGTTGCGGTGAGCTGAGCTTGTGCCACTGCACTCCAGCCTGGGTGATAGAACAAGACCCCGTCTCCAAAAAAAAAAAAAAAAAAAAAAAAAAAAAAGTTCATGTTTTTTGCATTAGTAAGTAGCTTACTGTTGCATGGATTTGGCAGTTCATTCAACCATTCAGCCATTCAAGGACATTTGGGTTGTTTGCAATATTTTGCTATTTATAAATAAAATGGCTATGAACATTGGTGTACAGATTTTTGTGTAAGTTTTCATTTCTCTGGGATAAATTCCTAAGATTGCAACTGCCAGGTTATATGGTAAGTGCATGCTTTGTTTCATAAGAAATTGCCAAATTATTTTCCAGAGTAGCTATACCAGCAATGTACGGAAATATTGTTTCTCTGCATTCTTAGCAGCACTTAATATTATCACTACCTTTTTTTTTTAATGTGGTGTCTTGTTCTGTCACCCAGGCTGGAGTCAGTGGCGCAATCTTGGCTCACTGCAACCTCTGCCTCCCGAGTTCAAGTGGTTCTCCTGCCTCAGCCTCTCGAGTAGCTGGGGCTACAGGCATGTGCCACCATGCTCAGCTAATTTTTTTTTGTATTTTTAGTAGAGACGGGGTTTCACCGTGTTAGCCAGGATGGTCTCAATCTCCTGACCTCGTGATCCACCTGCCTAGGCCCCCCAAAGTGCTGGGATTACAGGCATGAGCCACCGCGCCTGGCTACATTATCACTACTTTAAAAAATTGTGATAAAATTCATACATCATAAAATTGACCCTTTTGTGATAAAATTCACACACCACAAAATTGACCCTTTTAAAGTGTGTAATTCAGATGTTTTTAGTTTACGCACAAAGCTGTGCAGATATGACTACTATCTAATTCCAGAATATTGTAATCATCCCACACACACACACACAAAAACGTATCCATAGGCAGTCATCCCCCATTCCCTGTCCCTCCTCTCATCCCCTAGCAACCACCAGTAGACTTTCTGTCTCTATAGATTTGCCTATTCTGGACATTTCATGTAAATGGAATTATAATGTGTGACCTTTTCTGTTAATGCTATTTTTAATTTTAGTTGTTCTGATAGGTGTGTAGTGATATCTGATTGTGGTTTTAATTTGTATTTCCTTAATGACTAATAGTGTTGAACATCTTTTCATGTGCTTATATGCCATCACTATTTCCTTTTTAGTGCAATATTTGTGCAATATATATATATGGGTGTGATGACATGCACCTGCAGTCCCAGGTACTCGGAGGCTGAGACAGGAGGATTGCTTGAGCCCAGAAGGTCGAGGTTGTAGTGAGCCATGATTGCACCACTGCATTCCAGCCTGGGCAACAGAGTGAGATCCTGTCTCAAAAAAGAGAGAAGGAAAGAAAGAAAGCAAGCAAGCAAGGAAGGAAGGGAGGAAAGAAGGAAGGAAGGAAAGGGAGAGAGGAAGGAAAGAAGGAAGGAAGGAAGGAAAGATGGAAGGAAGGAAAGAAAGGGAGAGAGGAAGGGAGGGAGGCAGGAAGGGAGGGAGGGAGAAAGGAAGGAGGGAAGGAAGGAAGGAAGGAAGGAAGGAAGGAAGGAAGGAAGGAAGGAAGGGACAGCTGAAAACCATCTGTAAAAAGCAGCATGCATATCTGGTAGCTTTAGATCTGGTTTATTGTGGTAACCATGCCCCAGAAGAGTTTCAACAACTGTAATTACTGGAAAATACTATCTGGCTAGATCTCAGTAGAAAACAAATCTTCCCCAGGTGGAATTTTGACAAAAATCTATTAAATGTACACAGATGAGGGCAGAGTGAAGAAAAGCAAGAAGGAAAATTGGGGCATCGGAAGAAGCAACAGTAGGAAGTCTTTCCCTCCCACAGCCCCGTGCAGCCTGGAGCCAAAAGGAGCTGTGGTGTGCAGGGGCCCTGCTGGTGCCAGAACCTTGGTGTCACCTGGAAAGGGTAGAGAAATACCCTGACCCAGCCTCATTCTGCCTTCTGATCTCCTGCCAAAGCCTCCCGAGGCTCCAAGCAGCAGAGAGAATGGCCGAAAATGGATCTAGGAAGACAGAAAATAGCTGGTGAGAGGGATACCTAATTCAGCCAAACCTCTTGCTGTTTAACCGAAAGAACCTGAAACAGTTATGACAATAAATAAACTGATGTAGGGTTTATATTTTCTGTGAAATTTGCTCTTTTTCACTGAAGCTAAAGCATATTCATCATTTTGACAAATACCATTACTTTTCATTTTTTTTTCTCAAATGGAACATTGCCCTATACATTATTTTCATAATAAAGAATGACTCCACTTTCAATAAAAGTGATGTATGGAAATCTGCCATGTTCTCATTCATAAATTTCTCACTATTACTCATAAATTTTCCGAATGTTAGTCAACTTCTCTAAGTGTTCTGGGTCACAATAACTCATAGTTAGGTACTGAAAATACAATTCAACTATTCTAAAGGTGAAAGTGTACAATGGACTAGTACGACATTCATGTAATAATGTAAGAAAGCCATCAGCTCAACATAGTCAAAGCCCTAACTGCACTTAGCTCAAAAAGTTGGTGGTTAAAACTCATGAAGTCAATACTATAACAAAACACTCTCCAAGTACACTCTTGTTCTTAATAATAAGTTTAAAAGCCTGGACATGGTGGCTCGCACCTGTAATCCCAGCAGTTTGGGAGGCCGAGTGGGTGGATCGCTTGAGCTCAGGAGTTCGAGACCAGCCTGGGCAACATGGTAAAAACCCCTCTCTACAAAAAAAAAAAAAAAAAATACAAAAATACAATAATTATCCACGTATGGTGGCATGTGCCTGTAGTCCCAGCTACTCAGGAGACTGGGGTGGGACGATCACTTGAGCCTGGGAGGCAGAGATTGCAGTGAGCTGAGATTGCACCACTGCACTCCAGCCTGGGTGACAGAGCAATACCTGTCTCTCAAAATAATAATAATAATAAAGTTAAAATGTACAGCATAGATCTCCGGCTATTTCTTTGGAGCTTCACCCTCCCTTTCCTCCTTCCTTCCTTCTTTCCTTCCTTCCTTCCTCCCTCCCTTCTTTCCTTCCTTCCTTCTTTCCTTCTTTCCCTCCCCTCCCTTCTCTCCCTTCCTTTCTTCTTTCCTTCTTTCCCTCCCCTCCCCTCTCTCTCTTCCTTCCTTTCTTCTTTCTCTCCACTTTCAAGCACTTTCATGTACATTCCCATTTAATCCTGAACAGAGGCATTATTTCCATAATGCAGATAATGAAACTGAGGCCCAGAAAGTTTGAATGACTTGCCCACTCTCTCCAGCTTAGAAAGGTATGACCCATGAATTGAAAGCAGGTTACCTGCTTCCAACCCCTCCATACTTCAATAAAATACTTTATTATCTCTTAAAAAGGCCATTTACCTGCCCGCTCACTGGGTAACCTATACATAGTTTCCATGACCTAGCTGCCCTAACAATCCATCTTCTGACTTCACTCCTATGAAGGCCCTGGCTTGCTAGGGGGGATGTGTGAGCAGCCATTTTTATTTTTAAAAACTTTTTGCAAACTTACTGGCTCCACAGTGGTAAAAAAAAAAAAAAAATCAAAACAACAAAACAACAAAAAAAAACTCATGTGGGAGTGGTGACCTCTAAAAGCCACCCTTCAGGTCAAGAGATAAATTGGCTATAGGGACAGAAATTACAAATGCACCTGAAACATGCGTAACAAACTCCCAAATCAACTCAAAAGAGGAGACCTGCTCAAAGTCTGTGTTTGTCTGTTTAATCTTCCTCAACGAGCATTGGAGAGTGCAGGGTAGAGTGCGAGGTTTTCTCCAACACATATTTGCAAGAACATCTACTCTAACTTGCCACTTTCCCTCCATTCACAATGATAATAACAATAGTATTTATTGGGTTCTTACTACCTGACAAGTGGTCTTCTCAAATCTCTCCACAGTAAGCTCATTTAACCGTCATATGGACCCTGTGAGGCGGGTGCCCTCATCTTGATTTTATAAATAAAGAAACAGACAGAGGCAAGTAAGGTAACTTGGCCCAGGTCACCCAGCTAGCATTGGCAGAGCCAGGCTCAGGGCCCTCAGGGCCTAGGCAGTCTAACCCAGCCCCTGCGTTTTACCGCCCTCCAGCCAAGGTCTTCTTCAGGTCCTGCGTGAATGTGCTCCCATTAATCTGTGAACCTCTTGCAGAGTAGTAACAGTTTGTCCCAGGAGACTGCCCAGTACTGTGCACACTCAGCAAAGTTTATTGAATAGCTCGATAATAATGAATGGAGGAAGGAAGGAACAAAGGAAGGAAAGAAAAGGAAAGGAAAGGAAAAAGAACGGATATAAAAACACGTGTTCTGAGAGGTCAGGAAAAAAAAGATTGTTTTAGGGTGGGTGGGGGTAGGAAGAAAAGATTACAACAAGGAGCTGTGAGTAATGGTAGAATTTTAGTCAGCACAGATGAAGAAAAGGAAATTTCAAGAAGAAAATTATGTACACAAAGTCAGAGAAACTGGAAAGCCTGGAGATATATCCAGGGAACAGTAAGTGGCCCAGTTAGTCGTGGCTTAGTCTTGGGCTACATGAAGGGACACAGGGAGATAAGTCTGTTCAGGTCAGTTGATTTGAGATTGCTGAATACTTCAAATGGTAGGATGAAGAAAATATTGGATAAAAAAAGTGGAAGCTCCTGGAGGAGTTTGAAGGAAGAGATGGGAGGATGACAATCTCAGGATTGTGCATTAGGAAAATTAAAATGGCACTAACACGTGGGAATTGTACAGCAGGGGCTGTCGATCTACAGTGAATGGATCCCTTGGGTCCATCGATGAGTGTTAGGGAGTCTGTGAATCCCTGAGGTGTACACAGAACTTTGTCTGTATCTGTATATGTGCAAGTTTCTACTGAGAATATCAATAGCCTCTCATGACTCCCAAAAACTGTGACCTGCCTCTATCAAAAGGACTATCCCAAGGCAGGAGTCCAAAAAGAGGCCAACATTCCACATGTATGAATACTTTAACATTATAAATCAAGCTAAGAAACTGTTAAATATGTTCTTCATTCTACCTTGGCAAATATAACCTCACAATGATGAAACTGAGAAATACGTGACTACAAATGGGAAAATATTTTTAAATGACTAAATTTAATTATTACTGAGCATATGTTGAGTGTTGATGGACCATCAATGTTTGATGAATAAGAAAAAATATATACAATTCATACATTATGGCCCATTTATTCCTCATAACTTGTTTTTCTCACATTCATTCAACAAAATATTATACTGTTATAGTAAGATTTCACATAGTTTTATTCTGTTGACATAACAATCTAAAGAATTAAAAAATAAACACTAATGATATTCAAAACTCACTTTGAATTTACTTTTGAAAAAATACAAATTCTAATAAATGTAAAAGACTCAAAATATCAAATAATATGTTAACATTATCTATTAAAATTAAAAGAATTACAATAACAATAAGAAACCACTACACACCTGTAAGAATGGCTAAAATCCAAAGTACTGATGACACCAAATGCTGGCAAGGATGTGGAACAACAGGAACTCTCACTCATTGCTGATGGAAATGAAAGATGGTACAGCCATTTTGGACAATGGTTTGGCAGTTTCTTACAAAATGAAACATACTGTTACTATATGATCCTTGGTATTTACCCAAATGAGTTGAAAACTTATGTCCACACAAACACCTGCACACAGATTTTTTGGCAAATTTACTCATAATTGCTAAAACTTGGAAGCAACCAAGATGTCCTTCAGTAGGTGAATGGATAAACAAACTGTGGAACAGCCATATAATGGAATATTATTCCATGAGAAAAATAGTTCAGCTATCAAGCCACAAAAAAATATGGGGGAACCTTAAATACATATTGTTAAGTGAAGGATGTCAGTTTTAAAATCTATGCACTATATGATTCTGACTATATGACATTCGGGAAAAGACAAAATTATGGGTACAGTAACCCACAGGGAATATTTTAGGACAGTGAAACTATTCTGTATCATACTGTATGAGTGGATTACACATTTCTATAATATACTAATCATTATACATTTGTCAAAACCCAATTGGAGAAAAATCACACACACACATATACAAACCCAATAGAATGTACAACACAAAGAGTGAGCCTCAATGTAAACTATGGGTTTTAGTTAATAAGAATGTACCAATATGGCTCATCAATTGTAAAAAATGTACCACATTAAAACAAGATGTGACTAAAAGGGGAAACGAATGTAAAGACTTAAATGTTATCTTTTGCTTCATTAGCCATTTGAGAAAATAAAATCTATTCTATTCACTAATATGTTATATCATAAAATAATAATACTTATAAAATGTCTTTTCATATTAAAAAAGATTAAGACACAAAAATTTTCTTATTTACCCCTTTGTGTAGTTGGGAGAAGATGAGGGGGTATGTGGGAATTCTCTGTACTTTCTGCTTAATTGTTCTTATAAATAAAAAACTGACCCCCCCAAAAGTCTGTCAATTAAAACAAAGGCAGAATACAAATTATAACTAATGAACATAAACACTTAAAATAAAAATTATTTAAATAGATCAGGATTTCATTAATTTATTAATTCATATATTTTGAAGCTATTATTAGATGCATAAGCTTTTAGAATTGTTATCTCTTTCTGATTAATTTACCACTTTATCCTTATGAAATGACCTTTTTTACCTCTAGTAATACTTCTAATTTGCTTTCAAATATACTTTGTCTGATATTAATATAGCCACTCTAGCTTCTTTTTAATTCATGTTAGCATGCTGTATCTTTTCTCATAACTTCACTTGTGTCTTTATATTTAATGAGTACCTTTTCTGTAAGCAGTATATAGTTGCATTTTTCTTTTTTGTGCAGTCTGACCATCTCTGCCTTTTAATTGGAGTGTTTAGACTACTTATATTTAATGTGAATATTTATGTGTTAGGCTGAAATCTAACATCTTGCTATTTGTTTTCTGTTTGTTTCATCTGTTCTTTGTTCCCCTTTTCCTCTTTTTCTGCGTTTTTTGGATCAATTATTTGAATAATTCCATGTATTCTTCTCTTTCAGATGACTATAAATGCAAAATAGAGCTTGCTTTGATATCTGATGGCAGGATGACGTTATGCTACCACCCTTCTGTGGACATTCCATATGAACACACCAAACCTATCCCTCTAAACAGATCCTGTGCATAATAACTAAGAAACACATGACCAGGTGCTCAGAACCAGATTAGAAGAATATGAGCACCTTGAGCAAGGACCCAGATAGACCAGCTTAGCAAAACGTTTGTTACTACTAAGCACTGTTGGTATCCTCGTGGACAGTATCACAGTGTCATAAAAAACTGAATCCTCCAAAAGACAGATGATTTCGAGGTTCCTGGGAATCAAAGAGAAATGTTATCCTTTGCTTCTTTTGCCATTTGTGAAAATGCAATCTGTTATATTCATTAATATGATATATCATAAAAATAATAATTATAAAATCCTTTTCATATTAAAAAAGATTAAGATACAAAGGTTTTCTTATCTTTTTCTGTAGCTTTATTTCTTCCTTACCCTGCGTATTAGTCTATTCTCACACTGCTATAAATACCCAAGACTGGGTAATTTATGAAAGAAAGAGGTTTAATTGACTCACAGTTCACCATGGCTGGGGAGGCCATGTCAATTTTAAACTTACAATCACGGCAAAAGGAGAAGCAGGCACGTTCTTCACAAGGCAGCTGGAGGGAGTGAGTGTGAGAGTGCAGTACCATTTATAAAACCACGAGATCTCGTGAGAATTCACTATCACAAGAACAGCATGGAGGAAACCGCCCCCATAATCCACTCACTTCCCTCCCTAGACACATGGGGATTACAATTCAAGATGAGATTTGGGTGGAGACACAGCCTAATCATAACACCTTGTGTCAGTTCTGGATGGAGATCTTCTGTTAGTGCCTCCTTCATGTAAGTTTCTTTCTTTTTCTTTCTTTCTTTCTCTCTCTCTCTCTTTCTCTCTCTCTCTTTCTTTGTTTCTTCTTTCTTTTTTTCTTTTCTTTTCTTTTACAGGGTCTCAGTCTGTCACTCAGGCTGGAGTGTAGTGGCATGATCACAGCTCACTGCAACCTCTGCCTCCTAGGCTCAAGAGATCCTCCTACCTTAGCCTCACAAGTAGCTGGAACTACAATAGGGCACCACCACCACACCTGACTAATTTTTGTATTTTTTTGTAGATACCATGTGGCCCAAGCTGGTCTTGAACTCCTGGGCTCAAGAAATCTGCCTGCCTCGGCCTCCCAAAGTGCTAGAATTACAGGCGTTAGCCACCGCAACCAACCAGTTTTTTCTTTTTTAATGCCGTATGAAACAGAAGTGTATCTTACAAACAAAGGTGTCTCATATTAAAGGAAATATAATTTTAATATTTCCATGTTACAGATTAGGAAACTGAGGCACAGAGAGGTTAGTTAGCCAAATTCAAACAACCAAAAATTTGTGGTGCAGTATTGCAGATTGGGTTGTCTAGAAGAATTTGCGGAGACAGAGTTTGGGATGTAAGATGTTTCTTAGGCATCAACTCCCATGAAAGGAAGATATTGGAGGAAGAACTGGGCAGAGGAAGAAGCCAAACTGGGATGGAGGCCTGACAAAGCCTCAATCAACCTGGCCAGGAGCTCTGTAGCATACTGTGCTCATCAGAGTATCCTGCATAGAGCTGAGATGGCCCCAACTTTATCCCTAGCACAGGACACAAGCTGCTGGGGGAAGGTGTAACCTCAGAGGAAGCAGCTCTCTGTAGCCAAGTCAGGCCCAGAGTGCTCTGACAGTTGGATGTGCCTTCTAACTTCATTTCTAGCGGTTGCACATCAGATCCTTCCTGAGAGGGAAAAACACAAGCAGGATACAAACTCAGGCAGTCTGGTTCCAGAACCAGTGCTTCTGACTACGAGGATGTTCTGCCTTCCTGACAGATGCATTGGGATCAAACCATGGTTGGCCTGGAATTCAGACATTCAATCCAGTCTTTTCTCTATACCCATGTTTTTCCACATGGCACAACCAAAACTACCTGCCCAGTGTTTCGAACTATCATTGATGTTTGCAGGGGGTCCAATTGTTCTACAAAATTGAATTTGGATGGCAAGCTAAAAAATTATAATTCAGGATTATCTGCATACTCTGCTTTATAAGTATGCAGTCTCACCATTTACATCTAGTCGACACATGTGTGGCAACAAATCAAAGCCTGGCTCCAAGTAAAGCTCAGGTGATGTCTTGGTGATCTGCAGCACTGGAGGCAAATGATAGGACAGCTGAGTCATCATACAGCCTTTAGTAGCACAAGCATGCCTAATGTGAAACACCTGTACCTCCTGAGTTACTACCACATTCCTGTTTCAAAGGAGATGCATCATACCCAATATTTAAATTCATTAGGACTAAATATGATCATAAATATTGAATAAAAACGTTTTCATTAAATTACATTCATATTTTGGCATTTTATTTTAGTGAGCATTTTAGATTAATGACTTATTAATGAACCATGGATTGACGATTCAGGACAAATGTATAGTTTAAAAGAGAAAATCAGAACAAGGATAATGAGAGATCTTCAAATGCATGTCTATTATATTCAAAATAAATGGTATTCAAAATATTTGAATATTTTCATATTCAAATATATTCAAAATAAAGAGAATCACATAGCTAACAAGTGAAATACAAAGCACCCAAATGACCTTTTCTACTTTTAGAATAAACTTTCGTGGTTTTGTTTCATCAAAACAATGTTAAATCAATACTGTTTTATTATTATTATTATTTTGAGATCGGTCTCATTCTGCGGCTCCGGCTGGAGTCCGGTGGTGAATTATGGCTTACCACAGCCTTGACCTCAGGTGATCCTCCCACCTCAGCCTCCCAAGTAGCTCGGACTACAGGCTTGCACCATCACACCTGGCTAATTTTTTTTTTTTTTTT
>NW_026652302.1:5098504-5115822 GCF_009828535.3 Hylobates moloch | reverse complement strand
TTTGAGACGGAGTCTCGCTCTGTCGCCCAGGCTGGAGTGCAGTGGCGTGGTCTCAGCTCACTGCAAGCTCCGCCTCCTGGGTTCACGCCATTCTCCTGCCTCAGCCTCCTGAGTAACTGGGACTACAGGCGCCCGCCACCACGCCCAGCTAATTTTTTTGTATTTTTAGTAGAGATGGGGTTTAGTTAGCCAGGATGGTCTCGATCTCCTGACCTCATGATCTGCCTGCCTCTGCCTCCCAAAGTGCTGGGATTACAGGCGTGAGCCACCATGCCCGGCCACACCTGGCTAATTTTGGCTTTTTTTTTTCTTGTAGAGACAGGGCCTTGCTCAAGCTGGTCTCAAACTCCTGGGCTCAAGAGATCCACCCATCTCAGCCTCCCAAAGTGTTAGGATTATAGGCATAAGCCACTGCGCCCAGTCTACTTTAATATTATTATTAATTTTATGCTTTTAATGTGCAAATTGGTTTGGATTTTACAGTTTTTTAAAGGGTCTACAGCCTTAAGGAATTTATAGCTTGTTTATGTTTAAGTAACATCGTGTTTATATTACATTCAAGTAACACTGTGGTAGAAATAATTTGTCAACACTGGGTGCCATATCGGTTTTTTCTTGAAAAGGGGCCCACTCATTAATTTGCAGAGATGCTGTGCCAGGTCCGCAGAAGAAATAGGTGTGAATAAATTAAGTCTAGCACCCACATTTGCACTGTAATCAGTTATGAATTCCAGTTTGCATGTGGACTTTTGTAAATGTTTCTTTGTGACTAGGGATACAGGGTTGTGGCAAAAGTTCCTGTTTCATAATTCACCTTTCTTCATCACCAACTTGTAGAAAAATAGGGTTTAAAGAAATCAGCTACAGCAGCCTGCTTTCAACACCCTGAGTGACGCAAGGCCATGTTAGACCCTACCAAAGATCACTCCTCACACCTGGGGCACACAAGGAAAGGAGCGAGGGACTGAGAGGAACATCCGTCAGCTTCGGCAAGGTCTCAAAAAGATCATCACCCACAGAGGCAGATATCTCAAGGAAAGACTGTCCTTTGAATCGGTGAGTTCACTGCTCAGACTTCAACCTGTTTACTCTGCCATTTTTGGTCGATTCACATACATATATATATATAAATAAAATATATATATATAAAATATATATCTATATATATATTATATATATATATATATTTTTTTTTTTTTTGAGAAAGAATCTCACTGTGTCACCCAGGCTGGAGTGCAGTGGCGCAATCTTGGCTCGCTGCAACCTCTGCCTCTTGGGATCAAGCGATTCTCCTGCCTCAGGCTCTTGAATAGCTGGGACTACAGGCACACGCCACCACGCTTGGCTAATTTTTGTATTTTTAGTAGAGATAGGGTTTCGCCGTGTTGGCCAGGCTGATCTTGAAATCCTGACCTCAAGTGATCCTCCCACCTTGGCCTCCCAAAGTGCTGGGATTACAGGCGTGAACCACCGCACCTGGCCCAATTCATCATTTGAAACAACTTGGTTTTTTTTGGTGCCAGTATTGTACTTTCAAATTTTCTTCAGGGTCATGGAAGTTGCTAGCAGACTGTGGTCCATGAACTCACAGAAACTATAAACTATCCGTGAAGAAGGAATGGGTGCATCTGAAGAGTGCCAAAGGGAAAAGTAAGACAAAGACATGGAGCAGCCTCAAGGGGATGAAATGGATGAAGGGGAGGAAGAGAAGAAAGCCAGATCTCAGCCCCAAAGTAAGGCTTCTTGGCGTGGAAGTATAGAGTTTCTAAATAGATGACACAAATTCATCTAAATGAACAGAATATGGCTATACAAATGTTTAAGGTATTTGTGAAAATTATACTTGTTGAAAACTAATTATTCACATTCAAAACCAGTATTTCAAGGCTTGTGGCTAAACTATTATCTGTAAAAGGCATGGCTTATGTGTTACATTCTGTTTGTGCTTTTCTGTTTCACTTTTATCTGTTCTGCAGACGAAGGCAATGGTGCAAAAAGGAGCTTACCAGAAATGAATATTGAGTAACAGTCTGATCTTAAAATACTTTTGCAACTTGTTATGCAAAAATCACAGTTGCAGAAAAATTGGTTTCCATCAAGAGCCATTAAGTGGATCAACTAGATTATCTCTAGATCAGATTTTTAAAAAACTCATTCTCCTTCACAGAAAACTTTTGTTCTATTTATATACATTAGAGCAACTGGTACATATCAAACTTCAGGCCTCTTACAAGTAAGCAAATATATCAAAGAAAAGTTTTTACTTAATTGAAATTTGGGTTAAAGTAAAGATGCAATAGTGTCAATTCAGGAATTGTAGGCAGGAGCACAATTTGACAAATACCAAAATCATACAATTTTTCGCCACATGTTTTCTACCCCTATTGGCGTATCAAGCTTGGAAAAAGAAATGATCTTAGTAAATAACAAGAAATTTGCTTTTCTATGAGAGTTATCCGTTGCATTCTTTTCTTTTTTTAGTATTTTTTCTAAGCTTACCTTGAGTTCATATTGCCCTTTTGTGCAGATAACAGGATGAAAAAAATCATTTGCTTTGGAAAGTCATTATTTTCAGTTTTTGTTGCTGTTGTTGTTGCTGTTGTTGTCGTTGTTGTTGTTGTTGTTGTTGTTTTGAGACAGGGTCTCATTCCATTGCCCAGGCTGGAGTGCAGTTGTGCAGTAATGGCTCACTGCAGCCTCGACTTACTGGGCTTAGGTGATTCTCCCAACACAGCCTCCCGAGTAGCTGGGACTACAGACGCCAACCACCTGGCTAATTTCTTTGTCTTCTTTTGTAGAGATGGGGTTTTGCCGTGTTGCCCAAGCTAATTTTGAACTTCTGGGCTCAAGCACTCTGCCCACCTCTGCCTCCCAAAGTGCTGGGATTACAGGCGAGAGCCACTGCGCCCGGCCTCTTCTGTGGTCTCTAACATTGTTCTTGAATTATTAATGGTGAAGAACCTGGATTTTGTGTTGCATGCTAGTATTTGAGTCTGAAGTCTTCTGCTTGTTGTTTCCTGGACAGTGGACAGGAGGCGATAGGTTCAGTCTATTCCTCTCTTAAATAGGGTTGAGTTGTGCACATTTCACAAATTTGTGATGAGAAATTAAATAATATATGGCAATGTGAACATGGTGCTTGGCACATTGCAACCAAACAATAGTATTGGTTATCTTTAATATTGGTATCAGCATTATTAGGTTTATATTTTTTAATGATCTCATGTTTGCTAAAAATTGTACATTTAAAACAAGCTTCAAGGGATAAAAACTGTGTTCTCTTGTATGTGAGTAATGATGACTTGTCTGAAGTACTGAAACCTTTGCAGATTTCATCACATACCTAGAAGTAATTTAAGATATGCTTATTACAAACTGAAATATTTAAAACTTTAACTTATTATATATTGAAATATTTAAAACTTCAACAATTAACTTGATTTTACTTTGTAAATTTCCATTTATGGGATAAACAAAATGTGGTATATAAACACAATGGAATACTATTCAGCCATAAAAGAATGAAATCATCCCATTTGCAGCAAAATGGATGGAACTGAAGGTTATTAGGTTAAGTAAAATAAGCCAGACATAGGCAAATTTCACATGTTCTTACTCATGGGAGCTTAAAAGTTAATTTCATCGAGGTAGAGAGTAGAATGATAGATACCAGATGCTGGGAAGGTTGCCTGAGTGGAAACGGGGATGAAGACAGTCTGGTCAAAGGATACAAATTACAGTTGGATAAAAGAAGTAAGTTCTAATGTTCCATAACAGTTCTATTGTTGCTAACTATAGTTAGCAACAATGTATTGTATATTTCAAATTAGCTAAAATAGGGAACTTGAAATGTTTCCAACATATGGAAATGATAAATAAGTCAAGATGAGGGATACCCCAAATACCTGGACTTGATCCTTACACATTCTATGCATGCAACAAAATATCATATGTACCCCATAAATATGTAAAATATTATGTACCAATTCAAAACACTAAAAGATTTCTCATTTATATGTTTCCATAAGTTTATTTCTACATTTTATGTAGAAAAGCTATATGCAAAAAGATTTGCCTGTGAATCTGGGAATATATTTCTAGTCTGAGTGTACTGGAGAACAATTTATATGACATACAGTCTGGTTTCTTCATAAAGCTAACAAGTGGATTGAAACAATGATATGATAATATCACTAGGGAACATTTCTGTCAGGATTGTAGTTATAAAATTTTCAGAGATGGGATTTGGAGACTATGCTCTAGCTACTAATTAAGAAAACTGTATTAGTTAAAGGGAAATGGATGGCATATTCAAATTAGGATAATTCAAGCAGAGGTTTTAAATAAGGGGTCTATTATAAAGATATGGACAGGGTGGAGGGGAGCTGTAATGGAACCTTTGACTGAGAATCACGAGTATGGAAAAGTATCTGAAACCAGGAAGGGAGAGAGAGACATGTAGAGGAGACCACGTTAGAGGAATTGGGACCTTTTGTTCAGGGGCACACACGAACTTCTATTTGGAATACATTTCCTGACCTCATTCCCTGTCCCTGTCCTCCTGCCAGTTTTCCTATTCGCAGGAAAGCTATGGGGCACAGGCAGCTGTCAGAATAATCCATTCAGATCAGACTCCCAAGTCTGAGAACAGGTGGGAGGGAGGTGGAAAGTGGATTGGAGGGGCAAAAGGAGATCTCTGCACACATGCTGATACTATCCAAATCTATAATTTATTTGTTCTCATTATTATATTCACTTATGGTAACAGGTGTTTACAAATCAGAGTAGTAGCTTTACAAACATGCATTAGACAAGATCCTTATAGGAATTAAATTTTAAGCTACTTTTTAAATAATGGGGAAAAGGCCCTAGCTTAAAATCTATGCTCTGTAAGAAAAAAAGCATATTTTCTAACTATTAATATATGAGAGCTAGATAGATATTCCTAGGTCTTGTTATGTCTAGGTGCCTCCCTCTAAAAGGCTGTATCAGGGCCTTCATCTCAGTGCTTACTATGGTCATTCGTTAACTCATCTTTCAACAAATATTTTTTGAGTGTCTCTAATGTTCTAGGTATTGTGCTAGGCTCTAGGTAAAAAGGAGTAAGTGAAACAGGCATAATCCTTGCCTTCTTGAAACTTATACTTTAGTAGGTGAGTTGAATGATATAGACAAAGCTTTAACTAGTTTTATAAGTCTGCATTCACAGAGGTGATAAACAGCAACAGAACCACATGATCACTGAGTGTCCAAATACGGTATTTAAACATGAAAATTAGAGAGCTCACAGAGCAGCCGTTGAGGTACAAAAAAGCCACAGACTTTTAAGCTGCATATTTTCTCTCTCCTGAAAGAAAGATCTTAAACTTAAATTTAAAGCTGGCCAGTTCTGGAAAAGCTTATTCAAATATTATTTGTACGATGAGGCAGAGGCGGCTACCAGAATCTAGAAAGTGCTGTCCAATATAGAAGCCAAATATTAATAACTGTCTACAATAATGGAAATATTATATTCTGCACTGTCCAAAATAGTAGACACTAGTTATGGTGGCTGTTAAGTACTTAAAATGTTGCTAATGTGGCTGAGGAACTGAATTTTTAAATTTTATTTAATTTTAATTAATTTAGATTTAACTAGCCACATGCGGCTATGGTAAAGTACAGTGCAAATCTAGAACAAGGTGTACTAGCTGAGACTTGCTGAGCACAAGTGGCTTCGTTTAACCTCATTTCCTTTTTGACAGGGTTAATAACAGGGTCAATAATTTACTCACACACTATCATGTGTCCTGCAGGGTATGAAATAGAAATCAAAGATAGCCTAAGGAAAATAAGTGTTGGCAAGGGGGTGGAGACATTGGAACCCTTGCGCATTGCAGGTATAAATGTAAAATGGCTTGGCTGTTGTGGAAAATGGTAATGATAATTCTACAAAAAATTAAACATAGAATTACCATATGACCCAGCAAATTCATTTCTGGGTATATACTCCCCAAAAATGAAAGCAGGGACTCAAAGAGATATTTGTACACTCATGTTCATAGCAGCATTAGTCACAATAGCCAAAGGGTGGAAGCAACCCAAGTGTCCACTGACAGGTGAATGGATAAACAAAATCTGGTATATACATACAATGAGTTATTACTCGGCCTTAAAAAGGAAGGAAATTCTGACACATGCTACATAGAGCATGGATAAACATTAAAGTCATAATGCCAAGTGAAATAAGCCGGTCACCGAAGGACAAATATTGTACAATTCCACTTATACGAGATATTTAGAGCAGTCAAATTCATTGAGGCAGAAATGGTGGAATCTAGCAGTTTCACTACTGGGTATATATCTAAAGGAAAAGAAATTAGTGTGACGAGATTTTTGCATGTCCCTGTTTATTGCAGCATTTTACAATAGCCAAGATATAGAATCAACATAAGTGTTCAACAGTGGATGAATGCATAAAGAAAATGTGATATATATACACAACGGAGTACTTTCAGCCTTACAGAAGAAGGAAATCTTGTCATTGTGACAACATGAATGAACTTGGAGGACATTATGTTAAGTGAAATAAGCCAGGCACAGAAAAACAAATACCACATGATGACACTTATATGTGGAATCTAAAAACATCGAACTCACAGAAGTAGAAGTAGAATTGTGGTTATCAAGGACTGAGTTAGAGAGATGTTAGTAAAGAAAAAAAAGTAGAATGGTGGTTGCTAAGGGTGAGAGGGAGGAGAGACTAGGGAGTTAGTGTTTAATGGGTGTAAAGTTTATTTGGGAAGATAAAAACGTTCAAGATGGTGGTGATGGTTACACCACAATGTGAATGTACCTGTATTTAATGCCACTGTACACTTTAACATAGTTACAATGGTAAATTCTATATTGTAAATATTTTATCACAACAATATAAGAAGTTTAAACACATTCTTTATCTGCAAAGAGTTCTCGAACTAGCATGAAAAAGAGAAATGGTAGTTGGTGGTTACTACATGGTACAGGGATACGCAATGACTATTTGACAGAGGGCCGTGAAGGAGTTGCACCTCAGAAGGGTGGCTGTGCTAGAGGACCTTCCAACCCTGGGATTCAATGGGTTTAGAGCTCTGTAAATTAAGAATGGCACTAGCGTGCAGGATGATGGCCACGGCTGACAGATCTCCATGCAACTGCCACGCCCCGCACCCAGTGCCTGCTCTGTTTTATCTGAGCTTCACCCTAAGGTCCTTATCGGTCATCATCTCTGAAAAACTCCAGACTGGAGGGGAGAGCCAAGGTCTCCAGAGAAATTTATAAAACAAGAATAACCTGGAGTTTCAGCTGGGTGTGGGCAGATCAATTGTGGAAGATAATTCAGATTGGCCATACTCTAAACCCTGTCATTATGCGCCACCATGCCCGGCTAATTTTGTATCTTAGTAGAGACGGGGTTTCTCCATGTTGGTCAGGCTGGTCTTGAACTCCCGACCTCAGGTGACCCGCCCGCCTCGGCCTCCCAAAGTGCTGGGATTACAGGCCTGAGCCACTGCGTCCGGCTCTTTCTTTTAATTTCATTGATAAAATATGTTCTTGCCTCCACATTTACCAGCATCGCTGCCATACTTTCCGAATAGCTGGGACAACAGGCATGCACCACCGCACCTGGCTAATTCTTTTCTCACTATGTTGCCCAGGCTGGTCTCTAACTCCCGGGCTCAAGTGATCCTCCTACCTTGGCCTCCCAAAATGCTGGGTTTACAGGCTACCACACAGCTGAGATTATCATTTGAATCCATGAGGAAGACCGCCTGAAAAAGTAAATTGTGGATGGGGAGGGAAGGGGAAGATTGCTGGGGATTAAGAGTGGCATTTTGGACACGTTCAGTTTGGAGTTGTTCTCTCCTGTTACCAGGGACGAACTCTTTCTTCTATTTTACCCCAAATTTCCATTTGTGCATTGGATCGCACACCTGCTCATCTACTCGAGAACATTGCTCCAGCATGTAACCCATTTTTTCTCCCCCGTATCACCCCTCTTTCCTTTCCTTTTGGTTCATGCCGGTGAGCGTACAAACGTGTATAGCTTCTAATAAAAAAAAAAAAACTGCTTTGACTACATGGTTCCTTCCAGTTTCTACTCCATTTCTTTGTCTTCATCTGCCATTTTTATTCTTTCACTCCAAACAGGCTTTGGTCATCCCCCACTAAAACTCTTCTTACCAAGCTCACCACTGACCTCCATGTGGCCAAGCCCATTCCTCAGTTTTCCATCCTAATTTTACACACTGTAGCAGCATTTCACAGTTAATCATTCTTTTTTGCAACATTTTTTAAATTTGGCTTCCGAACGTGTTCTCTCTTGGTTTATCTATCTCACTAATCAGAACTTCTCATTCTCTTTTTTTGATTCTTTATCTTCCTAACCTCTGAACTTTGGAGCATGCCAGGACTCAGACTTCAGACATCCCCATTCTGCCTGCACACCATCTATATGCTAAAGAACGCCAAATATATACCGCCATCCCAGACTCACCTAACCAACTGCCTTCATGACAACTTGACAACTCCAAACTGAAGGTGTCCAAAATGCCACTCTTAATCCTCAGCAATCTTCGCCTTTCCTCCCCATCCACAATTTACTTTTTCAGGCAGTCTTCTCCATGGATTCAAAGGTTAATCTCAGCTGAGCATGGTAACTGATGCCTGTTAACCCAGCACTTTGGGAGGCCAAGGTGGGAGGATCACTTGAGCTGAGGAGTTGGAGACCAGCCTGGGCTAAAAATAAAAAATTTGCCAAATGTGGTAGTGCATGCCTGTAGTCCCAGCTACTCGGGAGGCTGAGGCAGGAGGATCACTTGAGCAGGGGAGGTCAAGGCTGCAGGGAGCCATGATCATGCCACCGCACTGCAGCCTGGGGAACAGAGTGAGCTGCTGTCTCAAAAAAATAAAAAATAAAAATGTCATCAGCAAGCACCCTCACAGACACACCCAGGATAATGTTTTACCAAATATCTGGGCACCTCGTGGTCCAATAAATTTGACACATCAAATTAACCATCACAGCTTTCTAACTCGTTGGCGTGTTTTAATCTTTGTCCTTTAATCTAGCCTCAACAAAATGGTAGATTAAAAAAACAACCAGCCACATCATTTAGCTTCTCCGCTAAACGTTCTTCAGTCTTCCTATCTCAATCAATGTAAAATGTAAAGACTATCATGACTACCAATGCCCTACATGCTCTATTCCCCACTCCTAGCCCCACCACCATCACTCTTCCTGGACTCTGTTTTGCCCACGCTGATATTTCTCCCAGAAGCCAAGCATGCTCCTGCCTCGGGGCCTTTACATCCACTGATTCCTAGGCTTGAAATGATCTTAATCACAGTAGCTGTATTGTTTCCTCCCTCAATGATTCTCTTATCTTAGACGGCTTTGCAATATACCCATTTTTAAAAATATAACATACCTCATCCCTCTTATTTTGCTTTCTTTTAAAATAAACTGTATTTTTTAGAACAGTTTTAGATTTACAGAACAATTGCAAAGGTAGCACAGAATTGCCATAAATTCCATTTCAGATTTCCCTATGATTACCATCTTACATTACATTCCTCACAGCTAATTAATCAACCTTGATTCTCATTACTAATGAAAGTCCATACTTTATTTAGATTTCCTTAGTTTTTCCCCAAGTCCTTTTTCTGTCCCAGGACTCCAACCAGGATACCACGTTACATTTTGTTTTCACGTCTCCTGAGTTTCTTCTAGGCTGCGGCAGTTTTTCAGACTTTCCTTATTTTATTTTATTTTTTGTAGAGATAGCATCTCACTATGTTGGCCAGATCAGGTCTCGAACTCCTGGCCTCAAGCAATCCTCTCGCTTCAGCCTCTCAAAGTGTTCGGATTACAGGCGTGAGCCATCACGTCTGGACTGTACTTTCCTTACTTTTGATAACCGGATAACTTTGAGGAATATTGGTCAGGTAGTTTGTAGGATGTCCCACTATTGGAATTTGTTTGATATTTTTCTCATTACGAGACTGAGGTTATGGTTTTCGGGGAGGGAGACCACACAGGTAATATGCCACATTCATCACATCATATTGACTACATGCCATCAATATGACTCATGATCGTTGACGTTGACTTAGAACATCTGGCTGGGGTAGTGTCTGTCGGCTTTCTCCATTGTAAACCTACTCTTTCCCCCTTTCCATATTGTACTATTTTGGAGGAAGTCACTGTGCACAGCCTAGGGTAGATGATCTACATAAATTATTTGGAATTATTCTGTATAGGAGATTTGTCTCCTCTCCGCCTTTTATTTATTCAATTGTTTATTTATATCAGTGTAGACTGATATCATGGATATTTTTTACTTTGGCTTGTAATCCAATACTACCTTGTTTAGTTTACTTCGTTGCTCAAATGGTTCCATCTTGGGCAACTGGGAGCTCTTTCAGGTGGTTCCTGTGTCTAAATATTCTCCCATCAAGGCAGGATTCATTCTTTATTTTTATTTTTTTTCTTCTCATTCAATTGAGACAGCGTCTCATTCTGTCGCCCAGGCTGGAGTGCAGTGGCGCGATCTCGGCTCACTGCATCCTTGACCTCCCAGCCTCAAGTGATCCTCCCACCTTAGCCTCCCGAGTAGCTGGGATCACAGCGCGCGCCACCACGCCCAGTTAACTTTTTTATTTTTTGTAGAGATAAGCTTTCACCATATTGCTCATGCTGGTCTCAAACTCCTGGGCTCAAGAGATCCTCCCGCTTCGGCCTCCGAAAGTGTTAGGAATACGGGCGTGAGCCACCGCGCCCAGCCCGATTTTTCCTTTCTTGAGTATCACTTCCTTGCTTTTCAGCCTCAGCCTTGTTTTTCAAGGTGCTTTACCACCACCTGGCACAATCCACATTTTCTGTTTATCTCTCCCCGTTAAAGTGCCAGGACCTGGAGGGTGGGTCTTGGCAGTATTTTTGAGCGCGGTGGTATCCTGGGCACACAAGGGGACGCTCAGTTGATATCCAGGGAACGATGAGCCCGGCGGGTGTTGAGGCCGACTGGAGAGAGATTGGCCGGCAGGGTTCTGGGAAGGCGGTGCTCGGCCTCTGTGTGACCGCAGGCTCCTCGCCCGCCTCCTCGAGGATCCCAGGGATGCAGGACCTGCCGCAGCTTCCGCAGCCACACCCACGCTCAGAGACCGCTTCCAGCGTCCTCGCCGCGGAAATGCACCGGACTGCAAATGTCACCAGCGCAGCGGGGATTCCCGGGGAAAGTCCAGCGCGCTCCCTGCCCTGGGGACCAGAGGATGAGCGGAGGAAGTGTCTCGAGCGGCAAACATCCCACTCCCCGCGCCGGTCCGCGCCGCCCGCGGGAACGCCCCGGGGCTCGCGGGAGGGGCTGGAGCGCGTCCCCGGCTCCGGGCGGTCCCGAGCGCACGGACTCCGGGTGGGGCGGGAACCCGCGCTCTGCGAACCGGCTGCCGCCGCGCCCCGGCGCTGTCATCCCGGGGCGGGGCCTGGTCCCCAGCTGTGGTCGCTTCCTAAGCGGCGGGGGCTGAGCCGGCGGCGCCCAGATGCGGCCGCGGCGGCAAGGAGCTCGGGCGGCCGTGGAGGAGCCCAGCCCCGGCCGCAGGAGGCGCCGGGAGCGGAGCCGCCGGGAGTCCCGCAACAGGTTTCCTTCCCTATCGCTGCGCCCACAGGTGACGCGCGCCCTGCGGGGAGAGGGGCTTCTCGGTTCGCACTCTCGCTCCGGGTCCAGGTTTGTTTTTCTCTCCCTGAGCCCCCATTTCTCTTCCTGACTATTCCCCTTGCGTGGAGAGATCGGGGAGGCGGGCGGGCCGGGGCGGGGGCACTGTCTGGGCTGCGGACCCGCGGCTGTGCCTTAGGTGGGATTTTGGATCTGGCGCAGGTCCTCACGCCGCCTCTGGGCGCCTTCGGAAACACAGCATTGAGTTTCTCATATAAAGCGGAATGATTTTTTTTTAATTACTTTTAATTTCAGAGGCTGAGAGACTTAGGATTTAGTGCTTCATAAGAATTATTTTAGGGATACCTGTTGGTAGGCTGCTTTTATAAAATGTCCACCCAAGACTACTTTTATTTTAAATCGAAAGGCTGAAGTGTTTTTTTGTTATCACCTCTTCACTTCCTAGTAGGGTGACTGTGTCAAAAACACCAGAATGGGTACTTCTTGACTTGAACTTGGCGATGTCACTCAGTAGCCAGGAAAGACGGGGAAATTGATAGAGCCTTGGAGCAGTCCCTTCGAAGCCCGCGTAAGACTTTGTTTTAGAAACATGGAGAGAAGTAGTAGCAATACCTGCGAAAACTACGCCGTCCTGAGAGGGAATTCTGCCTTTTTCTAGACTCCGCTGACGCCAGCTGAGATCTGTATTACTTCCTGTGGTTCTCACGCACTTGTTTCAGCCGTTTCTCAGCAAAGGGAGGAGCTGTTATTTACAAGTATCCAAAAATGAGTCACAGGGCTGCTGTCTTAATTGTGAGACTTTGTTAATGAACTTTTGAAAAGCGAGGCTTGCTCTGTCTGTATTTAAAATGAGGCTCTAGATGTGAAATGCCTGCCCTGCTAACCTGGGGCAGTGGTATGGGAAGTGACGATTGAGTTTTCAGTTTCCTAAGGCGCCTGATGTTACAACATGCCAGTAAAGGTCACTAGGCTGATCTAAGATAACCACTGAAATCATGTGCTTTGCCACAGAAGCCCAAGAGAAAATTAATTTCATTATTCAATGACCATTTTGCTGTTATTTTCACTGCATGGGAGAAAGGTATCATTTAATGTGGTGATTGTAAGTAACTCTCTAAAATCAAAATATTTCAGACAGTTTGTGTTTACTAAATTGGTGCTAAAACCGCATGATGATTTTTGAAGCGGGTGAGTCCCAGCGGGAGCAGAGAAATTTAAAAGCTGAAGCTGACAGGTCCCATTGCGGTGGGTAGCAGCCCTTAGGAAGGGACTGCACACTATCTCAACCCTGGAGAGAAGGGTGCACCATCTCTACTGGAGCTGAGTTGAGCTGAATTCGGCCCCAAACAACAGTTACCAGGTACCTTCGTGCCAGCCTCTTCCCCGAACCTTGCTTGTACAACCATGAATAATAGGATACTGCCGGCAAGGTGCTAGGGTAAATCTATACCCAGAGTGAAGTTTCTGTCCCAATATAACTCAATATGCTGGTTCCCAGTGTATTTAAAGAGTAAACTCAGCAGATTACCACCCCTAGATAATTGCAGTCACCTTCAGTTAATAGTGTGACTTTTAAGAAATAGTGTGACTAATTAATAGTTTATTTAAATATGCTGGAAAATTCAATATAATGAGATAGGTGCTAGGGTAAATCTATACCCAGAGTAAAGTTTCTGTCCCAATATGACTGATGTTTCTGAAGATCTGGGATTTGGAATGGACTGGGTCATGGCTGGAAGAGCAAGGAAGCTTTTGAGCTTAGTTATTTACTTGTCTTTGTAGGCAGCCTATTCTTCATTTGATACATTATTTAAAAATATATGAATTTAAAAGGTATGGTTTTTAAAGTGCTTGAATGAATCGTGTTTCATATTATTTAATAACCATGTAAAACGAAACTCAGCTGATTATCACCCCTGGACAATTGCAGTCACCTTTAGTTAACAGCATGACTTTTAGGAAATGGCGTGACTAATTAATAGGTTGTTTTGTTTCGTTTTTTGAAACAGAGTCTTACTCTGTTGCCCCAGGCTGGAGTGTAGTGGTGCAATCTTGGCTCACTGCAACCTCCACCTCCTGCGTTTAAGCAATTCTTGTGCTTCAGCCTCCCAAGTAGCTGGGACTACAGGCAGCCACAACACCCAGCTAATTTTTGTATTTTTAGTAGGAACAAGGTTTGGCCCTGTTGGCCAGGCTGGTCTCGAACTGCTGACCTCAGGTGATCTGCTTGCCTTGGCCTCCCAAAGTGCTGGGATTGCAGATGTGAGCCACCATGCCCTGCCTAATAGTTTATACATTTGTAACACTATATTGAAGCAAGTTTTTGATCATTGTTTTTGTAGTTCAAATCAATGTTTTTTTAGCACATTATAGCCATGTGAGCCAAAATGAATAAATCTACCATATCACAGTTTACTGCTTTTTTTTTTTTTTTTTTTTTGAGACGGAGTCTTGCTTTTTCGCCCAGGCCGGAGTGCAGTGGCGCTATCTCAGCTCACTGCAAGCTCCACCTCCTGGGTTCCCACCATTCTCCTGCCTCAGCCTCCCGAGTAGCTGGGACTACAGGCGCCCGCCACTGCGCCCGGCTAATTTTTTTTGTATTTTTAGTAGAGACAGGGTTTCACCATGTTAGCCAGGATGCTCTCGATCTCCTGACCTCGTGATCCACCCGCCTTGGCCTCCCAAAGTGCTGGGATTACAGGCGTGGGCCACCGCGCCCGGCCCACAGTTTACTGTTGGAATTGAAATCTGCTGAGATGCTTTTGAACTTGATGCCCAAGTATCAAAGTTTCAAAGTTTCCCCAGTTTGCTAAGATATCCAACTAGTAAAGGCAACAATGCTAAATTTCAGACAACTTTACCTTAATTTCCAAACCTTATTCCTCCTTTGAGAGCCCTAAAGTTATTTTTCTATGAGAAAGAAAGGGTCGAGTTTGTTATTCAGCATCGTACTTCCTGAACGTGGCCCAGGCTTGTCTCATGATAAGTGTTAGAAAGTGTTTATTGATGGAATAATGAACGTTCATGTAGGAGGATGAATTGTCAGGCAAGGGAAAGGGTAGGTGACCCAGCAGAAGGAACAGCACCCATAGAGAAGTGAAACAGCACTGGACGTTCAGGAAACTCCAGCCTGTTTAGTGATAGCACAGAGTGAGGCCTAGGGAGACAGGAGGGGCCAGATCACAAAGGCCCCATGAGGGTTTAATAGTACTGAAGCCTTTGAACAAGTGAATGATACTGTCACGTATGTGTTTAAAAAATAATAACAAAACTTGGAATTTTAAAAATCTGAGATTAGATGAGAGTGACATTGACCTTAGGAAGACACTGTGGAAACTTGTCATATTGCAGATGGGACATTAAAGAAGGCCTGAATTGGGCAGTGACAGTGCAGACAGGAAAAGAGGGAAGGGGCTGGTAGAGGTTTAATAGGTGGAACCATGTCGGGTGTGTATTTAGAAGTGGGCAATGAGGAGGTGGGAGCAGTTAAGATGACTCCCACGTTTCTAATGAATGACTAGTATAAGAATATCCTACTCAGTGGAAGAATAGGTTTGGGCTAAAGGGTGGTGAGAAGCTCACACAGTACTTGGCACATAATCAGTGCTCATTAAGATTTTTCAAATGAATGCTAGTAATAGCTAAAATTTATTGAGTGCTTATTATGGGCCATGCACTATCCTGGGCTCACTATGTGCATTAAGCCTTTTACTCCTCAGTACAATCCTGTGAGATAGGTACTCAAATTAACTGCTTTGACTGGTGAAGAAAGTGCAGTGTTAGTAATTGACAGAGCCAGAAGTGGATCTCAAGCACTTGGTTCCAGAGCTTGCATTCTGAAGCACTCTGCTGTGATGTGCTGTCTTGATGAATCAATCAATGAGGTTTTGGACTTTGTGGTAAGCTCAGGTTGAAGTCACTCTCCTGCCCCTAACAGTTCTTCCTTATCCAAGAATGGCCTTGATGCATAAGATGGGCCCTCAGTGTCCCTACTGTGCTACATGACATCCCACCCGCTACCTTCACTCCAAGAAATACCTGATTCATCTAGGAAGAAACCTGGAATAATCAGACATTTTTATCCTGGGAATTGAAACATCTTAATGGAGACTCACAGTGTCTGAAGATTCCAAGTGCTTCAATCATTGTGTCTGCAGAGCTGCCTTGGTTACCACACCTCCTAAACACTGAATGCTCAGCTTTTCATATTTCTCAGATGCACTCAATGTTTTGTTGCTAAGATCTTCCATAGGTAAGCAGAAAGGCTAGCAAGGGAGGCGTTAATCTACAGAGCAGGGTCAAATGGTGGAAAAACCACTAACAAATGCGGACAGGTACATAACAACTCCAGATCTTACATTCCTCACTTGTGATCTGCCTTTTGAATCCTATTTTGTTCTAGTTTTACCCTGAAGCAGGCGCCTTACCTGCCTCTAACTTCCAGAATCTTATTGAGTCTGGTCATGCTGTGTCTCCTGTCCTCTTGATTTTAGCTTGGCAATATGATTCAAGTTATCTTGCATTCAGAACTTGCTTTCTATTTGGGGCACCTAGGTAGATTCTTTTGTCTGAACAGCAGTATTTTGACCAACAACCCTGTCCACCCGCCCCGCTGCCGCCCAAAAAAATGATCCCAACTCTTAACTGTTCTCATCGTTGATGATTCAACCTACCCTGACTTGGATTAATATCCTGATTTTTGTTTGGCAATCAGGGACTAAGAATTGATCTAGGAAGAAACTGGAATAATCAGACCTTTTCTCCTGGGAATTTACATTTTAATGGAGACTGTCTGAAGATTCCCAGAGCTTAAACCATTGTGTCCACAAAGCTGCCTTGGTTATCTTTTCCTCAAAGACCTCTACTTTGGACCATGTAAGGTTTAAAACGCCCAATTAATGTTGTACCCAAACTGAATCAGCAAACTCACTTACTGAAGCTTTAAAATGTTCAAATGTCCACTTTGGGAGGCTGAGGCAGGAGGATTGCTTGAGCCTGGGGGCAGCGGCAGGGGCGGGGGAGAATGTTCAAATGTCTAAAACTTGAAGTTTTAAAATATTTTCTCCACACATGAATTGAATTTTTTGTTCAGCATTTCTTCAGATTCATTGGGAAATCAGCATATTGATAGTTGCCTATGAAATGAGAGTGACATGAAGCCTTGCCGAGTAATAGAGCCCACATGTCTACCCCTTGGTGTGAGCTTTTATGTGCCTGCCTATACTTCATTCAGTGCTCAGATCACAAGAAAGGGAAGGGTTTTGGTTAATATTTCATATCGGTTTGTCTTGGCTGTTCAATTCAACTGTGGTTTCCCTGAGAGAAGAGAATAGCTAGAGTTGGGGGCGCTGTTAAGCCATGTCTAAGGCTCCTCCCAGTCCTAATAATCATTCTGTGACTTTTACTAATGAAACCATCTGTCAGAGTAAGTCATTTCTTGGCCACTCCTTCTGAGTTTATGGATACCAGACATTTTCTGTGTATTTCATTCAACTTCCATGTAAGGCTCAGTAATTTGGTAATTTTTAGAATGATGTTGAGTTTTAGAATTGGTAATTTTCAGTTGCCCATCTTGAGCTAATTTAATCTTTCTCTTTCTTTCTCTCTTTCTTTCTCTTTTTCTTTCTC
>NW_026652302.1:4974852-5098494 GCF_009828535.3 Hylobates moloch | reverse complement strand
CCTTCCTTCCTTCCTTCCTTCCTTCCTTCCTTCCTTCCTTCCTTCCTTCCTTCCTTCCTTCCTTCTCCCCTCTCCTCCCCTCCCCTCCTCTCCCCATTCCTCAGGATTTTCCCTCTTATTGCCCAGGCCGGAGTGCAATGATGCGATCTCTGCTCACCACAACCTCCGCCTCTCGGGCTCAAGCAATTCTCCTGCCTCAGCCTCCCGAGCAGCTGGAATTACAGGGATGCACCACCACGCATGGCTAATTTTGTATTTTTAGTAGAGATGGAATTTCTCCATGTTGGTCAGGCTGGTCTCCAACTCCCTACCTCAGGCGATCTGCCCGCCTCGGCCTCCCAGAGTGCTGGGATTATAGGCGTGAGCCACTGCACCTGGCCTCATTTCCTTCTTTTCAGTGGATAGGACATCACAATAATCCAGAAAATACTAAGTCTTCTAGAAAAGTATTTCCCATTTTGTATACTTGTTTTACTTGTTTCCCTGTTCAAAGATGCAAAGAGATATTCCATTACTCCTTGCATAACTTATTGTGTAATAAGGTCAATTTCAGCTTTTCAGAATAGTGAAATAACTCTGTTTTTATCTTCCTATGGAAACAGTAAGCAAGTAGTTCTGTCTTCGGTTTCAGTTTCAGGATTGCAGCAATCTCTTTTCATGGTTATATTTCTAATTTTCTATTATGTACTTTGTTATGTTGATTAGTGACCCAAATCTGTTGATTTGAGATAAGTAGGACATAGTGTATTAGCTAAATTCTGTAATAATACAACATTTCCCTCCTCCTCCTCCCCTCTTCCTTGACTACTGCATGGTAAACCAACATATAACGATGTTCAGCTGATAATATTATTTAGCTGTTTATTGTTTATGAAGTACTGTCATATATATTATTTCTGTTAATTCTCATAACAGCCAGAAAGAATGGAAAAATAAGGATTCATTGTTGCTGTTGCCATTATCCACATTTTATAGATAAGGTGGGAAACACCTGGAGAGATTAAGCGACCACCCAAGATTGCCCAAGAAGTGAAGTGCAGAGGCCTGCTACCTGATGCTGTCAGGACTTGACTGAAAGGCGCAAGTTCAGTGTCTCAGGTCAAGTTGCCAGGAAACAGACCGGAGACTCTGAGATTTCCATACAAGAGGTTTTTATTGGGAAGTGCTCTGGGCACAACACACAGTAGGAGAGAGGGAAGCAGGATTGCACAGGCGGAGAAACGGAACTGTGGGGCGTGCACAACAGCGGCCTCAACAGTGAGGAACTTGGAAGCTGGGATTGTTGTTCAGAATTGTTCTGCCTCCTGAGGCAAGAGGCTCAGCATTTGTACCTACATCAACTAACCATTGGATGCAGGCAGCAGCTCCCTTCAGTCCAGGGCAATTTCTGGAACTGGAAGCCTTCAGCAGCCAACCTTCCTAGTACCTGGGGGACTGAGGATCTTGGTCCGGAAGGGGATCTGGATACCACATCATTTACTACATTTGTAGCCAAGAGAGCATTCTCCTCTGCAACAGCCTTGCTTGTGTCTGATGGCCCAGACCATCACCGTGCACAGTGGAGCCCAGAAAGTTGTCATTTTTTTCCAACGCCCTTAAGGATTTTAGAATAGCTGACCAGAGAGCAAGAAGACAAAGTAGTCTTAATCCTAAGAAGATTAGGAGCAGAAGAGCCAGGGAGAGTGGGCCGTGGCGAGGGCAGTAGTGGTGTTTACCAAAGAAGGCTAAACTCTGGCACCCAGGTAACAAACAACTGTGGCTGTCCAGACCCAGAACAAAAGCATAACACACACCAGTCCTTGCTGTAATGCTAGGCTTTAACATTGTTAAATGTTGAACAATTTTGTGATATTAGGGTTCCCCCCTCTCTCTTTCTCTCGCTCTCTTTTTCAAGCCCTTGAAAGTCCTCAAACCAGTCCAGTGTGTAGTCTATAGATTATAATCTCAGAATCTCACAATCTCAGTATGTAGTCTGTAGATTATAACCTTCAGAATTACCAGAGATATTTCAGTACAAAAAAAAAAAAAAAACAGGGGAAAAATAAAAAAAAGAAAAGAGGAATAAATGTCCAGGGTCCCATTCTGGATCCACTGGAACAGAATCCAGGGGTGGAACTCATGAATTGACATTTTCAACACATTTTCCCCAGATGATTTCGATATATGCTATAGTTTGAGAACCTTCACCTTAAACTCTTATGCCTTTCGTGGTGACCAATTCTATTGAGATTTTTTCAGATTATCCAGAAGTCATGGGAACCATGGGACAGCAGAGGAGCACTGGAGCCTTAGTCCCAGCAGGCCTGGTATAGTGAGAGTCATCCCTTGCTTTTCATTTAAACTCCTGATGTGGCCAACAGACATCACAGCCCAAATTCCTTTGCTGGCTTCTGACCAAGATTGCAAGAGGGAGAGAGGTGTCCCTGGCTTGGCCTTATACTATCTTAGGTAGCAGAGTGAGAGATGCCAAATTTTTTGAATAGTTGCAGATGGGGGATGGGAATCAGTGAACTTAGAGGAATCAGTAAACTTTCTAGGAGAATAAGAAGGTTTCAGGATATCTTATGCCAGAAGAAGCTTTGAGGTGCTTTCTTAAAACTTTAATAATTGTCTAATAGGAACAGAGATAACTTACAGGAGAATGTTAAGCATTCATAAATGTAGGATGGAATATTATCTGATTCACTGACATTGGCAATGATTTTTTCTTCAAAGGGAAAAGCGCTTTTAAGCCTACCAATTTTTACTCCTGAAACTCCAACTTGCTGTGTTTCTTACACTTTCCATGCTTCGTGCCTTTGCTGAAGTTGTCTATGCCTGGGTCCCTTTCCCTTCTCCCTACCAAGCTAACTCCTTTTAAACCTTTTAGGATCAGCTCAGACACCCTGCCCTGTGGCCAGACTGACTTCTCAAAGTATTCCCATAGATCCCTCTATTATGGCATTTATTATCATTAGTCTCTCTAACAGCCTGTAAGAGCAAGAACAGTCTTTTTCATTTTTGTGTATGAGAGACCTAGCCTCATCAAAAATGAGTGAAAAAAATAACGATTCTGGTGAGCGTATTTATTCAACAACTATTTATCGAGGCTTTCCTATATGCCGGGTGCTCTGGAGTAAATGGTGCAGAAACAATAGGTACAGCTCCTAACCCTATGAAGCTTATGAGCAAGCAGAGAAGATAAGTAACAATCGAATATGTTATCAAACAACTAGCAATAAAATATGGTGAGTACCAGAAAAAGAGAAGTGAAATTATAGAGCTGGAAACCCAGCCTAGTCTAAGGTCAGAGGAAGTGTCTCATTTTCCTGAAATATAATTTGTATCAAAATAGAAGTTACGGGTTTGGCTTTGGTTACAAGAGACTACTTTTTAACAAAGGAAGATCTTTTGGTTGAGCTAGTTCAAAATTGACTGTGTGTGTGTGTGTGTGTGTGTGTGTGTGTGTGTGTGTCCGTCCAGTATGTGAAAAAAGAGAGTACAAGAAAATGACACCTTCATTTAATGAGGTAAAATAGGTAATAAGGAACGGAGAGGGAAGTTTCTGTGTGTCTCATTCAATGCACCATTACTAGAAGTTACTTTGTTAATATTTTAATATGTAATATACAGTGGAAGAAAATAAATGTAAACCTCTGAAAATCATGAACTTACATCACAACCTTTTAAAAATTAATCTCAAGGATCTGATTACTACGGCCTAGGAGGGTGCTTGACAGATTTGCTTTTGGGTCTTGTTGGAGACAGTGGGTGAAGTGCATTGCCCCAGAAGTGCATGTCCACTGAGGTTTCTCTTCTTGCCAGGTCACTTTTGATGCCCTGGGTGAAGAGGCCACAACCCCAGTGTTGCAGTTTGCAGCCTCCACTCAGCTTGGTGGCTCATGCTGTGTCCTTTTCCTCCTTTTCTGGCCAGTTGTTGTTTTTTTAAAAAAAATTATGATTTTTGAGAGACTCTGTCGCCCAGGCTGGAATGCAAGGGCACAATCTCTGCTCACTGTAACCTCCGCCTCCTGGGTTCAAGTGATTCTCCTGCCTCAGCTTCCCGAGTAGCTGGGACTACAGGTGTGCACCACCATGCCCAGCTAATTTTTGTATTTTTTTAGTAGAGATGGGGTTTCACTATATTTGACCAGGCTGGTCTCGAACTCCTGACCTCAGGTGAACCGTCTGCCTCAGCCTACCAAAGTGCTGGGATTACAGGAGTGAGCCACTGTGCCTGGCCTTTTTAAAAATTATTTTTGTACCTGCTTATTTCTCCCCATAAATTGTAAGCTTAGGGTAAGGATTGAGACTTTCTGATTTTTAACTTCTGAACCTTTGCGGCTCTTCTGCTGCAATTTATTTACATTTATTATATTCAATAGATAAAGGACCTTAAGTTTAATATATAAGTTAACAGGCAAATCTTGGGTTGAAAAAGTACCAGATTCGTTCTCTAGTGAGAACCTATTTCTTGTTTAACCTGACATCACAAAGCAAATAGGCCAGGTGCTTACATGTGCATATTTAACCTATGAACCTCTACATTAAGTACTAAGAATACCAACCATTTGGCTGATTGTAGGGAGGGAGGGATTAATTCACCATAAAGCAGGACTTACTAGATGTAGGTGGAGTTATGTAATGCTCCGATGTGTCCCATTGAAGTGGATAAACATATCCACACCATTCAGCATCTTGACCACACTGACACCAAAAAAAAATGGAACTAAAAATTATAGTGCAAGTGAGCATTTAACTCAGGCTTGAAGTATGACTTCAAGTGAATGGATGTGTGAGGTCCTGTGATGACCATTTGCCATGTATTTTCATATCTTTCCTCACCTCCTGGCATATTCCTTGGTTTATCTCAAGTATAACTTGATTCATGTTCTCATTTTTTGTCTTGCTTTTACCATAAATATTATATAAAAGGAGCATATAAATGATAGGGAAATAATTCTAGACATCTGTTCTTGCACTTTTCATTTTGTATAGGTTGAACTTGGTTCATTGCTGAAGTGTAGGTAATGATTTTAGCCACTGTGAATCCAGTTGAATACTTCATTAACTGTAAATTAGCTCCATTTTTTATATTTTCATTAAGAATTTGAATTTTTAAATAAGAAGAGATGATGGTAAAATGGAGTATTTTCTCTTTTTGAAAGTAAACTCGTTAGAGGATGAAATGTATTCCTTAAGGAATCAAAATTATAGTAGCGTCACCTCATCTGAAAAGATTAACAGTTAGTGGAGAAAAATCCTGCTTAGTCAGCATATTTTTGGTACCGTTTAATTGGAAAATTTCTTTTTTTTTTTTTTCTTTGAGACAAAGTCTCACTCTGTTGCCCAGGCTGGAGTGCAGTGGCATGATCTCGGCTCACTGCAACCCCCGCCTCCCAGGTTCAAGCAATTCTCGTGCCTCAGCCTCCCTAGTAGCTAGGATTACAGGTGCCCACCACCACGCCCAGCTAATTTTTGTATTTTTGGTAGAGACGAGCTTTCACCATGTTGGTCAGGCTGGTCTCAAACTCCTGATCTCGGGTGATCCACCCACCTCGGCCTCCCAAAGTGCTGGGATTATAGGCATGAGCCACCGTGCCCGGCTGGAAAATTTCTTAAGTTATTAACTGCCTTTTGCTGCAACTTCAAGTGCTATGGATAGTTTGCCTTTCTGTTGACATCTAGATACCTGCACCCACCACTGTTAACAGCAGCAGCACAAACACAATAAATATTTTCATTCATAGAATGTTTTCTCTCTGAAATTCCTATTATTTGGAATTTGAATGTAAGGGACTGGACCGCTAAGCTCCTTATCTTTACTCTGTTATTTTTTCAACTCTTTTTTCTTTCTTTCTCCTTTATAGAAAAGGATCTTCTGTTTTTCTGCCTGTAAGATATAGGTCAATGTGCTGGTAAGCAGGTGAAGGAAGAGGGTTTGAAGGTGCAACATTCCATGTAAAAATATTCACTGAATCCTCCTCTTTTCAGTTGGCTACCTCCACCGCAGTCTAGATTCTGTTTTACCCTGTTCGGAGTCTAATCTGTCATCTGTCTACTCTTCTGCCAGGGTGGAACAGAGGATAGAGGGCACTCCCACTTCTTTAAAAAGCTTCTGACGAAACCCAACTTATTATTACCCCACCATCACGCCCTTTCCCATAGGTACTCGGCCTTTTATTATGAGTTCTGAGTCTTTAGAAATTTATTTGATGGTGTAACTTCGGTTGCTTCTTGGACTTCTCCATTGTTCACTGAGGATTTAACTTTCTTAAGTCTACTAGACCAATTATCATTTATCCATTTGCTTCATAATTTCCAACATTGTGTTGCTGCTTTCTCCTCTCTTATTCTTTATCCTAGTTGGCTTATGCCTTTAGAAAGTTCCTTTAGTGGAGTTTTGGAAGGGAGCAAAAGTAATGTTCAATTTGCTATTTTATCCAGAATGTGGAAGGCATCTTCAAAAATGCAAATATGCTTTCTGGATGGAGGAGTATATTAAGCTATTAGCACTTACAAGCAGATACATTCAAGAAGAGTTGTTTACTGCCTTAAAATGTAGAGGATGGATCATAGGCATGGGATGTTTTGATGGACAAATTTGAATTTGGATAGGGGATGGGAAAGGTTGAGGGTCATCTCTGGTTGGAGGGCATCTCCAGAAGGAAGGCAGGATAAGGTGGTTTGCCATGGTGGAGTTTCTGTAGGCCAAGACAGGCTAAGAGCAGTAAGTAAAAAATTACTCAACTATCATTTATAAATTTTCTTGTTGATATTCATAGAAAGTGCGTATGTTTACCAACATGAGTGACAACATAAGTATTATCTAAGAAAATACCTGTATTTGTTGAGAATTCATTCACTGTGTGTAAATTACCTTTTGAGGTTCATTGTCTTATTCTAGTTTGCTCAGTGCTAGGAGTCCCATGCAGGCTTATTCGATTCTGCATCCTTATTTAAACACTAAGCTATTCTTTGTGTCATAGTTGAAACCAGTGATTTAAATTAATACATTCATTGCAAATACATAGAAAACTGAAGATGAATTTCTCCCATGATCTTCATAGTTCTGTCTTTAAATGTGTTGTGAGCCTCTGTCAGACAGTTGATAATGGGGAAGTTGCATAAGTCAGTTTTGGTTTCAACTGTGTCTACATTTAAAATATCTAATCAGTCTTACCTTCTGTCAAATTTATAACATTTTAATTTATTTCTTTAAAAATGCTTTATGGGCTAGGCATCATGGCTTATGCATGTAATTCCAACACTTTGGGAGGCCAAGGTAGGAGGATTGCTTGAGCCCATGAGTTTGAGACTATCTTAGGCAACATAGCAAGACCCTATCTCTACAAAAATTGTAAAACTTAGCCCATGGTGAGACCCCATCTCTACAAAATTTTTTATTTTTAAAAAAAATGTTTAAATTTTTGTTTTTTGAGACAGAGTCTTACTCTGTCATCCAGGCTGGAGTGCAGTGGCGCAATCTCAGCTCACTGCAACCTCCGCTTCCTGGGTTCAAGTGATTCTCCCTGCCTCTGCCTCCCAGGTAGCTGAGATTACAGGCACCTGCCACCACACTTGGCTAATTTTTGTATTTTTTTTCTTAGTAGAGACGGGGTTTCTCCATGTTGGCCAGGCTGGTCTTGAACTCCTGACCTCAGGTGGTCCACCCTCCTCGGCTTCCCAAAGTGCTCATATTACAGGTGTGAGCCACTGTGCCCGGCCCCAAAATTTAAAAATTAGATGGGTGGTGGCACATGGCTTGTAGTCCCAGTACCCAGGAGGCTGAGGTGGGAAGATTGTTTGAGCCCAGTGGATGGAGGCTGCAGTAAGCTATGATTGTGCCACTGCACTCAAGCCTGGGTAATAGAGCAAGACCTTGTCTCTCTCTCTCATAAAAAGGTTTAAGTTTTGTTTTGTTTTGTTTTGTTTTGTTTTGTTTTGTTTTTGCTTATGTAGAAAATATATTTTAAAAGGACTGGGACCACCTATGTTTTGCTCACCAAGCTAACCTCATCATATCATGCCTGGCACATAAATACTCAATAAATACTTGTTGAATAAACACATGAAAGTCCTTATCAGAGTAGCCTGTGCAAACATGTGTCCTGAAAGATGTGGATAAGAATATCAATCACATAGTCTACTTTATGAATATTACTTAAAAGCTCATTAAAAGGCTTCCAAACTTGGTTTATAAAAATAAAATAAAGCTAATGGATGCCATTATTTCTATGCTGTTGTGTATATTTTAGCTAATAGAATTGAGGTATTTTAATATTATGTTAAAATCAAATGATAAAGAATACTCAACATAAGTAAAAGTGAGAGTTACAGTATTTAAAGTTGTATGCATTTCATGATTTCTGGGAATTATTCTGCATGGATACTGATAGTCTATTCACAAGAGAACAAATTACATTATTCTTTAGCTACAGAATTTTCTGCACTTTTGGACATATAGAAAGATATCTACTGATTCCCATGATAAACATTACCAGTATCACTGCAAACATGCAGCACCCCTTTTATCCAAATTAGAAGTCACATATAAGGGAAAATTAAAATTCTGTTACTATTAAAATATGTTTAAGATTTTTTTCAATACCTATAGATGTTGATTCTGTATAGCTTTATTTTATTTTATTTTTTATTTTTTGAGACAGAGTTTTGCTCTTATTGCCTAGGCTGGAGTGCAGTGGCACAATCTCGGCTCACTGCAACCTCCGCCTCCCGGGTACAAGTGATTCTCCCGCTTCAGTATCCCAAGTAGCTGAGATTACAGGCACCTGCCACTATGCCCGGCTAATTTTTTTTTATTTTTAGTAGAGATGGGGTTTCACCATGTTGGCCAGGCTAGTCTCAAACTCCTGACCTTAGGTGATCCGCCTGCCTCAGCCTCCCAAAGTGCTGGGATTATGGGTGTGAACCACCGTGCCCAGCCTGTATAGCTTAAAAGAGCACAGTTGCTACATGGAACAGTTTCAATTGGGGTAAATGTATAAGAGGATCAATGACTACTTTTTAGTTGGTTTTGTTTTGCAAGGAGATATTGGTCATTTATCTTCTTTGACAGGTATAATGCAATATATTCACTTTGAAGAAAAATTTTCTTGGCCAGGCGTGGTGGCTCACGCCTGTAATCCCAGCACTTTGGGAGGAGGCAGAGGTGGGCAGATCACCTGAAGTCGAGAGTTCGAGACCAGCCTGACCAACATGGAGAAACCCCGTCTCTACTAAAAAATACAAAATTAGCCAGGTGTGGTGGCGCATGCCTGTAATCCCAGCTACTCGGGAGGCTGAGGCAGGAGAATCGCTTGAACCCAGGAGGCGGAGGTTGCGGTGAGCCGAGATCGCGCCATTGCACTCCAGCCTGGGTGACAAGAATGAAACTCTGTCTCAAAAAAGAAAAAAAAAGAAAAATTTCTTTACAATAAGTAAGTTTGTTTTCTTAGTCCTTTTTATATGGTGAGTACAAAGCACCTAACTCCTGTCTTCCTGAAGTTTGGGCTGAATAGAGCATTAATATGCTGTAACTTGAGTTATAGGAGTAATATAAAAACTAATAACAGAATAATTCTTTGGTTTTATAGAATCATTTTAGATCATATGATCTGCACATGCTTCCAAAGGAGTGGTACTTATAGTATCTTCAATAAGCTACCTGATAAATTAAGTGATTATGGATGGCAGTAGTTCAAAATAATAATTCCTAAGACTGTTTGTAAAATACTTTGAAGTTTACAAAGTGCTTTCATGTACATAACTTACGTTACTTAACCATCAAAAAGTAACCCTTGTGAGGTAAGTAGAGTTATTACCATTTTACAGATGAGGAAACTGACAGAAATGTTAAATGTCTAGTTCAACTTTACGCAGCTAGAGATGGAAATGGGAATAAGCCCTCACTTACCAGGCCAAGTACCCTTTCTCCTGCATGGCATTTGCTTTTCAAATGATATTAGCAGCAGTAGGAGTATCTACCCTTTGCTTCTTGTTTGGAAATAATACTTTTAAGGCTTCTGTCTGTTTGATGAAGAACAAGATCTTTTCACTACATGTTCTTGAATCTAACTAAAAAACCTAACACAATCTACCACCACTAACAATGAAACCTTATTCATTGGTGGTGGGGGTGAGGGGAATACAGCTTACCTTTATGAGACACTTATGAAGAAGAGATGTTCAATGTATATGTAATGCATTAAAATTGTTAACTTGTTCCCAAAAGAAAACCTAGCCACTAATTTTATAAACATTAAGTCTTAAAGATATCAGTCCTCAGACTGGCTTAGATGCTTCAAGATTCTTTCACAATCTCTGGGACGTGTGGAATTGGCATAACCACCTTGAGATTCTTAAACATGAAAGCACACAGGAGGATTTTCTTGCATTCTAAAATTTTCTTTTCCAAGTTTCCCTCAGTCTTCCTTTCTTTCTGTTTGTTTTTCTTTTCTTTTCTTTCCTTTTTTTTTTTTTTTTTTTTGAGAAAGAGTCTCACTCTGCAGCCCAGGCTGGAGTACAGTGGTGCAATCTCGGCCCACTGCAACCTCTGCCTCCCAGGTTCCAGCAATTCTCCTGCCTCAGCCTCCCGAGTAGCTGGGACTACAGGCATGTGCCACCACAGCCCGCTAATTTTTGTATTTTTAGTAGACATGGGGTTTCACCATGTTGGCCAGGCTGGTCTCAAACTCCTGACCTGATGTGATCCTCCTGCCTTGGCCTCCCATAGTGCTGGGATTACAGCCATGAGCCACAGTGCCTGGCCCCACCTTCCCCCTTTCCCCCTTCCCTCCCCTCCCCTCCCCTCTCCTTCCCTTCCTTCTGTCTACCTCTCTCTTTCTTTCTTTTTGCCTGACTTCACCTGCACAAAAATTTTGTTGATGGAAAGTACAGTGTGACTTGCCCTGTGGCCCTGCATCTCTGAGGGATGCCCCTGGTAAGAAGAAACCCCAGAGAGCTCCTGTGGTTTTCCAGGGAAACAAACTAAATTTCACAGTAACAGGATTGTTTCTTCTGAACACCGTCTCTTAAGTGTTGGCAACCTTCTGTTAGAGAAAAGAATCTGGAAGAATATGTATGATATTTTATCATTGGTTATTTTATAGAGTTATTATATATAGTTGTATTAGATGATGGAAAATTGTTACTTTTCATGTTAAACAATTCTGTCTTATTTGATTTATTATTACAGGTTGAGTATCTTTTATCTGAAATGCTTGGTACTAGAAGTGTTTTGGATTTCAGATTTTTTTGGATTTTGGAATATTTGCATATACATCATGAGATATCTTGGGGATAAGACCCAAATCTAAACACGAAATTTATGTTTCATATATACCTATACACATAGCCTGAAGATAATTGTATACAATGTTTTTAATAATTTTGTGCATGACAAAGTTTATGTACATTGAACCATCAGAAAACAAAGGTTTCACTATCAGGCACCCACATGGACAATCTGTGCTTGCTTGGTATCACCATCATTCCTGACTCTGAATTTACATGCTACTGATAAGCAATCACTTCTCCTTTTTTTCATTTCTTTTTTATTTTCTGTTTTTGAGACAAGATCTTGCTGTGTTGCTCAGGTTAAAGTGCAGTGGCATGATCACAGCTCACTGAAGCCTCAACCTCCTGGGCTCAGGTGATCCTCCCATCTCAGCCTCCCAAGCAGCTGGGAATACAGGTGTACACCACTGCTCTCAGCTAATTATTGTATTTTGTTGTAGAGGTGGGGTTTCACCATGTTATCCATGGCTGTCTTGAACTCCTTGACTCAAACAGCCTGCCTGCCTAAGCCTCCCAAAGTGCTAGGATTACAGGTGTGAACCACCATGCCTGACTACAGTCATGTTCTTAGACTTATTCACACATAAGTACTTAATGGTAAAAAAAAAAAAAAAAAAAAAATACCATTAATACAGTGAAAAAAATAATGTGTTCAGGGTAACTAAGCCCAGTAGCATCACCAAATACCCATACCCACTGTTAACAGCAACAACAATGGCAGGCTTTCAGTCTCTACGTGCTAATTATGTATTCTGATTAAAAAGTTACTGTAGACTGTATTTTTTTTAGGTGAGAAGAAACATCAGTAATAGTTGAGGGACCAGAAAGTGGGTCCTCTGAGGATGAGGAGGCATTCTGCTGGGTGGCCTTTTCAAATGTTTCCTCCAGAGTCATCTGCCTCATTAACAATGGTTTTTGTCTTATAAGTCTCTTTGATTTTATAAACTGACATCATTTCTTACTCTGTTAATACATGCACGCTGCTCTAGTCCTTCAATAAGCTCATCACACATCCACTATGTCATCTATAGGCACTTTTTCTGCAGTGTTAATGGTGTCTTCCTTGTCACTATTATCACAATCATTTTCATTGAGAACCATTTGAGCTTTTTCATCATTAGTCAATGAATGAAGAACTGTAGCCTCCTTGTTGATGTTAAAAAAAACTTCATTGATATCTTCTTCCAGCTTACTGACTGACCCTGAAGGTATATTTTTTGCATATGTAAGGAGGTCATACATCATTTTTTCTCTCATCTGATATACGGAATCCTTCAAAGTCACCACCTTGCTCATCATCATCACTGAACACACCAGAGCTTGTGCCAGGTATGCACAACTGTGTCTTTAGTCATGTGTTCTAAACAGTGGCAACAGCACATATGGCATCCCTCATGCTAAACTCCTTTTGAAAATCTTCTACACTCATGCCTCTTTTCACTGCTGCCAGCATGCTGTTCAAGAAAGCATTATTTAATCCTCATTGATCTAAGGATACCTTGTCACATGGATGAAGTAGAGAGGTCACATTTTAGGGAAAGTACATAGCATAAACATTATTTTTGATGAGAATTTCCACTGGAGGATGAGCAGGACAGATGTGAAGGAATAACAAATTCTTGCAGTTGTCATCCAGTCCAACTTCCCTGCGGTGAACACAAGCTTCTGGTACCAAGTGCTTATGAAACTAATCAGAAAAGACACCCCTGGTGATCTAAGCCTTTTAATTAGCATAATGGATTGGTAAGAAATTCACTCCTTGGAAACAGCAAAGACACAAGCTTTTGTCTATCATAGCCAGATTACACTCATGCATGCCTGCTGCATTGGCACATCCCTGCACAGTTGTTCTGTCCTTGGCATCCGGAATTCCTGTAGAGGCTGTCTCAGCTCTAGTTAGTGTCTTTTGGGGGCAATAACACCAAAACGGTGATGTTTTATCAGCATTGCAAACTTGTTCTGGAGTCAAATTTTCATCAGCAATGACCTTGGCAAACTCATCAATGAATTTCTTTGCTGCTTTGTGATCAGCAGATGCTTTGTCACCACACATCTTTGAAAATTTGATGCTGTCTTTTCTTAAATTTCTGCAACCAGCCTTTTGATTATTTACAGTTTCCTTCCATTTTCAGTTCACTGTGATAGATCTTGCATGTTTATGATCAGTATACCATTAAGTGGCGTGTGTTCACTGTGAGGCTGATGGGTCCACCCTTTCAATACATGATCAAGATCTTCATTTCTAGCTTTATACAGTGCTTTCCTCCCTCCCCCTCCTTCCTTTTTTCTCTCCTTTTCTTTCTCCTTCCTTCCTTCCTTCCTTCCTTCCTTCCTTCCTTCTGATGAGGTCTTGCTCTGTCACCCAGGCTGGAGTGCAGTGGCACAATCATAGCTCATAGCAGCCTCAAACTCCTGGGCTCAAGTGATACTCCCACCTCATCCTCCTGAGTAGCTAGGACTACAGGCACACACCACCACACCTGGCTTTTGTTTTTCGTAGTGCCATAGTCTCACTATGTTGCTAGTATTGAACTCCTGGGCTCAAGTGATCCTCCCACCTTGGCCTCCCAACACGCTGAGATTACGGGTGTGAGCCACCATGCATGTAGTATTTACTATTTTTTAACTTAACTTCTGTTCATCATTTTCAGCGTGGAATGTCAACAATTTATCTTTTTGTTTCTTCAGGTCATATATAAGGTGGTCATTCCAACACCATATTTTTCTGTCTGGTTTCTCCAATAGCTTGATTTTCTTTGCTACAGATAAACATAAATGCTTCCCCTTTTTCTTGTCACTGTTACTCACAGAAGTATCTGCAGGCCTTTTTGAAATTTTCAAAAATGTTCAGAGCAGAGTATAAGCAAAGAGTCATAGTGATTAATACATGAAGTTCTTGGTGCTATGTGGGGCATGGTGGAGAATCTGCTATTGGTGCATCGAGCCTGCTGCACACATGCCATTTTATTACCTTTTGTGTGTGTGTGTGTGCTTGAGAAGGGGAATCTGGGTATGTGCAGAAAAGATATATTGCAGCTGAAGGGGGATGGGAGGGTCTTTTTTGCCTTGGGGATGCTGAGTAAACTGTGTGTTATGTGCTTGTGTTTTGACTGCGACTTGTCACAGGAGGTCAAGTGTGGAATAGTCCCCTTGTGGCCAATGCTCAAAAAGTTTTAGATTTTGAAGCATTTCAGATTTCAGATTTTCAGATTAGGAATGCTCAATCTGTATTATTATTATTATTATATTTTACAAAGAGCATGGGTTGCTTTCATAATCAGAAAGAGATATTTTACAATAAAATAGTTGGAAGAAAGGTATTTAAAACCTCAAATAATTGAGTAATGCACAGGTATTAATGTTCACTTATGATCATAGATGAGACAGAAAATAAACTGTTAGTAGTGTAATTAACAAATGGCATCATTTATACAAATAGTTACTGAATCTCCATTAGTTACTTGAGGGAATTTAAATCACATGAATACATGACCATAGGTAACATATACAGAGTGTTCACTCTTTGCCAGGTGCTAGTCTAAGAGCTTTATATGGCTTACCTCATTTAATCCCCTCTACTATCCTATGAGGTAATTATTTATACATGGAGAAGACCAGGTATAGAGAAGATGGCCTACAACAATACAGAACATAGCAGAGGCTTGAAAACCACTCTTCGATTAAGAATTGCACTCATCTGTTCAGAATTGCCCTAACTGCTGGGAACCCTGAAACCAGTGAGGAAACCCAGGCAAGACCCAGTAGTGGGAGAGTTGAGATCTGGATATGTCTCCACATAATTCCCCAGGCTTGAACACTTAACCCCTCTCCTATACGTCCCTGAGTAGATGTGGAGTTCTAAACTGAACCTACAGCTCTGAAAAGAAGTGTCCTGATTGCCATTAACATTTTGAAGGGAGTTAGTAAAGCCATAATAAACTTCTGAAATTCCTTAGAAACCTAGTTCACATTCCACTAATTTTTGCTCTTTTTAGCATGGCAGCAGGAAACTTCTCTGGTCCCGTCTTTGATGATGAAGGAAACTTTGGGATGTGGCAGTGGAGTTGTGTTGTTTGGGAAGTTGTACTGTGCCTACATACTGTTTATTTTGGTGAGCTGAATGATAGACTTGTGATACACTTCGAACTATCCACTTCCATTTAAAAACTGGCTCTTCAAGTTCTCAAAACCTCTTAACAGACTGAAACTCAGCCAAGATTAAAACTGCCAAGTATCTCTGTACTTTCCTGACCCCGCTGCTCAAGGACTCCTATTTAGCACACTGTATTATCGAACAGCTTCTGCAGAGTCTTTCTGTGGAAGCTGTGTGTGTGTATGTGAGATAATCTTTTTTTAGCATCTTTTTTTTCTCCTCACCATAAGTATGACTACAGTCTTCAAAAAACAAACAAAAAA
This sequence comes from Hylobates moloch, assembly GCF_009828535.3. Taxonomy (NCBI): domain Eukaryota; kingdom Metazoa; phylum Chordata; class Mammalia; order Primates; family Hylobatidae; genus Hylobates; species Hylobates moloch. Next base: position 5,082,801 of record NW_026652302.1, on the reverse strand, counting down.
GCGCTGTCTTCAGACATGTTAAGAAACATGTGCTTTTAAAAAATCTGTATGCTTTATATTAACTTTTGCATACAATATGAGTAGAATATCACAAAGATCTACTGAATTAAAATCAAGATATTAATATATACCTTAAGTCACAATTATTGGATAGGTGACATACTTCATAAGGACAACTATTTGGTTTATGTTGCTTATGTTTGTGTTTTAAAATCATAGCAATAAACTTTTGTTTTAAATGCATGAGAATTTACTTTCCAGAAATTATAATTTATCCGTGATTCACAACAGCCTCCAAGTCTTCTTTAAAGAAGAATACACCGTAAGGAGCATAGAGAAACCCAAGGAGAGGTGTATCAGGTAGCTTTGTCAGTATAACAAGCCACCCCCAAATAACAATTTTCTATTTCTCATGGGTGCAAGGATTTAATGAGATAATCCGTGTAAACCTTCCACAGCAGTCTCTGGCAGACAGTAAGCACTCGTGGTTCTTCTATGGATCTCACCTGGACTCAGCCACGCAGCTGTAGAGGCGGGTCAGCTGGGGGCTGGCCTAGCTCTCTGTGCGGTCTTCATCCTCCAGGAGGCTAGCCTGAGCTTTCTCACATAATGGTTTCGGTGTTCCCAGAGCGGATAAGCCCCGAGGTGCTAGTGCTGTTGAAGCCTCTGCTTGCTCCATGTTTCCTCCTATCCTCTTGGTCAAAGCAAGTCTCATGGCCAAGAGTAGAGAAACTGATTCAAAGGGTAGAGAGACCGACACCACTTCTTGATGGGAGGTGCTAAGAATTTGTTGCCATTTGTTGTAATCAAGTATAGTCTGTCTCTGACAAAAATTATTCACATTTCTCTTGCAAGAAAAATATGCTCCCTCCCATCCCAGGATTCCCTGAAGTCTCATCAGATTATAGTATTAGCCTTGAAGTCTAGAGACTTAATGCCTGATCTGCATGAGATCTAGATACAGTTCAAACTCCTCAGAGATAGCTCTTCTTATGCTGATCCTCTTGATCCCAAGACAATGAACAGACTGTCTTTCCCATACACATCCAACATATAATGATGAGATAGGAAAAGGATAACAAAAGTAGACACCTCATTAAAAAAAAAAAAAAGAGCCATTAACAGGATACATATGACAATCACTCGTCCATAGCAGTTCTGTCCAAGCACATGTTACCAGGTGCCCCTGATCCTGGGCTAGGCCATGTTCCTTGATTAGGACCCAGCTCTGCTTTTCAGAAGTGGTTTCCTGGTTTATAGTCCTCCACTGCTCTTGGCTGTACCCTCTGAAACTCTTCCTTTTCCCACAGCAAATGGCTTATTTTTGCTCCTAAATAGCTTCATTGGCCTAGATCCTGATCATAAAACGTTGGGGACCCAGAGGCCTCCTTTTCTTTGAAAAGTCTTTGTATTTTTAGGCCAAGGTTGTGTGTGTGCTTTCTAGTAAAATTCTCTTAAAAACTTTGTGGATTTCCAAATACTTTAATTAGGCTCCATCCCCTAAAACCTATGTTCTTAATTGTTTTCATGTTAGACCTCTGTCTACTTCTGGCTGAGGATCAGGTTGTTTGAGACAACACACTTAGAGTCTTAGAGCTCACTTTGTCTAGCTGAGAAGGTCTACGAGGCACCTTATTCAATTTTACCAAGGTCTTTAAGGCCATCTAAGGCCATTTCTTACTTAGAATTGTTTCTTCCAGTTGAAGAGACTGGAGAGATAAAAAGTTTTTATTTTCCTATCTTGTGAGTTCTGGTTTCTCTCTATTTTCTCTAAATAATGCTCGCAAACTAGATGATTCAATTTTTAGTTTGTCTCTATCTTGCAGAACTTCTATGTAGTTATAGACACACTCAAACACTTTCAACATTGTCTGGAGATCTTTGCAGCGAGATGCAAAATTCATACTAACATTTTCAGCCTTTGGAGCTGCCATAGGCAACAGTGTTGCCAAGTGTTTGGTTGCTTATGATATGGGCTGCGTTTTCCCCTGACTGCTCTCGCAGTTTCCTCACCACTTCCACCCTCCTCTGACAGTCTGCATGCCATCTTTCCAGTTTTACTTAGCAGTTACATCACTGCTTTTCACCTGCTATCTCGTGCCAAAGCCAAGGTGGAATGTTTTAGGTTTCTGTTCTGGCAGCATGCCACTTCTAGGTACCAATTTTTCTGTCATTTAGCTTATGCTGCATAAGAAGCTGCTACCCATTTTGGTGGTTTCAAACACAACGATTTATTATTTCTCACTATCCTGTTGATTGGCTGAGCAGTCTTCTACTGGGCTCTCCTCGGCTCCTTCATTTTCAGTCTTTTGGTGGGTTAGCTGGTGGTTGTGCTCAGCCTCAAGTACCGCTCAGCTGGGCATCATCTTCCTGCAGGCTAGCCCAGGCTTCGTCATATAGGGGAATTAAGCTACCCAATAGCAAGCCCTTTAGCACAAATGCTTTCCAGACCTTTGCTTGCATCATATTTGCTAATGTCTCAATGGTCAAAGCAAATCTCACTCTCATAGCCACCCTCAAACTCAAGGAGTTGAGAAATAGTCTGTACCTCTTGATCAGAGAAGCTGCAAAGAATGTGTAGTAAGAACATTTTTATTTTTATTTTATTTTTATTTTGAGACAGGGTCACGCTGTCATCCAGGCTGGAGTGCAGTGGTGTGATCTCAGCTTACTGCAACCTTTGTGTCCCAGGTTCAAGTGATCTTCCAGCCTTAGCTTCTCGAGTAGCTGGGACTGCAGGTGTGCGCCACCACACCTGGCTAATTTTTGTGTTTTTGTAGAGCTGGATTTTGCCCTGTTACCCAGGCTAGTCTTGAACTCCTGAGCGCAAGCAATCCACCCGCCTTGGCCTCTCAAGCCAGGATTACAGGTGTGAGGCCCTGCGCCTGGCCAGAAAAAATTTTTTTGCACCCTTTCACAAAGAGTATGTACAAATTCAAGGTGAAAGAATGGGGCCACCTAGGAGGGCAGATCAAGAATGTGGGATGAGAACAGATGCTCACCACGCCATGGAAATAAATCGAATTGGTTGATGCTTTCATGGTTCTAATACTATCTGGTACTACAAAACTAACCTTAGGCCAGGCACAGTGGCACACATCTGTAATTACAGCACTTTGGGAGGTTGAGGTGGAGGGGATCACTTGCGCTCAGGAGTTCGAGACCAGCCTAGGCAACAGGCAAAACCCCATCTCTACAAAAAATATAAAAATTAGCCCATAGTCCCAGCTACTCAGAAGGCTGAGGCGGATGGATCACTTGAGGCCAAGAGTTCGAGACCAACCTGGCCAGTGTAATGAAACCCTGTCTCTACTAACAATGCCAACCATTAGCTGAGCATGGTGACACACGCCTGTAGTTTCAGCTACTCAGGAGGCTTAGGCATTGCTAAACATAGGAGGCAGAGGCTGCAGTGAGCCGTGATTGTGCCACTGTACTCCAGCCGGGGCAACAGAGGGGGACCCTGTGTCAAACAATAATAATAATGATAATATAGTAAAATTAGTAGTTATCGCTTGTTGAAGTCTCAATATATGCTACTCTCATGAAAATGCTTTATACATGTTAGAATTTTATTGCTATAAATGGAAATGGCAATTACACAAGAGTTTTTTCCACTTTGCTAGTAACATTTTTTTTCTTCTGCCTCATCCTCCCGAGTAGCTGGGACTACAGGCATACACCACCACGCCCAGCTAATTTTTGTATTTTTAGTAGAGGTGGGGGTTTCACCATGTTGGCCAGGCTGATCTTGAACTCCTGAACTTAGGTGATCCACTCACCTCGGCCTCCCAAAGTGCTGGGATTACAGGCATTAGCCACCGCACCCGGCCTTAATAACACTCTTTTAATCATTATTTATATGTTAATACAATGAGCCTCTCTTTCCTCATCTTTACAGTGAAGGCATTGTGCAAGCTAATCATTACAGTCTGTTTCTGCTCTCACCTCCTTTGATTTTACTTAACATGGTGATTAAGGAAGGAACACAGTAAGTAGCTGCTCCTTACCTGCCTGACTTTCACACCCATGGAGCAATAAGAAAGGAAAAGCAGTCAGAGGCCAAAGGGTCTCGTTAGTGACTGATAAAGACAAGGTTGGAAGATGTGGCTTACATCTGTGGGACTGTGCATTCTGATTTTGAAGCCAGCATTAGCTGGATTTACCCTCCCTGGCCAGAGCTGATTTCACCCACCCCACCCAGGGATAGTGCGGAGACAACACAGGTTCTCTGGTAAACCCACTTTTAGAAAAAAGAAAGAAGTGGCTGGGCTACTGCAGACAGGTTCTTCTTTTAGTTTCACTAATTAGATAAGCAACCCCATGCCCCTTTGCAGGAGGAGGTGGAGAGAGATGCCAGAGAAGGGAAGAAACAGAGCAGAGAATATTGCTCCTTAACAACACTCGCGCCTCCCGACCTAGCACCTCCCCACACTAGTGCCTCCCACCCTAACTCCCCCAACAGCTTCAGTGCAGGATTAAGTGGAAAGGGCATGAACTCAGGACCTGGACAGATGTGAGTTTAAATCCCAGACTACTCTCTTACTCACCGGGCGAACTTAACTTCTCCGAGACCCAGTTATTAGTAAATTGAAAATGATGCTACGCTCCTCCCAAGGTTATTGTGAGGATTGCGGTGGATTTTATATCAGTTCTTCAGCACAATGACTGGTTTGGGGTGCACACAGTCTGTCACTGAGATTCGTTTTTCCTTCCTTGCTTTACGGAGTGGGCTTGATTCTAGAGGGCTGCAGACACACGCAGAAAGTTACTATTATTGAATGTTTGCTTCTCGAATGTCTTTGCTTGCCACAATCTGTAAAGGGAGTGAGAAGACTGTCAGTGGTGAGTGGAGATAACTGAGAAAGAGTTTGCTATTTTAACTCCCAGGAAAGAGAAACATTTTAAATCAAATAAAACTGTATCACCGCATGGTTCAAAGATGTTAATAATGGCCATTTGAGTCATCAATAAATTGTGTCTAATGCCCTCTTTTTTAAAAACCAAGGAAGTGTGTCCATGCATTTTAGAAGAGGATTTCCAACAAAGATAAGTAGATGCCTTTGACATTTGAAGGGAGAAACTTCAGTTACTGTAAAGGTTACTTACATGGAAAACCCTCATGCATTGATGTTGGATAACTCAGATATTTCTGTACCTTGTGTAAAAGATATCAGCCATATATAAGAATATTTTTTCTGGGAGAATTTAACAGGAGTAACCAGGCAATGAGACTAGAATAAGTGGCTCAAAGGACACTGTTTACAAGAAAGGGGAACAGATAAAGGAATGTAAACATTCTGTGAGCTTTTCCTTAACTGGTGTTATGAGTTGGAAAAGAAAAGGTCATTGATGATTCTGGAAACTCGATAGATTTCTCCCTTTAAAAGATACTTCATGGAATAGTTACAAAATATAAAGGAATTACTTAAAGGCGTATGTGTTTTCCAACTGGACTCAAAATCTATTCCCCATCATTTTTTAAACATAGATCTTCACTGCATTTTCCAGGCAAAGTTTTGCTTCACATTCTAGGGCCAAAGAGAAATCAGATGTAAGATTTACAACAACTGTTTTAGTTTGTAAATACTAATAGAGATACAAGTGGAAAAATTTGCACAGATGCCTTGAGCCTTGACGCTTGAGTGCTCCTGTCTTTACTTTCTCCCTTAGAAAGCTCATCTATTGGCCGGGCGCGGTGGCTCACGCCTGTAATCCCAGCACTTTGGGAGGCTGAGGCAGGCAGATCACAAGGTCAGGAGTTTGAGACCAACCTGGCCAATATAGTGAAACCCCATCTCTACTAAAAACACACAAAAAATTAGCCGGGTGTGGTGGTGCGCACCTGTAATCCTAGCTATTCAGGAGGCTGAGGCAGGAGAATTGCTTGAACCCAGGAGGCGAAGGTTGTGGTGAGCCAAGATTGCACCACTGCACTCCAGCCTGGGCGACAGAGGGAGACTCCGTCTCAAAAAAAAAGAAGAAAGCAAGCTCATCTACTGTCCTTTCCTGTTGTGGCTTCTATGCACCTGACTGTAAAATTTACGTCTCCAAGTATCTGTGTTCTGTTATTTCAGAGAGTTAATAATTTTATGGATTTTTTGAAAGTTGTGGTGACTTACTCCCTGTTTTTAGGGCTGTAACAACTGAAGTGTTGCAATGTTGGGGAAACTGATATGAAGAAATTTGTGTGGGAAAGAAAGTAGTGATTCTAATGGTGACAGTATTTCCATGTGTTAATCCAGATCTAAGAATTAGATGCTAATAATTGTTCCTAATAGAAAAGCTCAATTAGGGAATACATTTCCTATTAGACTAACGATTTCCTACACTTCTCGTGGGGAGTGTAGGAAAAAGAAGCTAGTGTAGCTTTGTGGATTACAGATGGACTCTCAAGTAGTCACACTTTTGGGATTTATATCTCAACTCCTTAACTGTGTGACTTTAGGCAAACTGCTTAAACTCATTAGGCCTCAAACCTGTAGACTGGGGATGATGATAATACCTCATAAGGGATAAATGGGTTAATACCTGCCCATTGCTGAGTACCACATTTGGCATTTTACAAATGCTTAATAAATGTTCACTGTAGAGCAGAGTGTATGAAACCTACACAGGAGTAGCTGCTTTGATTTCCTGTGCATTTCTACAGAAAGCATCCGAAAGCATATTGCTAAAAGTGAAATCCCAACTACCCACTGGCTGTTTATCAACTGTGCATATCAAACTGCCTTTTTCTCTTCACACACTGGCAGAAAATTCTGATTGAGGAAACTGAAAAGTGAATTATGTCAGAGGGCATCAAATGAGTAAAGTGATTGAAAAGTAGAGACTGTCTCCTCCAGCAATGCTTTGAATAACTCCTACCTGCTTTCTGCTTTAGAGCAAAGAGAAAACAAGAGACATTTTAAAATTATTTCTTCTAGCCTCAGACTTTTATCGTTATAAACTATTTCAATTAATACTCTTCAACCTTTCAAATTTTGCTTTGAATGAGCCCTAAGACAATATTAAATGCGTTCTTGCCCAATGCACTTTAAGATCCGATACAAGCTTTTTTTTTTTTTTTACATTAACTTTGGAGCAGCAAGAAAATTAGAACTATTCATTAGGAACTTTTTACTTTTAACCTGTAATGTTTAGATGTTCAAAGAATAGTGTTTCCCTCTGTAGTAGTCTGTTTTCATGCTGCTGATAGACATACCCGAGACTGGGCAATTTACAAAAGAAAGAGGTTTAATGGACTCACAGTTCCACGTGGCTGGGGAGACCTCACAATCATGGTGAGGCAATGGTGAGGCGTGGTGAATGCAAGGAGGGGCAAGTCACATCTTATGTGGATGGTGGCAGACAAAGAGAGAATGAAGAGGATGCAAAAGCAGAAACCTCTAATAAAATCATCAGATCTCATGACACTTATTCACTACCACCAGAACAGTATGGGGGAAACTGCCCCCATGATTCAATTATCTCCCACCGGATCCCTCGCACAACACGTGGGAATTATGGGAGTACCATTCAAGATGAGATTTGGGTGGGGACATAGGGCCAAACCATATCACCCTCTTAGATGTGTCACTTTAAAAATCAAGAAACAGAGCACCGGTTTTACTCAGTTGACTGAAATTATTGTTTATGAACCTGTTGGGGAAAGTCCATTTGTTGTTCTTTAAGGGCTGTGTTACTATGGGGTATGTTAGAAAGGAACTGCTAAATTACAATGACACTCTACCTGTGGAATTTCTAGGTGCCTCTGGTGGCGGAGATGTGTGGGCAGGAGGGACTGGATGAGGTGGTTGAGAAAGGTATACACAGGGTGACCTCATGGGGCTGTGCAAGTTGTGATCTCACCACAGATGGGAAAGACTGGCAATCCAACCATGCTCAGCTCACCAGGCTGTGTGTCCTTGGGCAGGGCTGTATCCATCCAGAGAAAGGGCCCTTTCCTAGCTTTCACAAAGATACTATATAAGCCCAACACAAAGCCTCATTAAGGCACCCTATAGACCAACAGTGGACATTCTGATTTGTAATAATCAGTTTAATCATACGTTTACAATTGGTATAAAATTAGAACATAGGAGGTATGTCATAGAATCTGAAAATCAGAACTTGAGTACTGTGCGTAAGTCCTGTATGGAGTGTATATCTTGGGGACAGGGTCTGTTTTGCTTCTGAAATAGCTGAATTCCATTTGCAAATACTCTCTCTTTCTTTCTCTTTCTCTCTGTGTGTGTGTGTGTATCTACAAGCTGATCTCCATAATAAGCTTCACAAGGTTTGCTGTGTGCCTTGAGCTGCTCTATATTGCATATTCCCATGTCTGAAAATTTCTCACTACCTGTAAAAATACTTTAACATCTTGCTGCGAAACAGGAAAAGGTTTTGTTTCCTGGTTTTGGAAAAATTTGCTTAATGCATATATTAGTCTTTTGGGGCTGCCTAATAAAGCTTCTCCTTTATGATCAGAGAGATACTATATATGTCATTTATAAATGATTCCCTTAGAGGCATGTTGGGAACAATGACTTTCACAATTGTTCTTCGTAGCATCCAGTGTCTTGGTTATTTATGTGTGATATGGTTTGGCTGTGTCCCCACCAAATCTCAACTTGAATTGTATCTCCCAGAATTCCCATGTGTTGTGGGAGGGACCCAGGGGAAGGTAATTGAATCCTGGGGGTTGGTCTTCTCTGTGCTGTTCTCATGATAGTGAATAAGTCTCATGAAATCTGATGGGTTTATCAGGGGTTTCTGCTTTTGCTCCTTCCTCATTTTCTCTTGCCACCACAGTGTAAGAAGTGCCTTTCACCTCCCACCATGACTCTGGGGCCTCCCCAGCCATGTGGAACTATAGGTCCGATTAAACCTCTTTTCTTCCCAGTCTTGGGTATGTCTTTATCAGCAGTGTGAAAATGGACTAATACAATGTGGTTGTCACCTCCACTCTTTGGTCTTTTGAGGTAGGTGGAAACCAGCTTTCTGAATTGTTCCTTCCTGATATGACAGAAAATTTTAAAATTTTGTGTGCCAAATATAGTAGGCTCTTCAAAGCAAGATCTAGGTCTCAATGGCTAGAATATTTAACTAATAGAATATCACCATCCTTCCTTGTTCCCTGTGAATGCTATCAGAGTATTTATTCATGTACCTGAGGGTACCTCATCATAGTAAGCTTAGTCTTCAATTTTATTCATACTCCCATGCCTGCAACAATTATAATTTTCCATCATAAAATGAATGGATCAGAATAAACTATTTCAAACATTCTTGATTCCTTTTCCTTTTGACCTTCAGAGATTGTTTTTATGAAAGTGAGTTTTCAGCTGATTTTCTTATTTAGCCTCCATACCAGGGAGCCAGAAGGCAGTGCTTATGAAATCCACCATCTTTCCAGTGGGGGAGAGAGGCCAGTAGCTACCCCTTTTCCTTCCCTATCAGTTTTTTGCTCATCGAGACTGCCCCCAAGCTAGGAATTATTATAAGTTCTCCAGAATTGCATGATAATTATGAATAAAAAGCTGACATGGGCCAGGTGCAGTGGCTCATGCCTGTAATCCCAGAACTTTGGGAGGCCAAGGCAGGTGGATCATCTGAGATCAAGAGTTTGAGACCAGCTTGGCCAACATGGTGAAACCCCGTCTCTACTAAAAACACAAAACTTAGCTGGGCGTGGTGGTGCATGCCTGTAATTCAAGCTACACGGGAGGCTGAGGCAGCAGAATCACTTGAACCCGGGAGGCGGAGGTTGCAGTGAGCCAAGATAGTACCACTGCACTCCAGCCTGGGCAACAGGGCAAGACCACCTCAAAAAACAACAAAAAAAAGCTGACACGATAGGTATCTATGGAATGGGTCACAAATTTGAGTTCGCATTATAATCACCTGGAGGTCATCCTAGGCTACCGAGTCAGAAACTCGAGGTGCCCAGGCATCTGTAATCTTTGAAGCTCTCCAGATGATTCTGTCACCTCCTGCAGACTGAGGACCGCTGAGCTACCATCATTTCTTTGTTCCTTTGTTTTCTCTTACACAAAACTTTATTGCCCAGTGAAAAAAGGCTTAAGCAATTCCCCTTCCTTCCTTACTGGATCTAGTTTTCAGTACAGATTATATGCATGCCTGAAAAGAAAATTAGAAAGCAGAAGCAGATTTTTGGTAGTTGGTTGTCAATTTTCTTTTGAATTCTTCACCACCATGCAAATTGAAGCAGGACTTATTTTTAGCAACTTGATGAATGCAATTTACCAAAGTTTATTACATTATCTTTTATTGTAATAAGACAGCAAGGTCAGTGGAATTGTCTGATGTTTCTTTCTCATTTGCCATAGTTCTCTTTCTGGGAACTCATAGTACAGAATCAAGCTATGGGATATATAGGTTATTTTGATGCTCTATTTGTGCCCACTTCTATATTTTTGTATAACCTCAGCAGTGTATACACTTTTCACCTTTTTGGAGACATTATTAGGAATAGCAGTCTCCTCGTTGACTTTCTGTTGTAGTTTTCCTAATGTTTGCTCCCTGGTGACCAGGAGACCTTCTATGTCAGTGGAGACAACTCATCTGAGGCTGGCTGAGCCAAGAAAGGTGGGCAGGAAGGCAAGGTGAAGGCCCCTTTCCCTCCTTCTTTACCACACCTCAATAGAGAATCTTTATGTCTCCTGTACCCTTTCTTTTTCTCTTATTAGCACATTATGGACTTGCACCTTCACATGAGCTTGGGCCTTTGCCTGATTTATAATTTGTTATCTATGACTTTATGGTTGTTCAATCTTGAGAAGGAATGACTGTCCCTGGACATCTCCCAAAACCATTTTCTATATGGTTGAATTGTACTTGACTCTTCATATTGTGATGAGATGATTTCCCCCAATAGCTTTTTAATGGCTCTAGGAGAGCAATACAGAGCACAGGACCTGTCTAGAATGAGCAGGATACATACAAATGATCCCTAGTGTCCCAGGGCATGGCACAGTCCCTTAACTACCCATTTCCTTCCATTGAAGTGCCTTGTAAGGCTTGGCCAACATGTAAGGAAGGCAGGCATCTCTCACCTATTCTTGCCTTGTTCATCAAAATGCATCCATTCCATCTCATCCACTTGTTGCATGGTAGACTATATTGGGTACTAACTTAAGCAGACGGGTACAGCTCAACTCTATGCAAACTAGCTAATGTGCTTTCCCCAGGTAGCATAAAATGTTAACTTGATTGCAATGCATAGACTTTTAAAAGTTGCTAAGGAGTTAGTCCTTTAAACAAATAGTATTTATTGTTTTGTGGGGGTTTTTAAATTATGAAATGTGTGTGGACATTGTAAAAATTTTGGAAAATACAGAAAAGCGAAAGGAAGCAATTTAAACCATGTATAATTCCACAATTCAAAGAAAACTATAATTAACATTTTGATGTGTATTATTCAAGTTTCTGTTTCAGAATGCTGCACATTCTCTTTCTCCATAACTACTTTTTATGCCTAATAGAGTATATATGCTTTTCATGCCATTAGATAGCTTTCTAAACTCTGTGACTTATGTAGAAGCCAGGACCTCATTATTGTGCATTTAACTTATTTCTGAATTTCTGTAAAAACAAGGTGGTGATGAAAATACTTAGAGCGATGAGTTTCATACACTTTTGCATTATATCTTTAGAATAAATGCACATATGTCAAAACAAATGCACACTTGAAAAGCTTTTGATACATATTACTAAACTGTCTTCCAAAAGATTCTATCAATTACCAATTTTTTAAAATAATGAATAGACTTTATTTGCAAAATCATTAAGTTGCAAAAACAAAGACACCACAGGAGTTTTAAATTAGACTATTTTTTTAATCTAGAAAAAAAATTTAATGTAATTGCTTAGTTCAGCAGAAGCTGAGAGAGGTCTCAGGACCCTGAACAATAATATTGATTTTATTATTTTATTTTATGTTTTTGAGTTCTGGGGTACACGTGCGAGATGTGCAGGTTTGTTACATAGGTAAACATGTGCCATGGTGGTTTGCTGCACAGATCATCCCATCACCTAGGTATTAAGCTCAGCATGCATCAGCTCTTTTCCCTGATGCTCTCCCCTCCCCTGCCCTTCCCCCACAGGCCCTACTGTGCGTTATTCCCCTCCCTGTGTCCAGGTGTTCTCATTGTTCAGCTCCCACTTATAAGTGAGAACATGCAGTGTTTGGTTTTCTGTTCCTGCATTAGTTTGCTGAGGATAATGGCTTCCAGCTTCATCCATGTCCCTGCAAAGAACATGATCTCATTCCTCTTTATGGCTGTATAGTACAGTGTAACATTGATGGGCATTTGGGTTGGTTCCATGTCTTTGCTATTGTGAATAGGGCTGCAGTGAACATTCACATGCATGTGTCTTTATAATAGAATGATTTATATTCCTTTGGGTATATACCCAGTAATGGGATTTCTGGCTCAAATGGTATTTCCAGTTCTAAATCTTTGAGGAATTGCCACACTGTCTTCCACAATGGTTGAACTAATTTACGTTCCCACCAACAGTGTAAAAGCATTCCTATTTCTCCACAACTTCCACCAGCATCTGTTGTTTCTTGACATTTTAATAGTCACCATTCTGACTGGCATGAGATGGAATTACCAGTATGTTTTGAGAGTTCCCAGAATCCTTACCCATTTGAAAACTTATTGTTTTTAAAAAATTCCTGCTAACTTTATGGGCAAGAAAATTCTCAGCAGTTTAATTTGCATTTCCTTGTTTAACACAGAAGTCTTTTGTGACTATATTTTTATACTTTTGCTAAAGATTATTTAGTGCAGTGGTTAAGTGGTGCTATTCTGACACCTGAGTGTTCACTTACTGGTGACCCTGAGTAAATTTCTTGATCTCCCTATGCCCACACAACTCTGATAATAGCAGTACCTACTCACAGAATCTGTATGAAGACTAAAGAGGGTATCACATGAAAGATGCCTAGAAAATATCAGGCATATATAACATACATTTATGTTCTCTGTCATTTACATCTTCTCTGAATTGCCTGTTCACTGTCTTTGGGTAAGTAGATTTTTTGGTAGCTTAGAAATATATATATTAAGTATCTTAACCTCTTGTCTGTCACATATTATAATTTCTCCCCAGTTGGTGGTTTGTGTTTCAATTTTGTTCAAAGTGAGGAAACAGTTGAATATCAAGAAATTCAGACCAGGTGAAGGCATAGTTTTGGTCCAGGATGGATCTTTTTTCTGCCTGTCAACCATACTGCTAGGAGATTCACCTTCCCCATCATTGAGAAGGTCTGGTATTGATTATAGCCACCAGATATCAGAAATGGCACTTTAAGCAGCTTACATTGTTATATTAAAAATCACCATCATAGAATAAAACTTCTGCATAATTTATGTAAATAATGATCACGGTAGATGAAAGGACATGGTTAATATTTCACCATTTTCCATTTACCACCAAATCCAACTTTTCAGAATTCCATTAGTGGTGATATAAAATTAATTACTTCAACTTGAAAGAAGCTTTTAATCTGAGACCAAGAACCCTGATAGATTGTGTAACCATTAAGTGTTAATACTTTTCCCCTCTTTGCTGCAAATTGTGTAGTAGAAAAAGAATCTTTCTCATCATGAAGTCTCGTGTATAAACGCAAGATGTTCCCTATATTAGCATATATACATGCTACTAAAAATGAAAGTTTATCACTTTACTGAAAAGCAATATGGACATAGAGACTATTACTTTGCCTTACTAAACAGAGGAATTATCAGAACCATCCTTGTGAAATCATGAACATTCTGCTTGAGCTGCCAACTTGTTTCAAAAAGCTGTTACAGGTGGGCAAACATTGCTGCTACATGATGAATGAATGGGAGTGTGTTATTGCTACTAGGCCACGTATGATTGGAATTTTCCATGTAAAAGCATTTCTAAAAGCAGTGTTATTTACGATGCTTATCATTAGGGAATGATATTGAGGAGTAAGGAAGCCTCAACTTCTAAATTTTACACTTAGATTTCTGTATTTTGTTGTCATTTTACTTCAAGCATGTTTTACTTTTACAACATCTTCAAGAGAAAAAAACTTAAATCATGATTTGCATGGTAACTATTTTAAGAGTTGTTAGTATGTACAGGAGGGGATACTTCCCAGTGCTGAAATAGACACAAAATAGGCAACATTTAGATGTTGGCCCAAAGCCTTGTAGATTGTCCTCAATTAAAAATACTTAAGTTTGCAAGTCTTTCTTCTTCTTTTTTCTTTTTTTTTTTATGTGTCTGTTTTAATTTGCGATGATTGGAAAACATAAAGCAATAAAAAGAGATGGTTTCCCAATGCAATCTAAAAATTTCACACACCAGAGCCTGTTGTGGGGTGGGGGGAGGGGGGAGGGAGGAGGGGGAGGGATAGCATTAGGAGATATACCTAATGTAAATGACAAGTTAATGGGTGCAGCACACCAACATGGCACGTGTATACATATGTAACAAACCTGCACGTTGTGCACATGTACCCTAGAATTTAAAGTATAATAAAAAATATATATATATAAAATAAAAAAATAAAATTTTAAATTGCTGATTGAGTTCTGGACAGCTATGATATTGAACTGCAGGTGCCTATAGGCCTTAAAATACAACTGTTTCATGTTGTTCAGTCATCTTATTTCTTTCCTTATAAGCAAAATGTCAGAACACTTAGCTCCTTTAATGCACTTATTGCCCACACCGAGGAATACAAAATTGGGACTGCTGAGTAAAATGTTTAAGTTTCAATCCCTTGAAGGTAAATATTTGACTCTCAATAGAGAAATTTAACTTCATTATCCTTACTTGCAGGCAAAATGAAAGACCGGCTAGCAGAACTTCTGGACTTGTCCAAGCAATATGAGCAGCAGTTCCCAGACGGGGACGATGAGTTTGACTCGCTCCACGAGGACATCGTGTTCGAGACCGACCACATCCTGGAGTCTCTGTACCGAGACATCCAGGACATTCAGGATGAAAACCAGCTGCTGGTGGCCGACGTGAAGCGGCTGGGAAAGCAGAACGCCCGCTTCCTCACGTCCATGCGGCGCCTCAGCAGCATCAAGCGCGACACCAACTCCATCGCCAAGGCCATCAAGGCCCGGGGCGAGGTCATCCACTGCAAGCTGCGCGCCATGAAGGAGCTGAGCGAGGCGGCCGAGGCCCAGCACGGCCCGCACTCGGCGGTGGCTCGCATCTCGCGGGCGCAGTACAACGCGCTCACCCTCACCTTCCAGCACGCCATGCACGACTACAACCAGGCCGAGATGAAGCAGCGCGACAACTGCAAGATCCGCATCCAGCGCCAGCTGGAGATCATGGGCAAGGAAGTCTCGGGCGACCAGATCGAGGACATGTTCGAGCAGGGTAAGTGGGACGTGTTCTCCGAGAACTTGCTGGCCGACGTGAAGGGCGCGCGGGCCGCCCTCAACGAGATCGAGAGCCGCCACCGCGAGCTGCTGCGCCTGGAGAGCCGCATCCGCGACGTGCACGAGCTCTTCTTGCAGATGGCGGTGCTGGTGGAGAAGCAGGCCGACACCCTGAACGTCATCGAGCTCAACGTACAAAAGACAGTCGACTACACCGGCCAGGCCAAGGCGCACGTGCGGAAGGCCGTGCAGTACGAGAAGAAGAACCCCTGCCGGACCCTCTGCTGCTTCTGCTGTCCCTGCCTCAAGTAGCAGGCCGGCCCAGGCCGCCACCGCCCGTCCCAGACCTTGGAGCGCGCTGGGAAGGACGCACCAAAGCCGGGAGCTCTGCCCTGCAGGGAGTTGCCCCAACTCTTTCCGGAACTGAGTCTTTAGAGAAGAAACGCCAGGTTCAAGAATTGCAAACCAGCCCGTGCTTGGAAAGATGGTTAGTTGATACCATCCGATGATTGTTCAGTAAAGATAGATTCCTACAAAGTTGTGCAATGTCATTATATGACATCTTGCACTCTTACCCTCTTGACAGAAGCCAAGTAAGGAACTGACGTATCTGACTGTAGGGTGAATGTCTGAGGCCTGCCTCCTAACAAAGACTCAAGAAGGAAGTCAATTGAGCATCTGCTAATAGAATGAACTCATGATGGAAACTTCAGTTCATTTACTTTGTCCTGAAAATTCCCTGGTTCTGTTCCATTTTGAGCGAAATTGGCCTTGGGAAAAACCACGTTTTTCCTTTCCGATTCTTCATCCGGTCTACGCTATGCAATTCCTCCCTAAATATGGATCTTATTTCTGCTCATTTCCCCTACTTATTAAAATCACACCAAACACTTACTATTTTATTATCTCTTTCACTTTTTAAATACCTTTCTCCAGGTTATATTTTGGGATTATTTTTCCAAATATTTTTAAGCACTGAATATCGAACAAGCACTCAAATTGAAGTATCAGTCATGTTTTATGTATTTTTCACTGATAAAAATTATTTAACATTTATCTTTTTACTTGATTACATATGCACATATATATGTAAATGTAAAATACTAATATTCACTAATGTATGTACATAATGATCAATTGGTTTAACTTCTTTTATGTAAGTATGGTATATAAATTTCAAGAAGAACACTTTTCTGGCTCTTGGTGTTGGTTTGCTTGTTTTGAGTTCGTTTCACTCCAGTTTGCCCCTTCCTAGTCCAGTTTGGGTCAAACTTCATGTTAAACAACTCTGCATTGGTTATGGCGGTAGACATATGGCGGTAGAAAATGTATACAGAGCTAGAGACAACTAACATTCTTGGAAATATTGTTTTTGTTTTACTGTGGACCATTTTTTTCCATGCATTGAAATGGAGAAATTCAAAGTAAAAGAATTCTGTTTTTCAAGCAAGGTTAATAAACATTACATTATACACATATTTTTATACACTTCTGTCTTGACCATTTAGTTTACTTTCTCAATTGTTAAAATTTTTTTTTCCTTTTTTTTTTTTTTTCGAGATAGAGTCTCACTCTGTTGCCCAGGCTGGAGTGCAGTGGCGGGATCTCGGCTCATTGCAACCTCTGTCTCCCAGGTTCAAGTGATTCTCCTGACTCAGCCTCCTGAGTAGTTGGGACTATGGGCACATGTCACCATGCCCGGCTAATTTTTTGTGTTTTTAGTAGAGACGGTGTTTCACCGTGTTAGCCAGGATGGTCTTGATCTCCTGACCTCATGATCCACCTGCCTCAGCCTCCCAAATGCTGGGATTACAGGCGTGAGCCACCATGCCTGGCCTTGTTGTTATTTCCCTTTTGAGACAGGGTCTCCCTTTGTCACCCGGGCTGAAGTGCAATGGCATAATCATGGCTTACTGCAGCCTTCAACTCCCAGGCTCAAGTGATCCTGCCACCTCAGCCTACAAATAGCTGAGACTACAGATATGTGCCACCATGTCCAGCTAATTTTTGTATTTTCTGTAGAGACAGGGTTTGCCATGTGGCCCAGGCTGGTCTCAAACCTGTGAGCTTGAGCAATCCGCCCACCTTGGCCTCCCAAATTGCTGAGATTACAGGCCTGAGCCACTGCCCCTGGCCAAAATTTTTTTCTACTAGCTACTGAGCTGCCACATCTGGATGGAACTGAGTGGAGGGGGAAAAGAATGAAAAACTCAAAAGAATTCCCATGCGGGTGTCTTGCTTTCTCTCCTGAGTTACAATATTTAGCAAAATCATCAGGCTTTAGAGATATGGTGTAGTCTGCAAACTTTTTAATGCCCTTACCCACATTTAACGTGTTTCCCGGCCTTCCTCTGTGTCAACTCTTAGCTCTTCCTAATCATTATTTAATACATGAGTGAGTATAGTAGTGATCATATTTCTCAGGTCCTTTAGAAGGTGGAATTTTAAAAGAATTAGAAGGAGGAGTATATGAATTCTTTGGAGCTCACTGCCTGACTTGCTTATGGCCAGGAAAATCTATCTCCTGTATCTAATTTTAATTTCATGGTTAAATTTGAGAATTGTGGAAACCAAGTTCCACAAGGCTATTCTCAGATTTCTCCCAATTTCTTTTTCAGCTAACTCCAGGGATATGTATCACCTTTGACTTAATTCCCTTTCTCTAAGGAAAAGGGGAAAAAATGTTCACATAGCTCCATTGCAATGTTTTTTATAATAGAGGAGAGATATTGTAAATAGAGACTGCCAGCCAGTTTCCACAAAAAAAATGAAGAGTTCATAAATTTGACATGTTGGAACCCATAAAGCATTTTCTTTGCTTAGAACCATTATAAAAGTAAGTGAGTTTTAAGGCTCTGTATACATTTTAATTCCCCACGTTTTATATTGGAGAGTTCGGTGCAGACTGTCCATCACTGCACCAAAAGAATGAGTGAATTGTTGCCTATGGAGAAAGAACACTTCTTCCTGCTGTTTGGGAACCATCTCAGTGTGGCATAATGGTTAGGAGTACAGATTCCAGACCCCGTTTCTTAGATTTAAATCTTGACTCTGCCACATACTAGCTGTCTGACTGAACCTTAGTTTCTCTGCGCTTCAGTGTCCTCATCTGTAAAATGGAGATAATAGTACTTAACTCGTAGAGCTATTGTGAAAAGTAATGGCTGAATACGTAAAAGCACCTAGAACAGTGCCTGGCACATGCTAAGTGCTTTGTTCATTATTTTTGTTATTATGTAATTTTCTCTTAGACTGAGAGCACTGTTAGTGACCCAAGTAAATTTATAGTTTTTAAGTTCAGAGGAAAAATAAAGCCTATTTTTTGTTAACAGTCTTAATAAATAATAAAGTGGAATAAAGAAACCAAGACCCCATCTTCTGTGAATATTAGGGCTTTTTTTTTTTGACAGTGATAAAGATGTTTTCACTATGGCATTTCTATCCGTGTGTATATCCAAACATGACCTGAAGAAGAAATGAGATATTCCACCAAAAACACATAAGCAGGAAGTAGCTGTTCTGCTCAGCTTGGCAGGTGTTCTTTCCTAATTCTTCCCAAGCTGTGAGTCAGAAAGTCCTGGAAGGAGTTGTAGGAAGTTGTAGAGGCTGGGTCACAGACCTAAGGGAAGGGATCATTTGGCCCACCGCATGTCCCGGCCTATTCACCAAAGCCCTTCCTGGCTCTGACTGCCACGCCAGGTAGTGGGTGAAATGCTGGCTTTTTCCTTAAGAAAGTGTGTTCTAGTGCCACCAAGAGATGCTGTAGAGCTGCCTTTACCAATCTCATGATGCTTGCTTGGCAACTCTGAAAGGTGACTTTGGCCAAGAAGACCTTGTGGCAATTCTGCAAGTTTCATACACTAACATCTTTTAGGGTAGAAAATGAAAGAACAAATCACAAAGAACAATAGATCCTTCAGGGGCTGAAGATAAGAATCTTTTATCGCTATTTTGACATATACAGTGACTACTTTCTACTAGCCAAATACCAAATTTTACAACTACAACCAAGCCATAGATTATAGGTGGTGACAACTCCAGAAATGTTGTAACTAGGAAAGGTGCTCTTCTAGGATGCATTGGTATCCAGGATAATATGCGTTAGAATTTTTAAAATGGCATTCAAAAATATTTGAACTGTGACATCACAGAAGTAATTTTATGGCCTTTTAAGGTAACAACTTAGAAAGATAACAGCGCTCTTTTTATATCAATGCCTTTACATTTATTTAAAAACAGTCCTAATGCTTTATAGTTAAATGTCATATGCAAATATGTTCAGGTTCTAACATATAAAGTTCCTAACTTGACAGGAAACTACTGAAGATTGTGTACAGCTTAAAAATAATAAAATAGGGTAACTATAGTCTTGATTTGTATGTATAAATTCTATCATTCTATATTTTACCATTAGACATATTTCTACTCCTTTCTTTGAAATATGCAAAGTATCTCCAACTGCAGCATGAAACTCATTTATTTGTAATCAAGAGGATAGTTTGAAACATCCAATTGTAAGCAGAGCAACAGCTGACTTACTTTTGATAGCAGAGTTGAAAATCATTGCAATTAATAAAATGGGGCTATTAGAAATGGAAAATGAATAGGATCTAGAATGTAACTTCATCATATAAATGATGAGTGTCTTTATTATCAATACATGTTATTAAGAATGGGCAAGATGTCTTTATATACTAGAAGCTCTTGTAAAGTCATGTATCTATTGATAATAAAGATTTTCTGAACTGATGTTCTGAGCGAGACTACAAAGGATGCTTTAAAACCAGTGATACCTGGCTGGACAGGGTGGCTCCCACCTATACTCCCAGCACTTTGGGAGGCCAAGGTGGGCAGATCACTTGAGGCCAAGAGTTCAAGACCAGCCTGGCCAACATGGTGAAACCCCTTCTCTACTAAATATACAAAAATTAGCTGGGCATGGCGGTGCATGCCTGTAATCCCAGCTACCCTGGAGGCTGAGGAACGAGGATCACTTGAACCAAGGAGGCAGAGGTTGCAGTGAGCTGAGATCGCACCACTGCACTCTAGCCTGGGCAACAGAGTGAGACCCTGTCTCAAAAAACAAGCAAACAACAACAAAACCAGTGATGTCCTGCAAAATGAGGATTGAGAGACAAGTCCCCAACACTATGTTTTTTTATTCCTGATGTTTCTTTTTAAGTTATACGTTATATTCTATTTGAAGCATCCATAGATACTTCTTGGACCTCTTCTATTTTTCTTAATGTATATTTCTACATTTTCATGGTCCTATAGCCAACTCTTTAGACGTATCCACCCTTCTGTATCTCAGCATCCTATAATGTTTGAAAGAGGGTAAAAATAACAGAGTATATACATATACACATATATATACATGTATACATATATACACATATATATACATATATACATATATACACATAGATACATATATACACATAGATACATATATACACATAGATACATGTGTATATATGCATCTATGTGTATATATGTATACATGTATGTATATGTGTATATATGTATACATGTATATATATGTGTATATGTATACACTCTGTTATTTTTACCCTCTTTCAAACATATGTTTATATATAATATATACAATTTATATGTATATATATACACACACACATATATATGTATATATATACACACACAGAATCTACCATCATCCCCATCCTCTGCTCCTTCTGTCTATCTTAATTTGCAAATGGCAGGATCAATCAACTGCCACCTGCCCAGGTCAGACAATTATCCTCTCTTGCTTCCATTACTTCAGCAGCTTTTAATTGGCCTCTGGCCTCTAGTCTTATCCTCTCCAGTCTAATCTCTGTACAATGCTATAGTACAGTCACAGTGCCTTTTTGTTGTTGTTGTCATTATGTTATTGTTTTTAATTGCAGTATTATATACATGACTTAAACTTACCATCCTAACCATTCTTAAGTATACAGTTCCTGTATTGGTTGGTTCTCATATTGCTATAAAAAACTATCTGAGACAGGGTAGTTTATAAAGAGAAAAGGTTTAATTGACTCACAGTTCCACAGGCTGTACAGAAGTCATGGCCAGGGAGGCCTCAAGAAACTTACAATCATGGCAGAAGGTGAAGTGGAAGCAAGCACATCTTCACATGGTGACAGGAAAGAGAGAGAGAGAGACAGAGCAAAGGGAGAAGTGCCACACACTTTTAAACCATCAGATCT
Organism: Hylobates moloch; assembly: GCF_009828535.3. Classification (NCBI taxonomy): domain Eukaryota; kingdom Metazoa; phylum Chordata; class Mammalia; order Primates; family Hylobatidae; genus Hylobates; species Hylobates moloch. The sequence goes on along the minus strand of NW_026652302.1, from coordinate 5,061,203 downwards.
CATGAGAACTCACTCACTGTCACAAGAACAGCAAGGGGGAAATCTGCCCCCATGATCCAATCATCTCCCAGCAGCTCCCTTCCCCAACATTGGGAATTATAATTCAACATGAGATTTGGGTGGGGACACAGAGCCAAACTATATCAGTTCCCCTACTGCTAAGTACACTCATATTGTTGTGCAACCAGTCTCCAGGATTCTTTTCATCTTTCAAAACTGAACTCTATACCCAATAAACAAAAACTGCTCATCCCTCCAGCCCCTGGCAACCACCATTCTGCTTTCTATCTCTATGAGCTTGACTACTCTAGATACCGCATAGAAGTGGAATAATACAGTATTTGTCCTGTCGTGTCTGGCTTATTTCACTGAGCATTTTGTCCTCAAGCTTCATCCATGTTGTAGCACGTGTCAGATTTTAAAGCTCAATAATATGCCATTGTATTTATAGACCACATTTTGTTTAGTCATTCACCTGTCAATGGACACAGGTTGCTCCCACTTTTTGGCTGCTGTGAATAGTGCCGTTCATCTGCTTAAAACTCTATAATGGCTGCTGATTGCTGTTGGGACAAAATCTCAACTCCTTAGTGAGGTTCTTCACGGCCCTGAAGGAGCCAGGCCCCACTTACTTTCAGCTTCATCCCCGACACCTTTCATTGCTTGCTTTCCTTCCTTCTTGATTTCCTTCCTTCTTGCTTTCCCTTCTTTCTTTCTTTCTCTTTCTTTCTTTCTCTTTCTTTCTTTCTTCTTTCTTTCCTCTTTCTTTCTTTTCTTTCTCTTTCTTTATTTCTTTTTCTTTCTTTCTTCTTTCTCTTTCTTTCTTTTCTCTTCTCCCTCTCTCTCTTTTAGAGAGAGAGTCTTGCCTAGGCTGGAGTGCAGCGGCACAATTATAGCTCACTGCAGCCTCAAATTCCCAGGTTCAAGCGATCCTCTCACCTCAGCTTCCTGAGTCGCTGGGACCACAGACACGGGATACTACCCTGCCTATTTCAGAGCACTGCACCCACCCGCTCAGTTACATTGTTGTGTAGGAGTTCGGTGAAGTGCATATTTAAGGACTGCATCGCCCCCATCTTCATGGTGTTATGTGTGCTTCTGCTACTAAACTGCTTTTCTATGTTTAAGGACAACCAATAGCATCTTACTTGTTTTGGGATCTTAGCACTTTGCATAGTATCTTTTATAGGCATTTGGGTATTTGTGTTCTACGTGCAGAAATAGAGATATTCAGAATTTGTTTTCTGCTATGAGTGACTTTTTGTATACCTTTTTGAAGATGCATATTTTACAGCATAAAGCACAGTATCTAGTTTCTCCTCCCAGAGGATCTGTGTCGGGGTGCTGAGGCCAGGATGGGGTTTGGGGCACAGTGTCCTGAGAACAGGGGTGGGACTTGTTGAGGGGAGGGGACATGGGACTGGAGAAAGACTGCTTGGGAAGAAGCAGCTCATGCAGGAGAACAGTCAGTCTGAAAAGTTGAGTGGAGAAAGAATGAAGTTTTGAGTCACGGGCACCGAAGCCAGTAGAACTGGGAGCAAACAGAGGCTGGGATTGGGTGCTGTGTGGCAGAGCCTGGAAGAAATAGTTTAGTCAAGGTACAGACTCAAGTTGGATGCAAAGAAAGTTGCAAAACTACATTTTATCTAAAGTGATTTTCTTTTTATTCTTGCAAGCATGTAAAACAAAGTGTTTTTTTTTTTTTTAATTTTGGACAAAATGTGTTGGCTTGAGTTTCAGCTGGACATATTTCCATCTAACATGGCATCCAGTAGGGTAATTTGTGCAAAGTACTTAGCTCCCTGCTCCTAGTCATACAGGGCTGTGTGGCAGCTTTGGACTTCGGTCCTAAAACGCCCTCAGCCACTCAAGTCGCCATGGTATGATAATGGTCTGAGAAGCCTCAGTCCGTGCCTCTGAGTATGTCAGGGAACCCCCCACCGACCCCACACACATCCAGAGTGCTTATGAGTCCATAATACTTACTCAGTACAAAAATGTCTAACAGCCTGTGGACTGTGCAGAATAGTAACAGCAAGAGTCTTCTTTTCCTACAAGCGTTGAAGACCAAGGAGAGAATGGAGGACCCTAAACTGCCCTTGCTTAGAGCTGCAAGTTCTCTCCCTGCTGAAGCTGACTCTGCAGGTCGACTGCTGCTTGGGCCTGAAGTGCCTTGCAGCCACCAGCAGCTGGTGCCCCAACTCTTTGAAAACATGGATTTGGGCCAGGTGTGGTGGCTCACGCCTGTAATCCCAGCACTTTGGGAGGCCAAGGCAGGAGGATCACCTGAGGGCAGGTGTTTGAGACCAGCCTGGCCAACATGGTGAAACCCCATCTCTACTAAAAATACAAAAATTAGCTGGGTGTGGTGGCGCATGCCTGTAATCCCAGCTACTTGAGAGGCTGAGGCAGGAGAATCCCTTGAACCTGGGAGGCGGAGGTTGTTACAGTGAGCCGAGATCGTTCCACTGCCCTCTAGCCTGGCCTGGGCAACAGAGGGAAACTCTGCCCAAAAAAAAAAAAGAAAAAAAAATAACCCACAAAAAACAAAACAAACAAAAAAACACATGATTTTGAACCAAATCAAGCAAAGAATCTCCAGGGGGGTATTGCCTATAAAAGGAATGTTACCCCCAGATAAAAACAAACTATTTAGACTCTACATGACAGAGGAATTTCTCTTGTGGGTAGGAATGTTTAACTAACTCATTCCTTGGCTCTACAATGTGGTTTACCCTGGTCTCATGCACCCTTAGAAGGGCATAGATGAGGTAACATGGTTTCTTTTCATAATCTTCATCCACCCCTTGTCATCTGGTTTACGGAAGAAACCTGTCAAACAAGAAATGTTACCTAGTGGCAAGACGTTAGGACATGCAGTTACTAGGAGAAAGTAAATGGCCTGGAAGATGAAAGACGTGGTCATATTTTTAAGGCTGCAACTCCACAGGAAGGGTAGCTTCTCCTGTTTTGGCAATGCTCCCTGCATTGGCCATTATCAATATTTGAAGTGACTTTGCAAGAAGTTCTCATTTCCAAAAGGAAACCACAGCTTTATTAGAAAAACTTGCATCTCTCTTCTCTGATAAGAGTGTCAGTGCCACATTAAAAATGGCCTGGCAGAATGCACTATGGGTATGGGAGTGGTAAGGAGAGGTCCTTTCCTTCTTGCTAAGAGATGAAAAGGCTTAAAATAAATATTTTTGGAAGAAATAATACAGTGATGTGAATGAGTTTGAGTTATAAAATGAAAAAGAAGAAAGGAAGAAAGAAGGATGACCTGTTCCTAGACAGAAAGTAAGTTAGGGCTGGGCGTGGTGGCTCACGCCTGTAATCCCAACACTTTGAGAGGCCAAGGTGGGTAGATCATTTGAGGTCTGGAGCTTGAGGCTAGCCTGGCCAACATGGTGAAACCCCATCTCTATTAAAAATACAAAAAAATTAGCTGGGGGTGGTGGCATATGCCTGTAATCCCAGCTACTCTGGAGGCTGAGGCAGGAGAATTGCTTGAACCCAGGAGGTGGAGGTTGCAGTGAGCCGAGATCATGCCACTGCACTCCAGCCTAGGCAACAAGAGGGAAACTCCATCTCAAAAAAATAAAAAATAATTTAAAAAAAATTAAGTCAGAAAGCAAGAAAAACTTGTGCACTCAGAAGGGCAGACCAAGAAGAGAGGGCGTGGCTGAGTGGAACAAAACTTAGAAAGTGGAAGCTGAAAATACAAAACACAGAATCTCCTGTGAACTAGTTCAGTTTCTTTTCATCTGTGTACCAACAAAGAGAAAGAGTAAGTAAACAACTCTCTTGGCTGATCTTGTCAAAAGGGACAACAGTTACAACTAGAAGTCAGTAAGTTGTTTTCATTTTCCTCTGTGCATGCCCTGTGAGTATAATTTGGTAAAATTATATATTATGATAGTCTATGGCATAATATTGTTTGGGCTTAAATTCAATATAAGTGAGATGAAAATTTTGGAAATTTCTCCTAACAACTAAAGGTATTTACAGATTCCTAACTCAAAGCCTTTGCATTAATCTGTGTATTATTTTATTTTTCCTTTACTTCTTTTTTTTTTTTTTGGAGACGGAGTCTTGCTCTGTCGCTCAGGCTGGAGTGCAATGGCACGACCTTGGCTCACTGCAACCTCCACCTCCTGGGTTCAAGTGATTCTCCTGCCTCAGCCTCCTGAGTAGCTGAGATTACAGGTGCATGCCACCATGCCCAGCTAATTTTTCTATTTTTAGTAGAGACGGGGTTTCATCATGTTGGTCAGGCTGGTCTCGAACTCCTGACCTCATGATCTGCCTGCCTCGATTTCCCAAAGTGCTGTGATTGCAGTTGTGAGCCACCATGCTTGGCCTCTTTTACTTCTTTTGTAAAAAAAAAAAATTTAAGGCCTACCCATTGTCAGTCTGATAAAATACAAATGCCATTCTTTATCTTCTTATTGTATTACTCTTTAATAGGTAAAACTGGGAAAGAACAATGCTGTTAATTCTATTAGGTTTATTGTTATTGTTTATTTGCTTATTCTGCTTTTTTATTCAGAAGAAATATTTAAGAACATATATTTTTTTCCATTTTCAAAATTGTCACAAAGTCTTAAAAACAAAGTAGATACTGTGTTTTATACCCCAAACGAAAATTCAGAGAAATAGAAACACGTCATGTAGCAAGTAAGCAACTGAATTCCTTCTTAAACTTTATTGTAAAAAACAAGCAAAAGGAAACATCCATGCATTCAAATATATATTAGCAACTCCTCTGATCTATTTCTCCTCTATCTACAAGAGAAAGAGGCTTGGATTTGCCAACAGCCCACACACTCTGTGTGGACTTGGTTGACAGTGCTTTCCCCCTCCTTAGCTGTACCCACACACTACACAGCAATAAATCATCACATGTGCTTAAGGAGAGCAGGAAAATTTACTGCTACCCAGTGCTTGGTAGCATAAAAACACAGTTACCACATCCATTATTCATGGTATTGTGTCAAATGTGTGAGCCCACATACCGCGGTGTGAAATGGCAAGGGATTCTACCCTTAATTCTTTCCTACCTTTCTAAGTGATCTCATCTACCCTGTGGCTTTGCTACCTTATCCTGATAATTGCCAAACTTTTGTGGGGAGATGGTTGACTACTGATGACCCTGGCAGCTCTCTTTAGTCTGACTGATAAGGAGCTGACACAGAGTGTCAACATCACCCAAGATTCCCACGTACTGTCAGCATGAGTAGGCAACGTCCCTGGGTGGATGGCATCCAAGCTAGACTCATTTTCCTTTGAGTGCATGACTGGTCTCATTCTCACCATTGGTAAAAGATTGTTTTTGAGTAGTAGGGGTCAGCTCATAATGGCTCCAGTTGGGTCCTACCCAAGCATAGTGTATTAGTCTGTTCTCACACTGCTATAAAGACCTGCCCCTGGTCTAGGTAATTTATAAAGGAAAGAGATTTAATTGACTCACAGTTCCATGTGGCTGGGGAGGCCTCAGGAAACTTACAGTCATGGCAGAAGGGGAAGCAAACATGTCCTTCTTCACATGGTGGCAGGAGAGAGAAGCGCCAGCAAGGAAAAGCCAGACACTTATAAAAACATCAGATCTCTTGAGAACTCACTCACTATCACGACGACAGCATGGGAGAAACTGCCCCCATGATTCAATTACTTCCCACCAGGTTCCTCCCATGACACCTGAGGATAATGGGGACTACAATTCAAGATGAGATTTAGGTCGGGACACAGCTGAACCATATCACATAGCATGGGATAATCAGAGACTACATAAGCATCATCCATATCCTACTGTCTACCTGACCTCTCTTCTTGAAGGTCCCACAGGTTCCTCAAACTCAGTATTCTGTTTTGCCTCCTATAGGCCTTCTTCATTCTGCCTGTTATCTAGAGGCAAAAACATCAGAATCACTTTCATTTCCATCATCTCTGTTCATAGCCAAGTGCAATTAAAGAATTATTGCTAGTACTAAAAAAAATTAATATCTGTGGCCTACTATACGGCTGATGTCATCTAAAATGCACACCAGATACATGAGATGTAAAGACAACTATAATTTCCTGTCTGGATTTTTCTAATTGGCCCAAAAAGGAAGTGGTTTATACATCAGAGAATTGTGTTTTGATTCACACTTAAATTTACATAGTCCTTAATGTTAATGGTTGCTCCTTTAGTAAATGTCTGTTGGACAAAACTGATATTAATTAATTTTGGTCCTACTTTGCATATGTATTTCTTACACATTTGTAAAGTACCTGGGACCAGCTTCTTGTAGACCTGTTGTCCTGGAATGATTTTTAATAGCTACCTATTTCACCTTCAGGAGTGTTTGTGTTTAGGTGATAAAGATTATATTGTCAACCAACATATATATGATATGTAATCTGGATGTACCATTGTTTGACATTTTCTAAGTCCACTCTGCCCTTGGATCTCTAACCACTTTAGTCTGAGACCCCATCCTGAGTAATTGCAGAAAGACCCTGCCTTTAGTTAGATTGTTGCACTCTTTGCTATAAAGCAGGTGGGGACAGAGGATGTGGGCTTTCTTCACTGCCAGGTCCCAAGCCCATATTTCTTGCTAGCAAAAAACACAAGGTAAAATAAATATTCTTCATGAAGAAAGAAAAATTTACCAGGTGCAGTGACTCACTCCTGTAATCCCAGCACTTTGGGAAGCCAAGGCAGGTGGATCACTTGAGGTCAGCAGTTTGAGATCAGCTTGGCCAACATGGTGAAACCCTGTCTCTACTAAAAATACAAAAATTAGCCAGGTGTGGTGGCAAGAGCCTGTAATCCCAGCTACTTAAGAGGCTGAGGCAGGAGAATTGCTTGAACCCAGGAGGTGGAGGTTACAGTGAGCTGAGATCACACCACTGCACTTCAGCTTGGGTGACAGCAAGATTCGGTCTCAAAAAAAAAAAAAAAAAAAAGAAGAAAGAAAGAAAAGAAAAGAAAAATTTAAAGTAAAATTATATGAGAGAAAATTTTAAAAAAGCAAATATTAACATTAAACTACAAGATTAAATATGAATGTAACGATTACAAGATAAAATAATTAGACCAATGATCAAGGAAATAAAAAGGTATAAAATAGAATAAAAATATAAATTGGATTCATTAGTTTTCTTTTTAGTTTAAATGCATTTTATTTTTCGACAACCTACATAACATGTTTTTCTTAAAAACAATGGCTCCACTCCAAATAAGTCACAGTCAAAATAAATGAAGAGCTCAAGATGACATCAGTCCCATTTGCTTAAGTCCTGGTGTTGTGTGGATGACAAGCAGAAGCCAGTTACGATGACAGGTGATAGATCCAAAGTAATTGCCAAATTTGTTAACATTTTTCCATTTCTAAACCATCCTTAAAGAAAATCATATATGGGGTCACACCTTCTTCACAGTAGTCCAATAGAGTAACCATGCCATCTGGATTCATGTTTTCACTATTAAAGAACTGGTAGTTTTTCAAATTAGCAAGGATGTCCTTGATTTGTTTTGCAGCCCCGTCATAGAAGATTTTACTGTTACTGGTCTCTGTTCTTCAAGTTGGGCTTTGATTGATTTCACGTAATCTTTGATGTACTTCTTGTAGGCTTCTTTTGTGAAACTTGTTTCCTGCAGGTGATGGTTCCTGATAATATCAACACCAGTGATTACTGTGCTTTCTGTACCTTCGCCCTAGAGGCATTCAGCGGCGGCATTTCCACCAATGAGTGAGTCATCAACGTTACCTTCTATCCTACTGACCATCTTCCCCTCCACCTCCAGGTACAGCCCATCCAAGATCTCCCAGATCTTGTAGATGTCGGAGAACATCTCATCGTGGCTGATGAGGTCCTGGTAGATAATCATGGTGGCGGCTGAAGGGAGACGACGCGGCGCTAGCTTAGCAGGAGCCTGAAGCTCGCAGCAAGCATGGTGCAGCCTGAGCGGTGCTAAGGTGGAGAGGGGAGTGGGCGGGGAAAAAAAAAGAAAACTGGATTTATTAGTCTTTTATGAAAAATATAAATATGGATTAAAAACAAAAATTCTAAGCTGAACTAGCAATAAATATAATTTCAAAAGGATGTGAAAGTACTATTTTTAATGGAAATATAAATAAAGACAAAGTAGGAAAAACAAAATAGAGACAGAATACTTAAAGAATAAACAAGTAAAATTGAAATGGGGGAAACTAGATAAAATAAATGAAATAAGATAATATATGTAAAGAGCTTCTCACAGTAAAGTGATGTTGAGACGTTGCTCCATAAAACAACATTTATCTTTTATAAAATTCAAAAATAAAAGATGAGGGGATAATGGGGGGAGGAAGGAGAAGAGTCCTAGTGAAAGCAAGTGAGGAGTCTTTGGCAAAATTCTCATTTAGCTTTGTCTAGAGTTGGGTCCTGGATAGCTGGGAGATAGGAAGCACAGAGGAATACAAGGTCTCTATCCCCTCTGCCCTCATCCCATGTCCCCAGCAACCTTGCATCTCTTTATGGTATCCATCAGAGGGGACCCAGAGCTATCTGAAAGAGCCTCACCACAAACTGGATTTGTTGACTTCACACCTGCTCAGCCACCAACTCTTTTCTTTGGAATCCATAAGAATACCACACGCAGGGATCCAAAAGTGGATTGAAAGTATTTGGTAGTCCTCGGTGTAAGCACAGATGGCTTCCCATTCTCACCCTTAGATGCAAAAATGTGTCCTAGTAGTAATGGTAGTTAGTGATAATATTCTGAAGATCTATGAGATGGCCATATTTCTTCATAATCCGTTTAAATAATGGATTTAAAAGTCACCTGGAAGTGGAAGTATTTAACTAATGTTTAAATAAAATTGTATTAGAATGATGCTAGGAAGTGAGAGATTTCTGGTAAAGTGAAAGTGAAGGTTCTATCAAGGACAAGAACACAATTTAGGAAAAGGAAGCATTAAGGTTCACACAACAATTTATGTATATACATATATATATATATAATTTGGACACACAAAATCTATATATGTATAAATATATTTCATATATAACCCCCCAACACTAAACAGCAAGTCACCCTCTGGAGATAGCCTTACTTATAAAATAAAGATAAATATTAAGAAATAAAGCCAATATCAGGCACTCAGTCAAGGAAGCAACTTCTAGGGAATACTTTAGATTTCTTCACTGGTCTGCACATATTTGTATGAAGATTCAGCTAGGAATGCCTTTGACAGAAACCGTACTGTGATCACAGTGACCCTAAAACTTGAGCATGCTTCAGTATCACTGGACTCTGAGATTGGGGTGGGGCCAGAGAAAGTGCATTTCCAACAAGTTCCCAGATAATCTTTATGCTGTTGGTCAGAGGACCACACTTTGAAAGCCACAGGCTTATATTTAAAAGCATGTTAATTTTCTTGTACAACAAGACTGGAAGTAGGTGGTTTCTGGTTGGCTGTAGCTCCATAAGGTCTTTAAAGGCAAAATCCCTTTCTAATTTACTGTTTTGACATCTTTGGGTATTAGCACATTATCCATAGAAATGCGACCTCCCTGTCCCCAATCCTGGCCCTGTGGTCACAGCATAGCCAACACAGTTCCAAGGCTTCTATCTTCACATTGTCATATCCAAGAGAAGTTCCTCTTCAAAAGTTAAGTTTGTTTAGTTTCCTTAGTCTCTACTTTCAAGGTCCAACTTCCTTATCCTTTTTGCCTCCCTGCTCCTGGTTCCAGTAAACAACTCTCCCACCAGTCCTTATCTGCAGAGCCCACATCGGCCATTCACTCTGTAATTTACCACTCCCACTGTAACAGCTCTTCCCACCAAAGCTGTCTTTCAAGTTAGCCAATTGGGTTCAGTTTAGATTGTGTGGTCCAACTCCAGCCAACAGGGACAGAACACAGTAGTAGGGACAAGTTGCGTTAGGAATAAAAACCCTTTCCCTCCTTTGTTCAGTGTGCTCTTGTGGCAACTGCGAGAAGCACCCTTCTGCAGAAGTAAATTTGCCTGGCTGAGAAATCTTTTGTTTGAGTGCTCATTTTCTTTGCGACTCTGAGCTTTGTTTCCAACAACATGATCCCATTCAAGGCAGGAAGAAAAAGGGAAGGAATAGCAAGCACACGGCTTTTACTTCCCAAGACTCTGTTTTTTAAATCCAAAATGAAAATCCTCTCCAGAACTTCCAACCAGCTTTTTCTTATCTCTCATTGGCCAGAACTGGAACACACACCACTCTGCCACTGTCTCCCAACCAATTACTGTATTGACCAAACGGATGAGATGACAATTACTGGTTTACACTAATAATGATTCATTCCCTGGGGCTGGAGAATAAGTCTACCTTCCCTGAAATTAAGGTGTCTCTGCCCACTGCCTCAATAAAATAAGATTTCTTTTATCAGGGAGAAAGGTGAGGAATGGCTGTTGGATAAACAAAAAACAATGGCTACCAAAAGAGCCCACCTCATGCTGTAGCAGTGAAACAGCAAAAGAGCTAACATAACGAACTCCATTTTTGTTTAAGAGGGCTTTGCCCATTCTTACACATAGGCTAGGATAATTTCAGAGCACTGAGACAATATGCAAAAACAACTAGTAAAGTCTGGGGTTAAAGGGGAAGTAACTATGGTTTGTTTAATATTTATTATTATTTTTTAACTTTTAAGTTCAGGGTTATATGTAGAGGTTTGTTATATAGGTAAACCCATGTTATGGGGGTTTGTTGTACAGATTATTTTGTCACCCAGGTATTAAACCTAATACCCATTAGTTGTTTTTTCCTTATCCTTTCCCTCCTCCCTTCTCCCTCAAGTAGAACCCAGCACCTATTGTTGCCTTCTTTGTGTTCATGATTCCTCATAATTTAGCTCCCACTTATGAATGAGAACATGCAGTATTTGGTTTTCTGTTCCTGCTTTAGTTTACTAAGGATAATGGCCTCTAGCTCCAGCCACATTCCCGCAAAACACATAATCTCATTATTTTTTATGACTGCTTAGTATTCCATGGTGTGTATGTACCACATTTTCTTTATGCAGTCTACCACTGATGAGTGTTTAGGTTAATTCCATGTCTTTGCTATAGTGAATAATGATGCAGTGAATGTTCGCATGCATATGTCTTTATGGTAGAATTATTTATAATCCTCTGGGTATATATGCCCAGTAATGGAATTGCTGGATTGAATAGTAGTTTTGCTTTTAGCTCTTTGAGGGACCAGCATATGGCTTTCCACAATGGTTGAACTAATTTACATTCTCACCAACAGTGTATAAGCATTCCTTTTTCTCTGCAACCTCACCAACATCTGTTATTTTTTGACTTTTTACCAGTAGCCATTCTGACTGGTGTGAGATGGTATCTCACTGCAGTTTTGATTTGCATTTCTCTAATGATCAGTGATGTTGAGCTTCTTGTCATATGTTTGTAGTCACAGGTATGTCTTATTTTGAAAAGTATCTGTTCATGCTCTTTTGCCCACTTTTTAATGGGGTTGTTTTTTCTTGTAAATTTGTTTAAATTTCTTATAGATGCTGGATATTAGACCTTTGTCAGATGCCTAGTTTGCAAAATTTTTCTCCCATTCTGTAGATTATCTATTTACTCAGTTGATGGTTTCTTTTGCTGCGCAGAAGCTCTTTAATTAGATCCCATTTGTCAATTTTTGCTTTTGTTGCAATTGCTTTTGGCATCTCCATCATGAAATCTTTGCCTGTTCCTATGTGCAGAATGGTATTGCTTAGGTTATCTTCCAGAGTTTTTATAGATTTGGGTTTTACCTTTAAGTCTTTAATCCATCTTGAGTTGATTTTTGTATGTGGTGTAAGGGAGGGGTCCAGTTTCAGTCTTCTATATATGGCTAGCCAGTTATCCCAGCACCATTTATTGAATACAGAATCCTTTCCCCATTGCTTGTTTTTGTCAGCTTTGTCAAAGATCAGGTAGTTGCAGGTGTGCAGCCTTATTTCTGGGCTCTGTATTCTGTTCCATTGGTCTATGTTTGTTTTTGTACAAGTATCACACTATTTTGGTTACTATAGCCCTATAGATAGTTTGAAGTTGGGTAGTGTGACACCTTCAGCTTTGTTCTTTCTGCTTAGAGTTGCCTTGGCTATTCAGGCTCTTTTTTGGTTCCATATGAATTTTAAAATAGTTTTTTTCTTGTTCTATGGAAAATATCATTGGTAATTTGATAGGAATAGTATTGAACCTGTAAATTGCTTTGGCTGTATGGCCATTTTAATGATATTGATTCTTCCTATCCATGAGCATGGAGTATTTTTCCATTTGTTTGTGTCATCCCTGATTTCTTTGAGCAGTGTTCCATAGTTCTCATTGTAGAGATCTTTCAGCTCCTGGTTAGCTATATTCCTAGGCATTTTATTCTTCTTATGGCAATTGTGAATAGGACTGCATTCCTGATTTGGCTCTCAGCTTGATTGTTCGTGTATAGGAATGCTAGTGATTTTTGTACTTTTATTTTGTATTCTGAGACTTCATTAAAGTTGATAACCAGTTTAAAGAGCTTTTGGCCTGAAACTGGGGTTTTCTAGATATAGAATCATGTTATTTGCAAACAGGCATAGTTTGACTTCCTCCCTTCTTATTTGGATGTCCTCTATTTCTTTCTCTTTCCTGATTGCTCTGGCCATAACCTCCAATACTATGTTTAATAGCAGTGGTGAGAGAAGAGGACATCCTTGTCTTGTGCTAGTTTTCAAGGAGAATGCTTCCAGCTTTTGCCCATTCAGTATGATGTTGGCTGTGGGTTTGTCACAGGTGGCTCTTGATATTTTGTGGTATGTTCTTTCAATACCTAGTTTGTTGAGAGTTTTTAACATAAAGGGGTGTTGAATTTTATTGAAAGCCTTTTCTGCAAATATGGTATAATTATGTGGTTTTGTCTTTAGTTTTATTTATGCAATGAATCACATTTATTGTTCGTGTATGTTGAATCAGTTTTGCATCCCAGGGATAAAGCCTACTTGTTGGTAGTGGAGAAGCTTTTTGATGTGCTGCTGGATTTGAGTTGCCAGTATTTTGTTGAGGATTTTTACATAGATGGTAATCAAGGATATTGGCTTGAAGTTTTCTTTTTCTGTTGTGTCTCTACCAGCTTTTGGTATTAGGATGGTGCTGGCCTCATAGAATGAGTTAGGGAGGAGTCCTTCCTCCTCACTTTTTTGGAATTGTTTGCATAGGAATGGTACCAGCTCTTCTTGGTATATCTGGTAGAATTTGGCTATGAATCTGTCTGGTCCTTGGTTTTTTTGGATTGGTAGGCTATTTATTACTGATTCAATTTCAGAGCTCATTTTTGATCTGTTGAGGGATTCAATTTCTTCCTGGTTCAGTCTTGGGAGGGTGTGTATGTCCAGGAGTTTATCCATTTCTTCTAGATTTTCCAGTTTGAGTCCAGAGAGGTGTTCATAATATTCTGTGATGGTTATATGTATTTCTGTGGGGTCGATGGTAATCTCCCCTTTGTCACTTCTACTTGTGTTTATTTGGATCATCTCTCTTTTCTTCTTTATTATTCTACCTAGCAGGCTAACCATTTTATTTTTTATTTAAAAAAAAAAACAAAACTCCTGGATTCGTTGATCCTTTTAATGGTTTTTTTGTGTGAATCCTTCAGTTCTTTCTGATTTTAGTTATCTCTTGTCTTCTGCAAGTTTTGGGATTGGTTTGCTCTTGGTTCTCTAGTTCTTTTCATTGTAATGTTAGGTTGTTAAATTGAGATCTTTCTGATGTGAGTGTTTGGTGCTGCAAATTTCCCTCTTAACACTGAATTAGCTGTGTTCCTGAGATTCTGGTGTGTTGTGTCTGTGTTCTTATGAGTTTCAAAAAGCTTCTTGATTTCTGCCTTAATTTCATTATTTACCAAGAAGTCATTCAGGAGCGAGTTATTTGATTTCCATATAAATGTATGGTTTTAAGCATGCTTTTTAGTCTTGAATTCCATTTTTATAGTGCTGTGGTGCTGTGGTTGTTATGATTTCAGTTCTTCTGCATTTGCTGAGGAGTGTTTTATGTTCAATCATGTGGTTGATTTTAAAGTACTGCCATGTGGCAATGAGAAGAATGTATATTCTGTTGTTTTGGGGTGGAAAGTTCTGTAGATGTCTGTCAGGTCCATTTGATCCAGTGGTGAGTTTAGGTCCTGAATATCTTTGTTAATTTTCTGTCTCAAAGATCTGTCTAATATTGTCAGTGGGGTGTTAAAGTCTCCCACTAGTATTGTGTGGGAGCCCAAGTCTCTTCAAAGGCCTCTAAGAACTTGCTTTATGAATCTGGGTGCTCCTGTGTTGGGTGCATATTTAGGATAGTTAGGTCTTTTTGTTAAATTAAACCCTTTACCATTATGTAATGTCCTTCTTTTTTCTTTTTTTTTTGGTTGGTTTAAAGTCTATGTTGTCTGAAATAAGGATTGCAATGTCTACTTCTCTCTGTTTTCCATTTTCTCTGTAGATTTTTCTCCATCCCTTTATTTTGAGCCTATGTATGTCATTGCGTGTGAGATGAGTCTCTTGAAGACAGCATACCGTTGGGTCTTACTTCGTTATCCAGCTTGCCACTCTGTGCAATCAGCATTTAGCCCATTTACATTCAAGTTTAGTGTTGAAATGTGTGGATTTGATTCTGTCATCATTATGGTAGCTGGTTATTATGCAGACTTGTGTGGTTGCTTTATAGTGTCACTGGTCTGTGTACCTCAGTGTGTTTTTGAAGTGGCTGGTAATGGTCTTTCCTTTCCATGTTTAGTGCTTCCTTCAGGAGCCCTTGTAAGGCAGGTCTAGTGGTAACGAATTCTTTGGCACTTGCTTATTTGAAAAGGATCTTATGTCTCCTTTTCTTATGAAGCTTAGTTTGTCCACATCGGAAATTATTGGTTGGAATTTCTTTAAGAATCTTGAATATTGTCCCCCAACCTCTTCTGGCTTATAGGGTTTCTGCTAAGAAGTTCACTGTTAGTCTGATGGGCTTCCCTTGGTAGGTGTCTTGACCTCTCTCTCTAGCTGCCTTTAACATTTTTTCTTTCATTTCATCCTTAGAGAATCTGAGGATTATGTGTCTTGAAGGTGATCTTCTTGTGAAGTATCTTACTGGGGTTCTCTTCATTTCCTGAATTTGAATATTGACCTCTCTATCTAAGTTGGGGAATTTCTCATGAATGACATTCTGAAATATGTTTTCCAGCTTGCTTCCATTCTCCTCGTCTCTTTCCGGGACACCAATAAGTCATAGATTTGATCTCTTTACATAATCTCATATTTCTCAGAGGTTTTGTTCATTCATTTTCGTTCTTTTTTATCTTTTCTTGTCTGACTGTCTTATTTCAGAAAGCTATTCATTGAGCTCTGAAATTCTTTCCATAGCTTGGTCTATTCTGCTTTTAATACTTGTGATTGCATTATGAAATTATTGTAGTGTGTTTTTTAGCTCTATCAGGTTGGCTACATTGTTTTCTATACTGGCTATTTTGTCTGTCAGTTCCTGCATTGTTTTATCATGATTCTTAGTATCCTTGGATTGGTTTCCAATGTACTTCTTCATCTCAATGGTCTTCATTCCTATCTGTATTCTGAAATCAATTTCTGTCATTTCAGCCATCTCAGCATGGTTCAGAGCCCTTCCTGGCGATGTAGGGAGGTTGTTTAGAGGAATGAAAGCAGTCTGGCTTTTTGAGTTGTCACTGGTTCTTTCTCATTTTGCTGGGCTAATGTTCCTTCAATTTTTGAAGCTGCTGTTCTTTGGATGGGCTTTTTCCCTTTTATCCTATCTGATGCTCTTAATGATTTTATTGTGGAGGAAGGTGGGTTCAGCCAACTGGCTTCATTTCTGGAAGATTTTAGGGGGCCAAAGCTTAGCTTCCAACTCCTGGACTGTATGCTGTAACTCTAGGGGACTTGTATCAGCCTCAACTTTGTTCTCTGTCTCCTCGAGATTAGGAATCCACTGTGCTGGGGGGCTGATATGCTCCCAGGTGGCTGGTCACTACACTCCAATTGGTGGTGTCACCCAAAGTGTTTTCAGTGTGGTGACAGCAGGATTGTCCTCGTTCTCACATGCAGCAGCAGTGGCAGCATGGTGAGGTGCAGGCTTCTTGGCTGCAGCAGGGTGCTAGTGGATGCCAGGGTGCCTGCCTGCCTGTGGGCATTCACAGCTGCAGTGGAGGCAGCACGCCTTGAGAAGGAGGAGGGCCCCACTGGCAACTGTACATGCAGTTGTGCTGGTGGTGGTGCTAGCATGGGGTTGGGGTGCTGATCAGTGCAGGTCTGAGTGTGCCATCTGTGCACATTCATGCAAGTGGGGATAGCTGGGGAGGATATGCTGTTCTCTGTGCCTACTTTCACTCTAGTGGCAGTGTTGATGCAGGGGCAGGGCATTGGCGGGGACAGGGCTAGTGGGCTCTATGCCCACCAAGGCTCTGACTGCAATGGCAGTATGGCGGGGGAGGGAGGCTGGTAGAGTCAAATGCACTCCTGCCAGCAGCAGTGGTGAAGCAGGGTGCATGGGTACACACATAGTGGTGGGGCAAGGAAAGCAAAATCTGCTCGTGCACATACATGCTGACAAAGCAATGTGGGGGGTGGCCATGGGCCCGGGGGCAGCTACAGTGCAGGGAAGGAGTGGGTAGACTGATGTGTGGCCATGGAGACCACGCCACTGCAGCTCTCCACTAGTCAGGCATGGTCCACCAGTGCAAAAGCTATAGTGTGGGCCCCCAGGGCACCTGAGGCTGCCCTGCAAGCAGACATTGCCAGGTTGGGGTTCCAGAAGGGACCAGAAGAGCAAGGATTACTCAGGTCAGACCAGTCCAGTCTAATGGGCAAGACCACCCTGCAGAGTTCAGGTCTGACAGTTCCCCTAGGACTAAAGTCCCCTGTGAGGGCTGGTAGAGCCTAGACAGATGGCTATCCCTGGCTGTACTCCACTACAGATGCTCCCTCACCAAACACTCTGGGCTCCGCATCAGCTGGATGCCCCTACCACTTCTCTAAGCAGCTCTCCTTGCCAACTCAGGTGTCCGTGGTGGTTGAGGGGACTCTACCTGCTGGGATTTCAGAGGTTGTGACAAAAGCAGGTTGCTCCTTACCAGTTCAGCTCACCCATTACCCCAGAGTTGCTGGGGGCCAGAAACGAGCCCTGATACTTGGTAGCCTCATGCAGGGTTCCCAGCTTCCTCCCCCTTCAGCCCAGCTTCTATGTCTTCCCTGCATCCACTCTTGGTGCCTTCCCTCTGAAGGTCTATTAGGAGTGTGCCAGTTATCCTGGTTCCTCCATTCCTCGGTGGCAGCTGTTCCACCTGGTTGTGTCTAGTTGGTCCTTGTTAAAGATTTGTAGAAGAATTATGACCAAGGACAAACAATTTCCTAACCTCCTCAGACCCTCGCTGCCACCTAGATGTCTTCAGTCATTGGTTAACTCTTGATCTCAACTCTCTCCTCCTCCCTTTGCCCTTAACAAAAAAAAAGCCTGAAATTTGTAATGACTTAAGATGGTATTTTACAACGCCAGTTCACCATCTTCTTGGTTTTGCTGGCTTTCTGAATAAACCTGCTTTTCTTCCCATCAACCCTCATTTCTTGTGTCTGGCTTAAGTGGCAAACCTGGGTTCTGTTTCAATGCCAGACAACCAGCGGAGATATTTTACATGCATATTTCACTTAATTCTCACAACACTTCTCTCAGGTAGGAATTATTATTCCCACTTTACAGATGAGACTTGAGGAAATTAATAAGTTGTCTACGCAGCTAGGAAAGAATTATGGTTTGAACTAACTCTACTGACTTGAGAGTTTAAACAATACATTTACATTACTATGCACTGCTGCCTTTTATCTACAGTTCAGAAAAATTATTGTTATCATAATGAAAACTCTCTATTATGGACAAAAAGGCAAATTTATATCCTGCCTACTGTGTAGGATATGTGTATACTCTATTTCATAAAAGTTTGGGACGAAAATTTAAACTCTACAAGTAAATAAAGAGAAAATTCTGTCGCCAAAAAGAATATATTTCTAATGATGACACAAACTGTAATTTCTATTACAGTAGGGCCCCCTTATTCTTGAGGATACATTCCAAGACCCCCAGCAAATGCCTAAAACTGCAGATAGTACTGAATTTGATATACACTATGATACTTTGATCTGACCACCAGGAGGGTTACTAAGTGACTGACAGGCAAGAAGTATAGACAGAGTGGACATACTGGAAAAGAGATGATTCATGTTCCATGCGTGAGATTTCATCACGCTACTCAGAACGATACTCAATGGAAAGCTTATGAATTGTTTGCTTTTCGAATTTTCCATTTAATGGAAAATTGCAGTTGACGGTGGGTAACTGAAACTGAGGAAAGTAAAACTGCAGCTAATGGGGGGCTGCTGTATAATGAGTAAGGCCAGGCAGAGTGAGAAGGACATTTCTGGAGTGTAATTTGGAGCTTCCCGAGTTTTGTAAACTCACACTTGTCAGTGCAGTTTATTCTTACTCCTTTGACTTTACAACTGTGTGTGTGGTGGGAAGATAGGATTTATGAGGGGCTTGGAAGAGAGTTAGGCAGGGAAGAGCAGGCATGGGAAAAAGCAGAAGAGAGACAGAAAACGGGTTAGCATCTTCAAAAGACAAGGGACCCCAATTTAGTATGACTTGGATTATACGGGTTGTGAATGAGAGGTTTCACATTCTACTTTATTTCTACATTGTTTGGATGTCATACAACGTTTACAACTTGAATCTGTTTCTGTAAAGATGTTTTCATTCTGAAAAGATTAAGAGAAAGATAAGCGTAGAAGCTACATTTCAGAGGATTCTGGAAAAAAACAGAAAGCAAATGAGTAGGCTTGGAAAGTACGGGCAATCTATTTAAGAATTTGAAAACAAATGCAAGAAGGAAAGTTGGATGTTAGCAAGGAGGTTAGCAGTATTACTCTTTCTTTTAAAATAGATGTGTAGAAACCCACGGATGCAAAGATGGGAACAATAAACACTGGAGTATTACAATGGGGTGTGAGAGAGTGGGGAAAAGGGTTGAAAAACTATTAGGTACGAAGTTCCCTACTTGAGCAACAGGTTTATTAGAGGCCCTAACCAAAGTATCATGTAATATATCCATATAACAAACCTACATATGTACCCTCTGAATCTAAAATTTTTTTTTAAAAGAAAAATTTAAAATATATATAAACAGGCCATACATGGTGGCTCATGCCTGTAATCCCAGCACTTTGGGAGGCCGAGGCAGTTGGATCATTTGAGGTCAGCCCGGCCAACATGGTGAAACTCAGTCTCCACTAAAAATACAAAAATTAGCTGGGCATGGTGGTGCATGCCTGTAGTCTCAGCTACTCGGGAGGTTGAGGCAGGAGAATCGCTTGAACCTCAGAGGCAGAGGTTGCGGTGAGCCGAGATCATGCCACTGCAGTCCAGCCTGGGCCACAGAGAGACACTCTGTCTCTAAATAAATAAATAAAATATATATAAACAACTGTGAAAATAATAAAATAAAATAAAATAGATGTAAAGAAACAAAATATATGCCTGTGAGTGCATCATCAGTGCTAGAGAAACTAACTTTGCCTAGTATTAGTGCTATAGTATTAGTATTAGAATTAGTGTATTATAGTATTAGTAGAATATTAATATTAATGTATTAGTGCTCATAGCTGTGTAAAAAATAGCACAACATTTAGCAGCCTAAAGCAACAAATATTCATTATCTCACTTGGCTTCTGAGGGTCATGAAATCAGGGCTTAGCTGGGTGGTTCTGGCTCAGGGTCTCTCCTGAGGTTGCAGTCAAGTTGCTGCCTCTTGTTATGGTCACCAGAAGGCTTGACTGAGGTGGAAGATTCATTTCCAGGCTCACTCATATGAGACCTCAGGTCCTCATGGTGGTTACTAGAGGCTTCCGTTCAGAGCCTCCATGTGGGACATCACAGCTGGCATCCTCCAGAGTGAACGATCCAAGGCAGGACAACCACAGTGGTAGCAGCAGTGCCTTTTGATGATTTCATCTCCAAGGTTGCAGACCATCACTTTCATTTTATTCTATCCATTAGAAATGAGTCACTAGATTCAGCCCGCACTCAAGGGGAGGAAAGGTAGTCTTCCCCTGTTGAAGACAGAAGTATGAAAGTATTTATGGACATATTTTTAAAACCATCGCAGAATGTATGAAGAATATCATGGCTTAAATAAGCACACATACACACTGAAAACTAGTTTAAATAGCATGGAACATTTCTCTGTAAGAAGTATGTTAAATGCAGTTTCTTGAACGTGAAGCCATTTCGATGTTACAAAATCTGTCCTAATATTGACATTTACTCTCTAATATTGTCAGTTATAAGAAATGCCATGGCACAGTGCTTTTCAGATTTTGTTCCAACACTCAAGTGGGTATTTGTCATGCCTTGTAGTTGCCAGCAAGTTTGGCAACTTTTCCCATGTTTGGGGAATTTCTTCCATTTTCAAGACTGCTTCCTGAGGCAGAAGCCAGAACTTTCTTTCCTATTCACCCTTGAAGCAAGCATCCAGGGATGGAACTTCTGTTCTTCCACACAGACACTTCCATGTACGATGTGGATTTGGAAGATGGCAGCATGGCCCTGAATTCAGTTTCTAGGAAGGATGGAGTAAACGACTCCAGTGATGGAATCAGACCTTGGACTCTCTCCATCTCGGGGTTCTGCTTCCCCCTGTGCTGGCTTTATTCTCAGATCGCCTGTCTCTACCAGTGCTCCTAGTGCCTCATCACCGCACTCCCAGTTTATCATTCTCAGAATTTTCATTATCAGTTGCTTCACTTAAACAAACAAACGAACAAACAGTAGTGCAAATAATACCTATTTTATTCTTTCCACAGATTTTGTGAACCAGGAATTGGAAAAGGATACTATGGAGACAACTTGTCTATGCTGCATACATAATAATATGGGGTAATTAACTGGAAGGAATCAGTGGCTGTGGGGTAGGAGTCACTTGATGGCTAGGGGCTGGAATCAGCTGAAGGCTCACGCAGTCATATTTATAGCAGTTAATACTGCCTGTTGTTTGAGGGCAGTCACCTGAAACAACTACATGTGGCTACTTGGGCTTCCTCACAGCATGGTGGCTCAGTTCCAAGACCAAGTATCTCAAAAAAACAAAGTGAAGTACAGGTACAGCAACTTTTATGACCTAGCCTCAGAAGTCACATAGTATCACTCCTCCATAGACACAAGCCCCTTTCCAGATTCAACGAATGAGAACACAAACCTCCCCCATCCCCCCACATTCCATCTATTAATGGGAGGAGTGTCAAAATCACATTGGAAGAAAAGTGTTAGTAATGGGAGATAGTGTTATAGTTCTGCTGTGTGGCAGGTTGTATTTTTCCAAAGATGACCAAAGATAAACTAACTTGTACCAGGCCCATCCTTAAACAGCAGCCAGAAAATTTTAATACAATTTTGAGGGTTCAGAAGGCACATTTCTAAGGGATACCCTACGATGCGGCTACTCCAAACTGTCTTATACTAAGGGCTTGTTGGAAGCTGAGTCTGGGGTTAACAAAAATATCATTCAAATAGTACTGTGGTTTGAATGTGTCCCTCACACACCTACTTTACAAGGTTGTTAAGAAATTTTTATTCATTTATTTTAGAGATGGAATCTCACTATGTTGCCCAGGCTGGAGTGCAGTGGTGGCTATTCACAGGCACAATTATGACACACACAGCCTTGAACTCCGAAGCTCAAGCAATCCCCTGGCCTCAGCCTCCCGAGTAGCTGGGACTACACGAACGCAACACCACACCCAGCTGAAAATTAAATGAGATGATATATGTAAAGCGCTTAGAACAATGCTTGTCACATAGTGACATGTTCTCAATCCATATTATTATCATCTCAGTGCCTTGAAGGCCGTTTTTATCAAGTCTGCGGCCTCTGACGATTTGGCGCCATACCATGGAGATGGCGAGTGGCAGGTGGCACTCTGGTGACTCCATGTCATCACCACGTGGCTGCCTCTTTACCCTGACAGAGTCTAAGTTCCCTTTCTTCTCTCAGCACCGCAGGGCAAGGCCTGAGGAACTGCTCTTGCCTGAGCTCTTGTCGTGTACTTTCGAGGGCCAGGCCTGGCGCTTAGAAGGAGGGGTGCTATTGAGCTCAGGACATGGGCGCAGGCCTCTGACAGCTTACAATGCTGTGTGGCAAAGTGTGAAGGGGGTGATTCTCCCGGTTACTATCCTGAGGCCCTCTCGCAGGGGCTGTTCTCTAGGAGTTGGCGGAAACTCTGAGAACCAGGGCAGCAGGCTCGTGACAGCCCGTGTTCCCAGGGATCACAGGAGTTCCAGGAAGAGGCAAGACAATTCTTACAATGTGACCCAGTAGGAGAGCCATGAGTGAGGTCTTGCACAGTGAGGTTAGTGTGTGCACTCTCCAGGCTGATAGAAGTTCTTGATGAAGAAGTCGCTGCCTGCACCGTGTGAACAAGGGCGTGGCCGGACAGTCGTGTGGCTGCCAGATCCCAGCCCAGCCACCAGGCCCTACTACTCCACAACACAGAGCCTGGGTTCTGGGTTCTGTGGTCGATATGAGGTCCTGGGTAGTGGGGAATGGAGTGGACGCCCTGGGAAAAGGAATAACAGGACAAACTGAATCTCATGTGCACAGAAAGGAAGGAGAGCACTGCAAAACAAGAAAGGGGAACAGAAATATCTCATTGCATTGTAAGGTTGCGGGGGCAAAGAGGAGGCCACCGCACTGCATCCAAGGCAGTGCAGTGGCGATGGTGCCTTCAGCCACCAGGAAGGGCGACTGTGCCACGCTCCCCGGCATGTGGCGTGGCACAGGCGACACGCAAATTTCTACAAAGCCTCCCTCCCGTGTGACTTGTGGCATGCGCGAAGAAGAAAAGCGGCCCCTAGGGGCAGGGGTCCAGGAACTCTGTTGCTGCCCGTGCACCTCATTCCTTGAAACCTACTCTGCTTAGAACAACACAAACTAAACGCCGCCCTGTGGGACGCGTCCCTGCACCACCAGCCAGGCGCCTCCAGAACGCGCTTCCAGGAACCCAGAAGTTTGCTGGTGTGTGTTTGCGGCGCCCGCGCACTTCGAAACTGAAAGCGCAACTGGAGGGCCCGGAGTCTCGCCCCAGCCAAAGGCCGGCGAGCGCCGCCGCCGCCGCAGCCACCGCCCCAGCAGAGAGCGCGACGCTCCGCTGCAGTTGTCTTCACTGCCGCAGCGGGCCGGGGGCAACAGTGAGCCGCGGCGGCGAGAAACCGAGGTACCGGCGTGGCGGTCGCCCCAGCCCGGGCTGGGAGAGCGGAGACAGTGGCGGCGAAAACTCTCGGCGTTCTGGAGGGAGGGAGCGGGCAGGAGGAGATAGTGGACGCCTTGTAGGTAGAGCGAAAGGCACATTCAGCGTCTGCACCAGGATGGCCGAGTGGTTAAGGCGTTGGACTTAAGATCCAATGGACATATGTCCGCGTGGGTTCGAACCCCACTCCTGGTAGCTTTAGGTTTTTCTCTTAAATTATTTTATTTTTTAAAAATACGAATCTCACTGAACACACCATGCCTTGGGCATTAGAATTCCGACTTCTGGCTGGGAGAAGCGCAACGCTCACACGCAAAGACCTGCTTCCCACCAAGAGACCGCGCAGGCGGCGGCCCGCAGAGCTCCGCTCACCTCCCCAGCTGCAGGGCGGGAGGCGGCCGGGAGGGGGAGGGCTGTGACCTGGAGGGTATTTTTAAAACTGCCTCTGCAAAAAAGTAAAAAATGCATCTCTCTTTTTTTCCTCTCTCTCCCTTTTTTCTCCCCCGCCACTGTTAATTTTGTGCACACAACTCTCCTATTAACTCCTAGAAGGCGGAGACTGTATCATCCTAGATGTAAAATGCACTCCAACTTGGGGTCGGCTTAGAGTTTTTAAATACAGCGTGGTCAAGTTTTTTTTTCTTCTTCTTCCTTTAAAATTGTTTGTTTAATGAGAGCCATCTAAGAATTTGTAAAAGTTGCAAGTACAATGCAAATAACTTTTTTTCCTCTCTTGAATCATTTAAAAGTAAAATACTGAGTGGATGCCCAAGTACTACTATTAAAATCAGGAAATTAACATTGATGATTTAATACCATCTAATCCTCGTTTCCCATTCGGTCACCAGTTGTCGCAAGAATGTTCTTTATAGCAAAAGGCTCCTCTTCAGAATGTTGCGTTGCATTTACTTGTCCTGTCTCCTTCGTCTTCTTCCTTGTGGATCAGCTCCTCAGCCTCTGCTGACTTTCATGATCTTGACACTTCTGCTGACAAGCCAGCCGGTTTGTAGAATGTCCCTTTGTCAGTCTAGGTTTTCTGGTGTTTCCTCCTGATGAGATCTAGGCTCTGTTTATTTAGCAGGACTTCCACAGAAGCCATGCAGTGTTCTCATGGCAGCCTCTCAGGCGGCATGATTTCCGTGTGGCCTGCTTCTCTGCCAGGCTTCTCCTCTACAAAGTTACTGTTTTCCCTTTGTGATTAGTACATGTTTTAGAGGGAAGTGCTTTGAAGCTGTGTAATATCCCGTGCCTTATCAAATTTTCATTTTATTCAATTATTTATGGAATTATAAGTTATGTACGTATGTACCCATGGTGCCCTATTTTAATGAATGGTTACAATCCATTCATTCATTTTGATGCTCAGAGTGTCTCAGATTGGGCCAGTGACAGCCCATTCAAGCTGACTTTTGACCTGTCTGCATTATTCTTTAGCACTTCCTTACTTCCTACTCCAAGATAGTCCAGATTTACCTTGTACTTTCCTGACCCAGTACTAGAATCAGCCGTTTTCCAAAGATCCTTGGTTCCTTTTAGTGGAGAATGGTATCTAGAAACCAAGGTCTCAATGCTAGGTGTGCTCATTGCTCTTGAGGTGTTGCTACTCCCAGGCCCTCTGGGTAGACAGAATTAAGGAGTTTGTGCGTGTGTGTGTGTGTGTGTGTGTGTGCGCGCGCATATTTATCTATTTGTATATTTATCTATATAAATATATATCTATGTTTATTCATATATCTTTATGTATATCAAGGAGTTTATATGTACCTCCAATTCTGATCCAACACTATAGACTTTGTTCTATTTTTTCTCCCCGTCCATGTTTGTAACTCCCTGAATTCCTGCCTCCCCAGTGCAGATCTATACATTGCTTAAGCTCATCTAATGGCTTTAGAATTGAATTGCTCAAAAAGGAAAGAGAAAAGGAGTGTCTA
Organism: Hylobates moloch; assembly: GCF_009828535.3. Taxonomy (NCBI): domain Eukaryota; kingdom Metazoa; phylum Chordata; class Mammalia; order Primates; family Hylobatidae; genus Hylobates; species Hylobates moloch. The sequence continues at coordinate 5,035,965 of NW_026652302.1, read as the reverse complement.
CATATTTTGGAAATAAACATCCTGCCAGCAACTGAGAACAGGCTCTAGCCACTCACTATTAGATACTTGGGATATGCAGATAAATAACCCGGCCTCTGTCTCAGTGAGTTCAGATAGCAAGAGACAGAGATTTTAATAAGCCATATTTGTAATGAAAAAATATGAATTATGCCCAAGGTGCTAAAGGAGTGGTTTGGGAAGGCCCGACTCTTCCTCAGAGAGCCAGCTTTAGTTGAGAAGTGAAAGAAGAGAAGCAGGGATGAGGGAGGAGCAAGGGGGAGAGGGAGACAGATACAGGTGGGGTAAGCCACCTGGGAGCTGTCTGGGGGCCCTGTGAAGTATGATGCCCAGGATGCCCTGAAGGATTTGAAACAGAAGGAACCTGACAAACGTTCCATTTGGAAGTATCTGTGTTTACTGAAGTAGAGAATCTTTGTCTGTCTTTATAGGCTTGGGATTGGGGGGCATGTTGAATCGGTAGAAAATATTTTGGGGGAAAATTTGTTTAATTCAGTTAACAGCCAGTTAGACTGAGCTCAGTCTTTCTCTTCCTCGTTAAAAGCCCAGGATTTTTTCCTTGAAAAGCAGATCTGTTGTATTAGACTCTTTATGTATTTTCAAAAGTTCTTAAAACATAGCGAATATATTGAAGTTAAATTTGAATCGTTAACTTAGTTTGAATTAAATTTAAATTAGTTTAAATTAAATTTGAATCATTAAATTTGTATACTGCCACTAAGCTTATAATGATTTTCTAATAATTATTTTAACAGAAAGAACTTAAGTCAGTCCTTTGAATTATAAATTAACAGTGTGGGTTTATAAACAGTCTCTGTGGGTTTGAACAAGCTGTAAGTTATTCAAAATTGTTTGATTATTTTCTACTGGGCTCTTAGATGGATCTCTGCAGGAAAAGCTGCTACCAGTGTATTTACGCAGTGACACCTACTGGTTAATTTGAGGCAAATTTTTTGTTAAATTCTGTCTGCCTTATTCTGACTATAGAATTCTGATAATTTGCTCCACAGTTACTGTGTTTGGAAGCAGATTCAGGCTATATCTATGTCAGCCAGTAAATTGACTTTCTTTTTTCTCTTTTAATGATTAATGATAAACCTGCCATTGAAAATAATCCTGAATCACTGATACAACTTGCACGAGACATTATTTTCATTGTATCAATAGAAGCTTTATCGCACTGCATCTTCTTTGCTTGTTTCAGTTTATTTTCCAACTCCAAATCTGGCTATGAAGTTGAAGGATAATAGATATCTGGATTAGCCATCAGCTTTAAAACACAGAAGTCATGTCCAATTTGAGAGATCCTGAACAAGTAGCATTCTTGGTCCTCAGTAGGAAGTTGGAATTTGGAAGCCTTAATTATTTTGCTTGTTTTTCATTTTACTTTCAAATACAATTGCAGCTAGCTAAAGAACAAATTCAATATATGCTATGAACCTCACCCATATGTTAATTGTTCAAGTGGGATAAATGGTAATGCTCCATGTTTTAATAAGTCTGTTTAGTTCAAAGATACTGTGTAAGAGGCAGAGAACATAATCCCAGGTGCCTTGCATCTCCTCATTACTCTGCTACCGGATCAAGGGTGATTGCGAACCAACCCGGCCTGTGTTTCATTTTCATCAAACTAGATTTTGATGCCTCTGAACCCTTTATCAGACTGCCTGGCAAAGAAGAATGATTCTTTTGTTGTTATTATATCATTTTAGAAGAAAATAACATTGAGGCAGAATCCCAGGTTGTAGATCAGTATTTGGCAAAGGCTAAACTCAGTATTAAGAGCTCTGAAGCAAAAAGTGGATGTCCCAGTGTGAACAGGCTGCACTGGGCAGTGACAGCCTGTGACTGTGGAATGTAAGCCAGCCAGGGCCAGAACTGTCTCATTAGCTACACCAGTCAAGGGTCAGCAGTGGGTCCTTACAGAACTGAAATGAAAACTTCGTCCAGCAGAGTATCTCCAGTACGTTACATGCACTCAACAAATACCTGCTGAATAAGTGAACTACCCCGAAATCCATTGAGTATTCATAATTCATTTTGTGTGTTGTACACATATTAATCCTTATTCAGGGTATGTGTTTTAGAATGTACTGTGGATGTATTTTAATCAGGAACAATAGGACACGACACAAAAATGACTGTCATGAAGGAAGCAATTTTTATGTTGCAGATCCCTAGACACAGGAGTCGCACCACACCATGCAGGGCCACATGGGGAAGGAGTGGAGTCAATCAGTAGCAGAAAGATTGAAGGGAAAGCATAAGTGACAGTCTTTATTATGGGTACCAAAAAAAAAAAATAGAATGAATAAGACATACTATTTGGTCACACCACAGAGTGACTATTTTCAATAATAACTTCATTAAACATTTTAAAATAAACAGTGTGGCTGGGTGCAGCTGGTCATGCCTGTAATTCCAGCACTTTGGGAGGCCGAAGTAGTTGGATCACTTGAGCCCAGGGATTCGAGACCAGCCTGGGCAACATGGCAAAATCTATCTCTACAAAAAATACAAAAATTAGCCAGGTACGGTGGTGTGCGCCTGTAGTCCCAGCTACTTGGGAGGCTGAGGTGGGAGGATAACTTGCGTCCAGGAGGCCGAGGCTGCAGTAAGCCGTGATCACACCACTGCATTACAGCCTGGGTGACAGAGCAACACCCTTTCTCAAAAATAAAGTAAAATAAAAAATAATCAAACAACTAAGAGTATAACTGGATTGTTTGTAACACAAATGACAAATGCTTGAGGGCATGGATACCCGCTTCTCCATGATGTTATTATTTCACATTGCATGCCTGTATCGAAACATCTCATGTACCCACAGACATATACAGCTTCTATGCACCCATAAAATTTCTTAAAAATAAGAATGAAAAAACAGTAAGATTTTTTAAAACAGCCTTTATTGTGGTTATTGCAGGAAAAAAGGGGGTAACAAAGGGTAAGCATGCTTAAGATTGGCTGCTTTGAGTAATTTCAGCAGGCTCTGAGGTGTAAGGGCTATTCTGAGTTGTCTCCTGTCTCTAGGAATTAGCTGACCTTGGGAGGGACAATCTCTGCTCAATCAGTAAGACCCCAGAGGCCAGAGCATTAAAAATACAGAAAAATTTAAAATATAGTTAATACAGTGTGGGTTCAGGCGTTCTCATACTTCTACTTCTTTTCCCTCTCCTCTTCTTTCTTCCACTAGGGTGGACCTTACCAATCAAGATTCAGAAGTCGGCCGGGAGCAGTGGCTCACACCTGCCATGCTAGCACTTTGGGAGGCCGAGATGGGCAGATAGCTTGCACCCAGGAGTTGAGACCAGCCTGGGCAATATGGCAAAACCCCATCCCTACAAAAAATACAAAAATTAGCCAGGTGTGGTGGCGCATGCCCGTAGTCCTAGCTACTCAGGAGGCTGCGTGAGAGGATTGCAGCGAGAGGATTGCCTGAGCCCAGGAGGTCGAGGCTCACAGTGAGGCGAGATTGCGCCACTGCACTCCAGCCTGAGTGAGGCCCTGTTTCAAAAAAAAAAAAAAAAAAAAAAAGCATTCAGAAGCCCAAAGAGGCAACACTTAAGTAGTTTTTGAGTCATTGAGTCATTTCTATCTGGGTAGGCTAGACAATACACTTGTGCAATTCAAGTTCTAAGTTTATCTTTGAGTTTAGGTTGTATTTTCAGCCATTTTATTCACTGCCATAGCATGGTAAGTTTGGCAGTTACTGAATAAAATAATAACTTTTTTAAGTTGCATGGATAAGATGGATTATTTAAAAGAGTGTTGAACATTTGCCTCAATTCCACAATTTAATTTATATATAAACACAGAATTGTGTGTGTTTGTGAAATACACAGCATAGGTCCTATGAGGCAACACAAGAACTGTGATTAGGAGTCTGCCAGTTCAATTTTTAATCCTAGCTACAACCCTTGGTAGCTGTGTGACTTTAGACTGGCCATTCAGTTTCTCCAAGTCCCTGTTTTCTCGCCTATGAGATGGGGTTGACAATAATAGTACCCATCAAGCAATTCATTGTAAGAGATAAATGTAATGTTGAAAAAGTGCTTAGAAAGTGCCTGGCATATAAAATGATCAATAGATGAAGCTATTGTTATACTTTAGTGATTCTTATGAAGTGTATATATGGATTGACTGTGAGATCAGTTTTGCTATAAAGGCAAAAGTTGCTCATTGAATTGATTTCGTTGGATGTACATTGTGAGTGTAAACTAAAAATAAAATTCTAAGTCCCCACTGACTAAACAGACCTCCTCTTAACCAAGGGGACCCCAGAGTAACCTTGAAAACTGAGTTGTCACTCATGGTGAGGTGAGAGGTCAGACATGCCTCCTTATATCCTCTCCCTCACTAACCAGGATAAGGCTTTCTTCCCTAAGGCCTAAACAGAAACCGGCTCGTTCAAAAGACTCCACCACTGACATCAACCAACTGCCTGACACTGCCCCTCCTTTTTTGCCTAATAAGAGACTACCAAGCATGGAGTGGTTCCTGTCAGTCTGTGGAGGAGGTACAGTAAAGGTTTTTGTGTCCTCTGCTTCACCTTTTTTTTCCCTCTGAGACAAAGAGTCTCACTCTGCTGCCCAGGCTAGGGTGCAGTGGCATGATCATAGCTCATTGCAGCCTCAAACTCCTGGGCTCAAGCAATCCTCTCACCTCAGTCTCCAGAGTAGCTGGGATGACAGACTCAAGCCACCATGCCCAACTAACTTTTTCTTATTTTTCATAGAGACAGAGTCTCACTATGTTGCCCAGGCTGGTATCAAAATCTTGGCTCAAGTGATCCTCCTGCTTTGGCTTCCCAATGTGCTGGAATTACAGGCATGAGCCACCCCATCTGGCCTCTGCTTCATCTTTTGACATCAGAGGGCTGAAAACTGCATTCTGGGATCATGCTAACACCGCCAATTTTTGTACCTAGGACCCATGAAGGGCATGAAGCTCAAATGCTCACGCACATGTTTCTCCTTTCATAAGTATGCATGAGTCCTCCTCTGGCTCATTAAATATGTATTATATATTTGCCATCCTGCCCAGCATAAATTCCTATTCCCTTTGCCCCTTCCTCAAAGTGTCTGTTTCTGGCTTCTGGCCGGAGGCTATATTTCCCTGCCTGTCATAATGGCCATCCTGCAGGCTGGAACTCTTTATGAGAAATAAAGCTCTCCTTTCCAAATTTAAGAACCTCATCATTCTTCAGCTGACGATTGTATTTGCCACAGCAATTGCAGGAGAGTAGAATGAGATCATCAGCAACAGATATAATTTTTAAAAGAGAGAAAATTGGGAGAGGGACATAGATTGCGTTCTTCTGATTTATTAAACTTTTTTTTCATTTAAAAGTTTTGAAATGTCTAATTTTTCATCATCAACAAGCTCTTCTTAAAGAAAAGTCTGGGTAATTCCCTGAATAATTTCTGAAATAGCAGAGTTCTAAACTCTAACTTTTCAAATGCACAATAAGAGAACTTATTGTTTCTCCCTGTGTATCACACCCACTGAGTTAGTCACAAATAGCTATATTAAGGATGTTTTTCACATTTTTTAAACACTAGCAATTTGGACCCACCCAGTTCAGCTTTTTAAATGCAACCTGACTTAAAAAAAATTGTTTTTAATCCCACATAAGAAAAATAAGAAACTCGTAACACTTGGAAAATGTGCAAAATAATATATGATATCCTGCTTTTAAGAGCAGCAAAGTGCACCAGAGAGTATAAAGTGGAATTGAAGTCTATTATTATAGAGCTCTTTTACTGTGATTCAGTGTAATGCCTAATTCCATTAGTGCTCTACAAAGAACAACATGCACAAATCTACTCTTTCAGCTGCAGATAACAAATGAAGTTTTAAAGTGGCCTAATGAGTTAAAGTGACCTCAATATTATACTAATTGGGTCAATTAGTCAATTTCTTTTTTGTTTGTTTGTTTGTTTGTTTGACATGGAGTCTCGCTCTGTCACCCAGCCTGGAGTGCAATGGCGCTATCTCGGCTCACTGCAAGCTCCGCCTCCCGGGTTCTCGCCATTCTCCTGCCTCAGCCTCCCTAGTAGCTGGGACTACAGGTGCCTGCCACCACGCCCGGCTAATTTTTTGTATTTTTTTTAGTAGAGACGGGGTTTCACCGTATTAGCCAGGATGGTCTCGATATCCTGACCTCGTGATCCGCCCACCTCGGCCTCCCAAAGTGCTGGGATTACAGGCGTGAGCCACTGCACCCGGCCCAGTTAGTCGATTTCTTTAGTCTCCTGCGAGTGGCCCTCAGACGAAAGTAAAATGAGGATGAACTTGGGTAAGTCTGGGTGGAGAAGCCGGCTTGGGTGGATTTGGGGTAAAAAGTGTTTTCCTCACTGAATTTCTCTGTTCTGCTTCTATATCTCAGCACTGTGAGCCAGCCCAAAGGCTCCTTCCAGAACACACAGCTTACTGCTGCCATTTACCCATTTTTTTCAAAATGTCTAGGAAAATCTTGTAGAGAGATACAAGCACTGAAAGCTGGCAACCTCTAGTTCCAACTAGGCAATTCATTAACTCAATAAGTATTTTGAAAGTGGCCAGAATGGGCACACCCACCTATGCTGGGAGCTGGGATATAGCAATGAATAAGAAAGACAAGGTTCTGCCTTCATGGTGTTAAACAACTAAAATCATACAATTGATTATTTCATAGTTATTTCATGGATCTCCCCTTGAACTGTGGGGTACAGTTCAGAGCAGTAGAGAAGAAGCAGAGGCTGTTCACAGAAGTGATAGAATGTGAATGAGGGACAACCAGTAGTATTTGCCTATCACTGGGAGAGAGAGTGCAATCAGCCAAGGGAGAGGGAGAAGGAGGAGGAGGCAGAGAGAAGGAAGAGAGAGAGGGAGAGGGGGAGAAGTGAGAGAGAAAGAGGAAAAGAAAGAAAGAATAAAAAAAGAGCCGGGTGCAATGGCTCACACCTATAATCCCAACACTTTGCGAGGCTGAGGCAGGCTGATCATGAGGTCAAGAGATTGAGACCATCCTGGCCAACATGGTGATATCCTGTCTCTACTAAAAATACAAAAATCAACCGGGCATGGTGGCGTGCACCTGTAGTCCTAGCTACTTGGGAGGCTAAGGCAGGAGAATCGCTTGAATCGGGGAGGCGGAGGTTGCAGAGAGCCGAGATCACGCCATTGCACTGCAGCCTGGTGACAGAATGAGACTCCGTCTCAAAAAAAAAAGAAGGAAGGAAGGGAGAGAGAAAGGGAAAAGGAAAGAGAAGAAAAAAGGAAGAAGGTAGGAGGAAGAGGAAGGAAGGAAGGAAGTGGGGAGGGCCCCTCCCAAACCTCACTTGAATTTCTGGATCACATTGTTGTAGAATCAACACCATCCTTGCATTTCCAATTTAAGACAGTAAGTTCCTCTCGTATGTAGATAGATAGTAGTTTGTATTGGTTTCTGTTATTTGCAGCTAAAAGAGTCCTGGCTAACTAATACAGCTTTTAAAGTATTGATATATATTTGAGTATCTTCATCAAAGGAGTAAAAAAATTGCAGTGTTTCAGAAGGGAAACAGGTAATGGCTACATGAGATTTAATCATGGGCTTGTTGAATGTAAGAGTTGGAAGGGATTTACTTGAACAAATCTTCCAATAAAGTAGCAATAACCCACTGATCACTTCCGACAGTGGCAAAGTAGTCTCTGAATCAGTGGTTCTTAATAGTGGTGGCACTGGCCCTGGGAGACATTTGGGGAAGTATGGGAGCACTTTTGACTTCTCTTGGCTTGTGGGGGCTTCTGCCATGAGGGACAGCCAGGGCTGCTAGGCATGCTGCAATATCTGGGAGTCCCACACAATAACTAATCGTCCTTCATCCTGCCAGACTTTGGAATGTTCAACAGGATGTTCCTGTGCGTTAAAAGGCTGTTTATCTGGACCCACAGACTAACTCTGCGTTTCATATTAAGCACAAAATATTCTTGCAAGCTTTCATTATACAGTTAGTTTTGCAAGTACTACAGCTACCATGTAAATTAAGGGAAAATTGTACTTTGTCTTACTCAGAATTTCATCAAGAGTTAGTTCCTGGCCGAGCACAGTGGCTCATGTCTGTAATCCCAGCACTTTGGGAGGCCCAGGTGGGCAGATCACATGAGGTTGGGAGTTCAAGACCAGCCTGGCCAACATGGTGAAAGTTGGTCTCTACTAAAACAGAAGTTAGCCTAGTGTGGTGGTGCACACCTGTAGTCCCAGCTGTGCAGGAGGCTGAGGCAGGAGAATCACTTGAACAGGGGAGGCAGAGGTTGTAGTGAGCCGAGATCATGCCACTACACTGCAGCCTGGGAGACAAAGTGAGACTGTCTCAAAAAAAAAAAAGTTTCCACACTGGAAAGTCACATCACTCACAGCAACAGCAGCTGTGGTATTTGAGTCCCTGGTTCAATACATTCATATCAGTGTGCATTTGCAGCTGCTGTATTCCTGTGACTTGATGGGCTCTGTCTTTTATAATCATGCTCTAGCATTTACATACTGACTTTCATGACCTTTACCCTTTGGAAGGTGCACATCAGTTCTTTTGGTTGAATGTTCTTCAATTTATGTTTGTCTCACACATTGTCATAACTAGATCCAGCAATACCACAAACGTGCTGTCATGTTCTTCTTAGTATATCATATCAGGTGGCACATGATGTCAATTTGTCCCATTTCTGGTGATGTTGATTTTTACAACTTAGATAAGATGATACTGGACAGGTTTGTCCACTGTAAAGTTATTTACCACGTTTTTTGTACTTCCTCCCATTAATGTGAGCATCCATTCATGATTTTTGTCTGAAACAATTATTCTTACCTACCTTACAATTATTGTTAAACTGTGATTCTTACCAAATGATGATTTCTATGTCCATTATTCCTTCTACATTTACTAGTTGACATTACTTGTTTATATCAATATTGGCTCAGGGATTCCTATTGTATTCAGTTAGTTTTAATCCATTTTAATCATTAACTAAAATTTAGCTGTTCAAATTTCCAGATTTGGCCAATAGGAGCTCCTTCAGGCTGGTTCTTGTATTTATTCAATAGTTTTCATTGAACACTTCTTACTTTCTGATACAAGTGTTCTAGACTCATCTAGAATATTTCCCTCCAGTGGCCTTGAATCATTCTGATTTCCAAGGACATGATTCCTTTAGAGGAAAATGGTATTTAGAAACCGAAATCTGGTTACCAAATATGTTCATTGCTACTGGGATATCATTGCTTCTAGTCCCTTTCAGCAGATAGAGCTTTGAAATATATGTATGTATGTATGTCTACATACACCTCCAATTCCAGTACAACTGCACAGGGTTAATTCTAACTTTCTCCACTTCAATATTTGTACCTACTTTCTCCAACAGTGAGAAATTTGCCTTCCATTATCCCCACCATATTCACATAATCTCCCAATATGTAACCAATGTCCAGTCACATGGATCATCTCTTCTTCCTGGCTCACTCCACACCTGCTGGTCAAGTAGGTCCAGTTGGCTTGCTCTGGTCATACTGAACCAACACCATCCTTAACCCTGGGCCATGCCCAGATCCCAAGTAGTTATGAATCTAAATGCTGAACTTGATAGATCTCTTTTAATAGTCTTTATTTTAGCTATTTTAAGTAATTATTTTGAATTTTGATTATGTTATCCACTGCATTCACTGCCCCTCCTAGTTTGGGGCTATCAAAAACATTTAATAAATTTGTATTCAAGTTGTTGATCAAATCTTGAACACAACTGGAATTCCTGAGGGAATTAATACATTAATATACACTTTTTGTATGTCATTGTTCAACTGGCTCCAAACTTATATTTAATGATTAACTGATCTGGCATTTATTCATTGTGACCATAAGAATATCTGGAGATGTGCTTTCTAATACTGTGCCAAAATTAAATTACATTCTGTCTATGCATAGTAACCTTACAAAAAATATTATGTCGGTTTGACCTAAGATGTTATTAATGAATCTATGCTGGATTCTACTACTCATTGCTTTCTTATGAGAGGGGTTAAGTAACTTGCTCACAGTGTAGTTAGTAAGTGAAGGTCTGAAATTTGAACCCAGGCTGATATATCACTAAAACCTTGCCCTTTCCACAATGCCTTCATCTGTTTTCACTGGGATGGGAAAAGGTCCTCCTTTTTCTGTTTTTATTTCATGGCAATTTAATGAGATATTGTCAGAGTGCAGGTCTTGGCCTGTAGGCATGCTCAAGGGCACTGCTTCAGTTCCCTGGGGGTATACAGTCAGCCATTCTTTTTCTTTTCTTTCTTTTTCTATTTTTTTTTTTTAATTTAATGAGACAGTGTCTTGCTTTGTCGCCCAGGCTGGAGTGCAATAGTGCGATCATGGCTCATTGTAACCTAGAACTCCTAGGCTCAAATGACCGTCCCCAAGCAACCATTCTTAACAGCTTCTTGAACCCTGTACCAAGATGTCCTGGTGAATTGCTCATTTGATGTACAGATTGAAACCTAAACTAGAAAGGCAGCTGTGAGTCTCTTTACGAGCAAAGCATTTCTAAAAGACGATTATGACAGTAAATTATTTGTCCATGTGAAATATTTACTTAACATTCTTTTACCTCTCAGAATATCAATATTTCAAATGTTAAGGAGTTCAGCACAATTTTTTAGTTCGAAGGAGAGTTCAAAATTTGTCTTGGTTTTCTCCTTTTTAAACACCTTTAATCTAAGGCACATTAAAGCTTAGAAATGCCACAAAAGTCACTTAAGACATACCCATGTACTTGATAAAAGTGTCTATGCTAGATTTAAACAAGAGAAGAGAAAAGCAAAAATCTCCTTAAGTAGAAGAGTTGTCCACTGAGGCTGTTTTGCTGGATTTCATAGAACGTTGTAAGTGCAAACATCACATTCTTGAGGTTGTGGTCGTGTTGAAGGGGTAAGTCCAGAGGAAGAGGAAAGATTCTGAACAAAGGAAGACTGAAGCTGACAAGCAGGGAGAAAAACCCCCACAGAGGAGTCTGTACATTCAAGAGAAGTGGTGGGTGTCCTCACTGGAATACTTAGAGATGCACTGCACAAAATAACAGAGGCGCTTCTGTGGGGACCATCACAAACTGGCAGCCACTCAGAAAAGTTCGCCCACCAGACTCAGCTGCTTAGGGCTATCTGGCTGTCTGAGCTCCTGCGGTCAGGGCTGGCTGGCTGCTGTCTGTCAGGAAAATGGCCCGTGGGTCCCTAAGTCCTCATGGTGCACAGGATGCTACCGATGTGATGCGTCTGAGGCTGAGCACGCATGAGAGCCCTTGAAAAGAAGCCTGCCAGGCCATTCATTTCACTTCATCCATATAAATATATTGTTTCTCCACTAAATCTTCATGCGGAAACTAACAGTCCCATCCTGGTGTCATCCAATCAATCTAGATATTTTCTACTGGTTTTATTTAGTGTTCAGAAAACAGTGTTGCCAAGATTGCTGGTTGCTCCTCCCCCGATCTATTCTCCATTCCTTCTGTAGAAATTGCAGCACGATGCTGAACTGGACACAAAGCTGCCGGGAATAAAGCTGCATTGTCCAGCTTTGCTCTCCGCTGCGAACAGCAATGGCAATAAGTTCTGGCCAGTGACTTACAAGTAGATGTGTTATTGGACAGCTTCCAGTAAAACATCCTCAAGACACCACGTGTGTGCCCATTGCCTGTTCCTGGGAACATGGATATGATGGCTGATGCTTCAACCATCACGTTGCACCCTGAGGATGGAGGCCACAGCCTGGGGTTGGAAGACAAAAGAGCTAGAAAAAGCTTCTTCCTGAGGCCTTGTTAAAGCAAAACAACCATCCCAACCCTGGATTACCAACCTTCAGACGTCCATGAAGGCAGAAATAAACTATTAGTGGTGAAGGCTTCTTTCACCTGCAGCCAATGTTAATCCAACCTGATATTAATACAAATCAATATAAATATTAGTATTAGTATTAAAAATGTAAGAAAGGAGTCACTAGCCATCCTCTGCATACCATTGCTTTAGCGTTTTCTTCTTATTACACATCCTCTCAATTCTGCTCTGAAATGCTGGCCTACAGTTTAAGGAAATTGTCAGATTCCCAACTTGTCTATCTGAATATCAATTATTAGTCTGTTCTTGCACTGCTATGAAGAACTACCCGAGACTGGGTAATTTATAAAGAGAAGAGGTTTCATTGGCTTATGGTTCCACAGGCTGTATAGGAAGCATGGCAGGGGAGGCCTCGGGAAACTTTCAATCACAGTGGAAGGCCAAGGGAAGCAGGCACATCTGACATGGCTGGAGCAGGAGAGAAGAGAGAGTGGGGAGGTGCTACACACTTTTAAACAACCAGATCATGTGACAACACACTTATTATCATAAGAACAGCACCAAAACGGACACCTGCCCCCATGATCCAATCACCTCCCACCAGGCCCAACCTCCAACATTGGGGATTACAACTAGACATGAGATTTGGGTGGGGACACAGACCCAAACCATATCAATCGACTTAGAAGAAAATGTATCTAATTGAAAATACAGCCAATAATATGAACATTGTGGTGCAAAGCAGAGCAGACAACAGCTTGTATGTATATTTATTTTTAAGTTTCTTTAGAACATTGAAGGAGCAAAAGAGTTTCTAAAACTGAAGGCTCTGGATCCCTCATTCTCTGCTTCTCCAAAGATCCTCAAATGTATGAGATTAAAACTCGAGAGAGTAATAAGATGGGAGTCATCAATGTATAGGTGGCAAAGGAAGCAAAGCCCTGAATACAATTATGCAAGAAGAGGGGATGGTGAGAAGAGGGTCTCTGAGAGTACTACAGAAAGTGAGTTTTTTTTTTTTTGAGATGGAGTCTCACTCTGTCGCTCAGGCTGGAGTGCAGTGGCGTGATCTCAGCTCACTGCAACCTCCACCTCCCAGGTTCAAGCAATTCTCGTGCCTCAGCCTCCCAAGTAGTTGGTATTACAGGCATGTGCCACCATGCCCGGCTAATTTTTGTATTTTTAGTAGAGACAGGGTTTCACCATGTTGACCAGGCTGATCTTGAACTCGTGATCTCAAGTGACCCGCCCACCTCTGCCTCCCAAAGTGCTGGGATTACAAGCGTAAGCCACCTTGCCAGGCCAAGAAAGTTCCCATTTAAGTGATATTAGATATATCCTTGGATATATCTCTGCACACAAACTAATTTGGCTGGCTTTTGTTTGCATTCCGTGGCAAAGTCAGTTATAAAGTCAGTTGTTTGATTAGACTTTCCAAGTCCTTTGAAGTAAATTAATACTTGTGTGCAAGCCCAATCTATGTTAGAGAAAAGCAAAACTAGGAAAGCAGCATTTTTTGGAAGGGAAAACCTTCTTTATGTCAGGCTTCACAGTCCTGCCAAAGTCCTTCTTTAGGAGCATCTGGGAAAAGGAAGGGAATCACTAACTCCAATCTTAACCCTGGCTTGAATCTTCACATTGGCCTTGACCCGGGAAGGTATTATCATCTAAGCTACTTTTTCATTTTATCTAGAATTGGTCACTTACACATGAAGAGAGGCTGGAAAATGGGAGGGAATAAAGTTCCTGAGAAAGTGACCTGCCGTTTTGGAGCTAGAATCAGAATGGAAATTTGGAACTTGGAAGACTTTCTGTTTTTTTTTTCCTCTGTTTGTATTTTCTATAATTATTTCCTTTTTGTGAATACATGGTATTTTGTAAAGTTCTCTATTCGTGTAAAGACAGTTTCTTCTATTTACTTCTGTTTCTCAGTGCCTTGCATTGTTGCTTGCTAAATATATTTCACCATTTACTCCAGGCTGAAGCATTGACACCATTTTGTGGCTTCCCCACATCCAACTCCAAGCTGCACATTTCACAGATAAATCACTGTAATTATTCACGCTCTTGAAAAGGAACAGGAGATGTAAAACCCAAACTAATGTGCACCTTTAGCCCACTCCAATGATGCTTTGGAAACCGACTGCTGGAACCCTTAACTTTGGCTCTGTATTTCCAGATCCTCTAGCAGTATGAGATCATTGAGATTGTGGAATGAGCTGGGAAATTTTATTTTTCAAAAGCAACCAACCATACCTGTATATTTGTAAGGATTTTTATTGAGTCCTGCAGTGTCAATCCTTAGGCTTGGCTAGTTCGTCAACAAACTCAGAAACAAACTGAAAACTAGAGGTTTGGAATTCAGACAGAACTTTCAAAGCCAGGGCTAGAGATGTTTGTATTAGGTTGCTTTGGTTTATTTTTAGAAGGCAACTGTTTTCTCATGAGCAATTTTCTTAGGTAGCTTAAAATGCAATCATAACCACAAATTTGAATCCTCTTTCCCTGAAAAAAGGGGGGAAAAAGAAAAGGAAGATTGCTAAAAATTATTTCCTATTCTAGTATGAGGTAGAAAGAGCTTTCTAATTTTTTTTTTTCCTCAGGTAGATGAACAAAAAATGCCCCACATAAGTACCTTGAATTGACTTTGTAAGGATAAAGGCGATCACTGTTTATGCTTAGGAAATGTATCGCATTGGGACCTTAATGTCAAGTACAACCTCTTACCCCACCATAGTTGCCAAGTTTTGCTAAATTTTTTTTTCTGCTGCAAAAGTTTATTGTTTCATTGCCGGGGAGCACCTCCCAGGCCCTTGGGAAAAAGCCTTGGTTCTCACAAGTGGTTCATATTTTAATCCACTTTATTCCTGCCCTTTCTATTTTAAATGTTTTCAAAATGAAATCTCCAAATTGCATTCTATACAAGGAAATCTTGGTGGAAAATACTAGGGTATAACTCATTCTCACATAAGCAATTGTTTTAGATAATTTTAAAAAATCCTTCTTTCTCACAAGAAGAAGCTGAGAAAACAATTTCAAGAATTCTCACTCACTGAAAGCCAGTTTTCTGAAAGATAATTTATAGAATAATCTGACATATCAAATTTACATGAATTTACAAAATTTGCTAATAGTGAATTTAATAAGAATGTTAAATTCACTATGGGCTTTCACAAAATGTTCAACTTTTCAAAATTTCAGCATCTCCTATGGGAATCCTTTAGTCCATATTTTCTTCTTAATATAGAAGATCATTTCAGCTAAATTCTGATTTACTTTTAGATGGTTTTAAACTTAAAATTTAAAGCTGATAGAACTATGAAAATATTCCTGATAGGGCTAATAAATATGTAAGTAAAATTGATAAACCTGATAAGTTGGTCATTTGGCAAATTTGCTTGGTGTAAACTTGATGGGTGGTGACTGAACAAGACTTTGCCCCATTATGTGGTGTGGTGTGTACACTGCATAAATCCAGGGGCGCCATTTACACAGAGTATAATATGAATAGAGCCCCCTGGAGTCGTGCAACACAGAGGCCCTAGACTTAACTTGGATCATAAGATGTCTGGCCCCAGCCAAGTGGCATGTTGTGAGCTCTATTAACTAAACTAACAATTCCAATTTAATTTGAAGGAGCACACAGATCCTAGGAGTTCATACTAAGAGGATGAAGGAGAGTCAGCAGCACAGCTTATAGGGTATGTGCTACAGACTGAATGTTTGTGTACCCACCCTAATTCATATGTTAAATCCTAATACCCAATGTGATATTTGGAGATGAGCCCTTTGGGAGGTGATTAGGTCATGAGGGTGTAGTCCTCATAAATGGGATTAATACCCTTATAAAAGAGGTCCCAGAGAGCTCCCTTTCCCTTTCTAGCATTTAAGGATCTAGCAAGAAGACAGCTATCTATGAATTAAGAAGTAGGTCCTCACCAGACACAAAATCTGCTGGTGCCTGTATCTTGAGTTTCCCAGCCTCCAGAACTGTGAGAAATAAATTTCTGCTGTTTATAAGCCATGCAATTTACAGTATTTTAAAACAGCAGCCTGAATGGAACAAAGCAGTGTGTTAGAATCATCTGGGGGTTTTAAAGATCTTCATATTCAGGTTGTTCCCCAGACCAATTAAATGAGACTCTTTTGGTGGGGTCCGGGCATGAACATTTTAAAAAACCTTCTTAAGTGACTGCAATATGCAACTGTTCTATAAGAAAGGATTTGCCTGGCATTTGTCTCCGGTTCCTGAGAGGGAGATTTTAAATTCTTAGAATTACTTCCAGTGATAGTAGTGTCTTTGTTATTCATGGCGGCCCCTTGAACCACACCTGAGTTTACACTAAGGCAATGACTCAGAATGGGAACTGGGCATGCTGGGAGGACCAGTCATGTGATTAGAGGGTTGGGTCTTTGAACAACAGTGATATTAGCCCAACCTCCAAGGTGGGGAAGGGGGATGGAGACTCAGTTCAATCATGTGGCCAATGATTCAATCAATCATGTCTATGTAATGAGACCTCAATTAAAACTCTGGGCACTAAGGCTTGGGGGAACTTCCTGTGCAGGGATAGTGACATATCCTGACTCCTTGGGGAGATGGCGTGGAAGTTCTGCATTTGGGACCCTCCTAGATCCCACCCTATGTGTGTTGTCATTTGGCTGGTCCCAATTTGTGTCACTCGCAATAAAACTGCAATCATAAGAATAGTACTTTCTTGAATTCTCTGAGTCATTCTGTCAAATCGTTGAACCTGAAAAGGTAGTAGGAACTCCCAAATTTGTAGCCAGTTGGTCAGAAGTGCAGGTGACCTGTGGACTCCTGAACTTGCAGCTGGCATCTGAAATGAGGGCAGTCTTATTGAGGACTTCCTGTAAACCTATGGATTCTGATGCTAACTGTGGGTGATTAGCATTAGAACTGTATTGCTGCATCACAGCAACCAAGTTTGAGAACCACTATTCTAGGAAAAGGTGGTTCAGAGCATCCAACGAGTGCTGCAATCAAAAGATCCATCCAGGATCAGAGCGGGGATTTCACTGGGGTCCAGCTAGAATGGGGGTTTATGAAAGGAGGTAGAGGGCAGACAGAATGAGGCACAGTGTCTTGGCCTCAAAGTCTCATATGGGAGTAAGAATAGAAATTATGACCAGGACAAAATGTCAGTGCCTATATATTGCAGGACACTATAGCTCAGCACTCAGATATGCTCCATTGTCCCCAGAAGCAGAGGACTTAGGTACAGAGCCAAAGGCTCTTTCTAGCATCTACACCACCAAAAGTCATTAGAAGGAAGCTCTCTGTTTAACAAGGATGGGTCCTATGACTAGAGTGAAATTGAACTAGCTAGTGCTAGAATTTTCATTGATAGAGCTGGATGGTCTGGAGCCAATAAGTACAAGATTTAAAGAATTTAAATTCATCCAATGAGTGGGTTCTTAAATAAAATATGCTGAACATATTATACTTTTAATATGTTTTGGTGTCTTGGATGTCTTTATATGAAGATTGAATGAAATGTTCTTTTCAAAATTGGATTGTCACCAAGAAAGGTGAGCTGACCCTAAGGCCCAGGAGACTCCTCACCCCTTCCATTGCAAGAAGACACAGAGAGAAATTGTCCATGAGCTAGAAAGCAGGTGTGTGGCCTTGATCTTGGACTTCACAGCCTCCAGACCTATGGGAAATAAATTTCTGTTGTTTATGAGCCACCCAGTTTATGGTATTTTTGTTACAGCAGAAGGAATAGACTAAGACACACACTTAAAATGCCTAATGTTCTAAAGTTCTGTGAGATGTGTGATGTCCATCTCCACCATGGGGTTATACATGCCTGCTCTGTGACCAGCCTTCACCTTGCTGCATGGGATTGGTTAAGCCCTGAAATGCTTGCCTCTGCAACTGTCTGTTTTCTTTGCTTTCTTTATTGATGAACGTTCTCTGCTGATTGATTCTTCTTTCTTTCTCCCTTTCTCTCTCTATCTCTTCCTTCCTTTCTTTCTCTCTCTCTCTCTTTCTTTCTTTTCTCTTTTGAGGCAGGGTCTTACTCTTGTCACTCAGGCTGGAGTGCAGTGGCACAATCACAGCTCACTGCAGCCTCAACTTCCAGGGCTCCGGTGATACTCTCACCTCAGCCTCCTAAGTAGCTGGAACTACAGGCATGTGACATCGTGCCAGGCTAATTTTTTGTATTTTTAATAGAGATCTGGTTTCGCCATGTTGCCCAGGCTGGTCTGAAACTCCTGAGTTTAAGTGATTCTTCCACCTTGGCCTCCTTAAGTGCTGGGATTATAGGTGTAAACTATGGCACTCAGCCTGATTCTTCATTCTTTACATGTCATTAACTTTAATCAGGTTACTGCCAAATAAGGCCTGAGAGTAATTCTGTCTCTTTATCAAGGTGACTTTACACAGCTCTCCTCTGGTTTGTTATGTAGTGGGTTTATGTGTGACTCTCAGAGGATAATTTTTAAAATTATCATTATTGTTTCTTCTGGTATGAAAAATATTTTTACTTGTAAAATACAGAAAAACATAAAGTATAAAAACCATTCATAATTCCACCACCTAGTTGGAATTTAATTATATTTTCTTAGGCCAGGTGTGGTAGATCATGCCTGTAATCCCAGCATTTTGGGAAGCCAAGCAGGAGAATCACTTGAGGCCAGGAATTCAAGACCAGCGTGAGAAATATTGCAAGATCCCATCACAAAAAATTTCAAAGTTAGCTGGGTGTAGTGGCTTGCACCTGTAGATCTAGCTACTCAGGAGGCTGAGACAGGAGGATTGCTTGAGCCCAGGAGTTTGAGGCTGCACTGAGCTATGATCATGCCACTGCACTCTAGCCTGGGCAATGGAGAGACCCTGCCTTAAAAAAAAACTATATTTTCTTTACTTATAAAGTTTGTTTCTAGGTGGCTGTAAGTATTCTGCTTTTAAAAACAACTTTAATGAGATATTATTTACATACCATAAAATTTACCTATTTTAAGTCTACAATTCAGGCCAGGAGCAGTGGCTCACGCCTGTAATCCCAGCACTTTGGGGGACCGAGGTGGGCGGGTCACTTGAGGCCAGGAGTTGGAGATCACCCTGGCCAACATGGTGAAACCCCATCTCTACTAAAAATAACAAAAATTAGCTAGATGTGATGTCCCACGCCTGTAATCCCAGTGATTTGGGGGGTTGAGGCAGGAGAATCGCTTGAATCCAGGAGGCAGAGGTTGCAGTGAGCCGAGATTGTGCCACTGCATTCCAGCCTGGGCAACAGAGCGTGACTCCATTTCAAAGAAACAAACAAAAAAACAAAAACAAAAAACACTCACTGACATATATATATCTATATATATCTATATCTATATCTATATCCATATTTTTTTTTTTGAGACCGCAGTCACACTCTGTCACCTGCTGGATTGCAGTGGCACGATGTTGGCTCACTGCAACCTCCACCTCCTGAATTGAAGCGATTTTCCTGCCTCAGCCTCCTGAGTAGCTGGGATTACAGGTGTGCACCATCACGCCTGGCTAATTTTTGTATTGTTTTCTTTGAGACAGAGTTTGACTCTTGTTGCCCAGGCTGGAGTGCAATGGCATGATCTTGGCTCACTGCAAACTCTGCCTCCTGGGTTCAAGAGATTCTCCTGCCTCAGCCTCCCAAGTAGCTGGGATTATAGGTGTGTGCCACCACACCCAGTTAATTTTGTATTTTCAGTAGAGACAGGGTTTCTTCATGTTGGTCAGCCTGGTCTAGAACTCCCAACCTCAGGTGATCTGCTTGCCTCAGCCTCCCAAAGTGTTGGGATTACAGGCATGAGCTACCGTGCCCAGCGTTGTTGTTTTGAGACTGAGTCTACCACTAGTCTATTTTCTGTCTTCATAGATTTGACTCTTCTGGATCATTTAAGTGGAATTATACAATATTTGGTCTTTTGTGACTGACTTCTTTCACTTAACGTAATATTTTTGAGGCTCATTCATGTTGTAGCATTACAAGTAATTTTTTCCTTTTCATTGCAGAATAGTCTTTCATTGTATGGATATACCACCACATTTTATTTGTTCACTCACCACTTGAGGGAAGAGTAAATGGTTTCTGCTTCTTCACTATTATAAATAATGTTGCTGTCAACATTTATGTGCAAGTCTTCATGTGGGTATATATCATCAATTCCCTGGGTCAATATCCAGAAGTGGAATTGCTGTATTGTATGGTAAAATTATGTTATTGTTTTTCGAGACAGGGTCTCACTCTGTTGCCCAGGCTGGGGTGCAGTGGCAAGATCATAGCCTACGGTAGTCTTGAACTCCTGGACTCAAGCAATCCTCCCTCCTCATTCTCCCAAAGTGCTGGGATTACAAGCATGAGCTACCATACCAGGCAGTTAATTTATGTTTAATTTTTAAAGAAAACTGCCAGATTCTTTTGAAAAGTGGCCCTATCATTTAAAATTCCCATCAGCAGTGTAGAGAATTCCATTTTCTTCACATTATTGTCCACACTTGGTATTGTCTGACTTTTTGATTACAGTCATTCTAGTGGGTGTGAAGTAGTATCTCATTGTGGTTTTAATTTCCATTTTCCTAATAACTAATGATGTTGACCATCTTTTCATGTGAGTATTAGCTACTTGCATATTTTCTTTGCTGGTATGTCCATCCATTCTTTTGTCTATTTAAAAAATTGAGTTTTTTAAATTGTTGATTTGAAGAAGTTCTTTTTATATTCTAGATACTAGTCATTTGTTAAATATATGGCTTGAAAATATTTTCTCCCATTCTTATCTTTTCATTTTCTTTTTAAAAACATTTTAAAATTTATTTTATTTTTTAGAGGTGAGGTCTCACTCTGTTGCCCAGGCTGGAGTACAGTGGCATCTTTTTAGCTCGCTGTATCCTGAAGTCCTGGGCTAAAGTCATCCTCCTGCCTCAGCTTCCCAAGCAGTTGAGGCACATGCCGCTATGGCTGGTTAATTTTAAACTTTTTGTAGAGACATGTCCTCTCCATGTTGCCTAGGATGATCTTGAACTGCTGGCCTTAAGCATTCTCTCTCCTAGGCCTCCCAAAGTGCTGAGATTACAGGCATGAGCCAAGACATCCTGGCCCTTTTCATTTTCTTAACGGTGTCTTTTGAAGTGCAGAAGGTTTTAACTTTCTTTTTTATTTGTTTATTTATTTCTGAGACAGAATCTCCCTCTGTTGCCCAGTCTGGAGTGCAGTGGTGCAATCTTGGCTCGCCGCAACCTCTGCCTCCTGGGTTCAAGCGATTCTTCTGCTTCAGCCTCCCTAGTAGCTGGGACTACAGGCACACGCCACCACACCTGGCTAATTTTTGTATTCTTAGTAGAGATGAGGTTTCACCATATTGGCCAGGCTGGTCTCGAACTCCCGACCTCATGATCCACCCGCCTTGGCCTCCCAAAGTTCTGGGATTACAGGCATGAGCCACTGCGCCTGGCCAAAATAATTTCTTACTTTTAATTTTTGTGGGTACATAGTAGGTATATATATTTATGGAGTACATGAGGTATTTTAATACAGGCATGTAATGCATAATAATCACATCAGGGTAAGTGGGGTATCCATCACCTCAAGCATTTATTATTTGTGTTACAAACCAATTATACACTTTGAGTTATTTTAAAATATACAATAAAGTTATTATTGATTATAATCACCCTGTTGCACTACCAAATACAAGATTTTATTCATTCTTTCTCAGTGTTTTTTGTACCCATTAGCAATCCCCATTTTCCCCCCATCCCTCCACTATCCTTCCCAGCCTCTGGTAACCATCCTTCCACCCTCTATCTCCATGAGTTCAATTCTTTTTATTTTTAGCTCCCACAAATAAGTGAGAACATGCAAAGTTTGTCCTTCTGTGCCTGGCTTATTTTACTTAGTGACTTCCAGTTCCATCCATGTTGCTGCAAATAACAGGATCTGAATCATACTCCATTGTGTATGTGTACCACATTTTCTTTATTCATTCATCTACTAATGAAAACTTGGGTTGCTTCCTGATACAGTTTGGTTCCGTGTCCCCACCCAGGTCTTACCTTGAATTGTAATAATCCCCATGTGTCAAGGGCAGGACCAGGTGGATGTAATTGGATCATGGGGGCAGTTTCCCCCATGCTGTTCTCGTGATAATGAGTGAGTATCATGTGCTCCAGTGGTTTTATAAGCATCTGGCATTTCCCCTGGTGGCATTCACTCCATCCTGCCGCCCTGTGAAGAAGGTGCCTGCTTCTCCTTTGCCTTGTGCCATGATTGTATGTTTCCTTAGGCCGCCCCAGCCATGAGGAACTGTTAAGTCAATTAAACTTCTTTATAAATTACCCAGTCTCAGGTATTTCTTCATAGCAGTGTGAGGATGGACTAATACACTTCCACCTCTTGGGTACTGTGAATAGTGCTGCAATAAACATGAAAGTGCAGACATATCTTTGATATACTGATTTCCTTTCTTTGGGGTATATGCTTAGCCACAGGATTGCTGGATTGTATGATACCTCTATTTTAAGTTTTTTGAGGAACCTCCAAACTGTTCTCCATAGTGGTTTTACTAATTTACATTCCTACCAACAGTGTACAAGTTTTCCCTTTTCTCCACATCCTCACCAGCATTTGTTATTGCCTGTCTTTTGAATAAAAGCCATTTTAACTGGGGTGAAATAATATTTCATTGTAGTATTGCTTTGCATTTCTCTGATGATCAATGATGTTGAGCACCTTTTCAACAACCTGTTTGCTATTTGTATGTCTTCTTTTGAGTAATATCTATTCAGATCTTTTACTCATTTTTAATTGGATTATTAGATTATTTCCTATAAAGTTGTTTGAGCTTCTAATATATTCTTGTTATTAATTCCTTATCAGATGGATAGTTTGCAAATATTTTCTCTCATTCTGTGGGTTGCCTCTTCACTTTGTTGTTGGTATCTTTTGCTGTGCAGAAGCTCTTAATTTGATGTGATCCCGTTTGTCCATTTTTGCTTTGGTTGTCTGTGCTTGTGGGGTATTACTCAAGAAATCTTTGTCCACTCCCCAATGTTTTATTTTAATAGTTTCATCATTTGAGGTCCCAGATTTAAGTCTAGATTTAAGAGTTTTCTCAATGTTTTCTTTTAGTAGTTTCATGGTTTGAGGTCCTAGATTTAGGTCTTTATTCCATCTTGATTTGATTTTTGTATATGGTGAGAGATAGGGGTCTAGTTTCATTCTTCTGCATATGGATATTCAGTTTTCCCAGCACTATTTATTGAAGACTGTCTTTTCACCAATGTTCTTGGCATCTTTGTTGAAAATGAGTTCACCAAAGATGTATGAATTTGTTTCTGGGTTCTCCATCTTGTTCAGTTGGTCTATGCATCTGTTTTCATTCTAGTATTACACTGGTTTGGTTACTATAGCTCTGTGGTATAATCTGAAGTCAGGTAATGTGATTCTTCCAGTTTTCTTCTTTTTGCTCAGGATAGCTTTGGCTAATCTAGGTCTTTTGTGTTCCATGTAAATTTTAGGATTCTTTTTTCTATTTCTGTGAAAAATGTAATTGGTATTTTTATAGGGATTGCATTGAATCAGTAGATTGCTTTGGCTAGTACAGATAGTTTAACAATATTGATTCTTCCAGTTCATGAACATGGAATATCTTTCTATTATTTTGTGTCCTCTTCAATTTCTTTCATCAATGTTTCATAGTTTTCACTGAGAGATCTTTCACTTCTTTGGTTAAATTAATTCCTAGGTAACTAATTTTATATGCACCTATTGTAAATGGGATTACTTTCTTGATTTCTTTTTCAGATTGCTCACTGTTGGCAAATAGAAATGCTACTGATTTTTGAATGTTGATTTGGTACTACCTTGTACTCTATTGATTTGGTATCCTGCAACTTTACTGAATTTGTTTGTCAGTTCTAATAATTTTCTAGAGGAGTCCTTAGGCTTTTTCAAATATAATATTATATCATCTGCAAACAAGGATAATTCGATTTCTTCCTTTCCAATTTGGATGCCCTTTATTTCTTATTCTTGTTCAACTGCTGTAGCTAGGACTTCCAGTATTATGTTGAATAACAGTGGTGACAGTGGGCACCCTTTTCATGTTCCAGATATTAGAGGAAAGTTTTTCAGTTTTTCCTCATTCAGTGTGATATTAATTATGGGTCTGTCATATATGTCCTTTACTATGTTGAGGTATGTTCCTTCTATCCCTGAGGGTTTTTATCATGAAAGGATGTTGAATTTTATCATATGCTTTTTCAGCATCAATTGAAATGTTCATATGATTTTTGTCCTTTATTCTGTTGATATGATATATCACATTGATTAATTTGTGTATGTTGAACCATCCTTGAATCTCTGGGATAAATCCTATTTGGTCATGATGAATGATCTTTTTAATGCGTTGTTGAATTCGGTTTGCTAGTATTTTGTTGAGGATTTTTGCATCAATATTCTTCAGGGATATTGGCCTATGGTTTTCTTTCTTTTCTTTTCTTTTTTTACTTTTTTTTTTTTTTTTTTTTTTTTGAGACAGAGTCTCGCTCTGTCACCCAGGCTGGAGTTCAGTGGCGCAATCTCGGCTCACTGCAAGCTCCGCCTCCCGGGTTCACGCCATTCTCCTGCCTCAGCCTCTCCGAGTAGCTGGGACTACAGGCGCCCGCCACTACGCCTGGCTAATTTTTTATATTTTTTAGTAGAGACGGGGTTTCACCGTGGTCTCGATCTCCTGACCTCGTGATTCGCCCGCCTCGGCCTCCCAAAGTGCTGGGATTACAAGCGTGAGCCACCGCGCGCGACTTTTTTGATGTGTTTTTGTCTGGTTTTGGCATCAGGGTCATACTGGCACCATAGAATGAATTAGAAAGTATTCCCTCCTCTGTTTTTTAGAATAGTTTGAGTAGGACTGGTATTTGTTCCTCTTTAAAGGTTTGGTAGAATTCAGCAGGGAAGTGAAGCCATTGAATCCTAGACTTTTGTTTGCTAACAGACTTTGTATTATGGCTTCAATCTCATTGCTTGTTATTGTTCTATTCAGGTTTTGGATTGAAGAACTTCCTTTAGCATTTCGTGAAGGACAAGTCTGGTGTTGATGAAATCCCTCAGCTTTTGTTTGTTTGGAAAAGTATTTTTTTTTTTTTTTTTTTTTGAGACGGAGTCTTGCTCTGTTGCCCAGGCTGGAGTGCGGTGGCATGATCTTGGCTCACTGCAACCTCCGCCTCCCAGGTTCAAGCGATTCTCCTTCGTCAGCCTCCCAAGTAGCTGGGATTACAGGTGCCCACCACCACGCCCGGCTAATTTTTGTATTTTTAGTAGAGACAGGGTTTCGCCATGTTGGCCAGGCTGGTCTCGAACTCATGACCTCAGATGATCCACCCACCTCAGCCTCCCAAAGTGCTGAGATTACAGGCGTGAGCCATAGCACCCGGCTGGAAAAGTCTTTATTTCTCCTTCATGTTTGAAGGATATTTTTTGCCAGATATACTATTCTAGGGTAAAAGTTTTTTTCTCTCAGCCACTCTTTCCTGGCCTGTAAGGTTTCCACTAAGAAGTCTGCTGCCAGATGTATTGGAGCTCCCTTGTATGTTATTTATTTCCTTTATCTTGCTGCTTTTAGGATCCTTTCTTTATCCTTGACCTTTGGGAGTTTGAGTATTAAATGCCTTCAGATAGTCTTCTTTGGGTTAAATCTGCTTGGTGTTCTATAATCTTCTTGTACTTGAATGTTTATATCTTTCCTTAAGTTTGGGAAGTTCTCTGTTATTATCCCTTTGAATAAACTTCTACCCTTATCTCCTTATCTCTTCCTCTACTTTCTCTTTAAGACCAATAACTCTTAGATTTGCCCTTCTGAGGCTATTTTCTAGATCTTGTAGGTGTGCTTCATTCTTTTTCATTCTTTTTTCTTTTGTCTCCTCTGACTGTGTATTTTCAAATAGCCTGTCTTCAAGCTCATCAATTCTTTCTTCTGCTTGATCAAGTTTGCTATTAAGAGACTTAGATGCATTCTTCACTATGTTAATTTCATTTTTTCAACTCTAGGATTTCTGCTTGATTCTTTTAAATTATTTCAATCTGTTTGTTAAATTTATGATAGAATCCTGAATTTCTTCTCTGCGTTATCTTGAATTTCTTTGAGTTTCCTCAAAACAGCTATTTTGAATTCTCTGTCTGAAAGGTCACATACCTGTTTCTCCAGGATTTGTCTTGGTGCTTGTGGATGTTCATCAGAGTCTGGACATTGAAAAGTTCGGTACTTATTGTAGTCTTTGTAGTCTGGGCTTGTTTGTGTCTGTCTTTCTTGGGAAAACTTCCCAGGTATTTGAAGGGACTTGGTCCCCAAGCCCAATAATCCTGTGGTTCTTGCAGACTCATAGAGGCACTGACTTAGTGGTCTTGGATAAGATCAAGTATTCTCTGGATTACCAGGCAAGAAACTCTTGTTCTTTTCCCTTACTTTCTCTCAAACAGAGTCTCTCCCTCTCTCTTTCTCTTGCTCTCTCTCTCTCTCTCTGTCTCTGCTGAACTGCCTGGGTTGAGGGTGGGGAGACACAAGCACCCCTGTGGCCATCACCACTGGGACTGTGCTTGGTCAGATCTGAAGCCAGCACAGCACTGGGTCTCACCCAAGGCCAGGTTTAACCCCTACCTGGCTACTGTCTGTGTCTGTTCAAGGCCCTAGGGCTCTATGATCAGCAGGTGGTGAAACCAGCCAGGCCTGGGTCTGACTCTTCAGGGCGGCAAATTCTGTCAGGTCCCAGGCAGGTCCAGAGATGGCATCCAGCATCCAAGGTCCTTCTCACTATTGCCTCCCCTTTCCACAGGCAGGTGGCACTCTCCCTGTGGCCACCACCACCACAGTCCCATGGGGGTACTGCCAAGTTACCACCAATGTTCACTTAACACCAAAGGCATACAATCAGCTTTTGATGAATGCTGCCAGGTCTAGGACTCACCCTTCAGGGCAGTGGGTTCACCTCTGGTCCAGGGCAGGTCCAGAAATGCTGTCCAAGAGCCAAGGCCTGGAATTGGGGACCCCAAGAGCCCACCTGGTGCTCTAGCCCACTGTAGTTGAGCTGATACCTAAAGCCAGCGCATCTTTGAGTCTCACCCAAGGCTCATGGCTTACTACCCGGGTATTGCTGCTGGTTTTTGAGAGCCCAAGGGCTCTTTAGTCAGCAAATGATAAATCCTGCCAGGACTGGGTCCTTCCCTTCAAGGCAGCAGGTTCCCTTCTGTTCTAGGGTGTGTCTAGACACATTGTCTGCGAGCTAGGACCTGGAATGAGGGCCTCATGACTCTGCCTGTTGCCCTATCCTTTAGTGGCTGAGCTAGTATCCAAGATACAAGACAAAGTCATCTTTTCTCTTTGCTTTCCTCTCCTTAAGCAGAAGAAAGGAGTCACTTTTGTTGCTGCAAGCTGTGCTGTCTGGGGTTGCGGGAGGGGTGGAGCAAGCACTTCCTTAGCTACCCTGACTGGTGTTCCAGGTCCACTGGCTCTATGTCCAGCACAGCACTAGTACTTGCCTAGGAACTGCAGTTCTTGTGGCCTAGACTGCATTTCAAGTTTATTTAGGACCTCAGAGCATTTTAGCCCTTGATGCTTGCCAAAGTCAAGTTCTGACTGCTGGGATGGGTGATTTCCCTCTGGCTAAGGCTGGTCTAGACTCTCCCTTCATGGGCAGGCGTCAACAGAGTTTAAACTGGTTTTGCTTTCCACTGTGACAGGGCAGCACTGAGTTCACAGCAGGGTCCCACAATCGCTGTGCTCTCCCTCCTTCAAGTGCACAGATTCTCTCTCCACGCCATGCAGCCCCGCCAGGGGGATGGGGGAGGGGTGGTGTCAGCAATTCAAGACTGTCCTTCCTACCCTCTTCAGTGCCTCTTTCAGCAATTTAAAGTTAAAACCAGGTTCTCTGGTTGCCACCTGATTTTTGTGTGTAGATATTTGTTAAATTGGTGCTTTTTGTGTGTAGATAGTTGTTAAATTGGTGTTCCTGTAGGGTGGACAAAGGCTTCTATTTGGCCGTGTGGTTCAGCCCTCTTCCTTGATTACTGCAGTTCTATCTGATGTTTTGAAGTCAAAAGTTTTGTTTTTGTTTTATATTTTTGCTTTTTAAATTATAGCCACCACTTGGTATGGCTTTTCTATTTCCTTTCTTGCTGTGAGCTCCCATACCTGGTTGCTATCAGGGTACCCAATTATATAACTCTCTCTTCTTTTTAAAACCAGCTCATCTTAATTATATGCTTTGGTCTGGAAACCAAAAAACAGTGTTTTATGTTGATATAATGTCCCCATCATGCATAGGCTACCAGTACAGAGAAAGGATAGAAATAACAGCCCCTGATAGTTTTCGAATGGGGAATACCTCTATCTCACTTACTCCCATGTTGACCTATAAAGTTCATCATAAAGGAAGTGATTGTCTTGCTGTATTCTCTGGTCATACCTCACTCGGGGTACTGAGTTTTTATCTGGACATCATTATATGAGTTTTTCTAGTAAACACAACTTGCCTTCCCTCTGGGACATGGATTCTATCCCCATGTAAAGCTCTGTGCTGCCGATAAAGTTGTCTTTACTCCTTGCTTCTGACCAATCAGGATATTGCACTCCTTTGCTGACAGTGATTGGTCCAGGAGAAAGCATGTGACACATTCGGAGCTACTGAGATGCAGTGAGACTTTTTCTGGCATTTCTGAGATTCCCATTCTTCTGTACTAGACTTGAGGTTTTAAGATGGTAAGGCTGTACCTCTTTAACCATCTTGCTATGCTGAATGAAATGCCTGCCTAGATATAGACCCTTCTTAGGAGAAACCAGAGCTGAGAGAGAAGAGAGACAGGGAATCTTGATTCTGGGGGTCTTCTGTGAGCCCCTGTATCAAATCACACCTTCAATGAATCTTAATCTGGAAATTTAAACTGTGCAAGGTAGCTTAAACTAGGTTTTCTGCCACATGCAACCAAAATAGCTTTAATTGATTCACACGGTTTAAGAGAGACAGTGATAAATTAGAACAAGCCCAGAAAAGAATGGCCAGGGGGTGAGTATGATCAGAATTGTGTCAGAGGGGGGAAATTGAAGGCTGTTTGGCTTGATGAAAGGAGGTCTAGTGTGTATGTGTCTCAAGAGACAAAGAATGTTAATGGTGCGGGGGTGGATACTAAACATAGAGTTATTTTCCAATATGTAAGAGGGTTTCAGTGTAGAAAGTGATTAGATTTGTTCCATTGGGCTCCAGGGAGATAAATTGGAATTAATAATAGGAAGATCCTGAAAACAGATTTCAACAAAAAGTCTTAAAATTTTAACAGTTTAACCTTTCCTAAAATGGAATAAATTGCACTAATAATATGTCTGCTCTGTCTAGAAGGGTTTTAAGTGACTTATCAGAGATATTGCAGAGTGGATTCAAGCAACTCAATGGATGATGCTTTTGGAACTTCAATTATTTGAATATGAGCTTCACAATTTTTGCCACATGGTAAAGACACAAGTTGTACCACTTTTGATTTAATATTTTCTTTGCATCAGCTCCCTTTTATGTCGAAGTAAGTTTAAGATGAAACTTTAAATCACTACTGTAAATGAAAAACAAGTACCAATGACCAAAAATAAAACAATGGGCCAGGCGCGGTGGCTCATGCCTCTAATCCCAGCACTCTGGGAGGCCGAGGCGGGCAGATCACGAGATCAGGAGATCAAGACCATCCTGGCTAACATGGTGAAACCCTGTCTCTACTAAAAATACAAAAATTAGCTGGGCATGGTAGTACGCGCCTGTAGCCCAGCTACTCAGGAGGCTGAGGCAGGAGAATCACTTGAACCTGGGAGGCGGAGCTTGCAGTGAGCCGAGATTGTGCCACTACAGATCCAGCCTGGTGACAGAGCCAGACTCTGTCTCAAAAGAAAAAAAAAAAAAGTGATTCATATCGAAATAGCAAAAATATACCTGTGATCTAGTTTCTCTTTGTTAAATGAGAAATTAATAGTTGAAGTTATGATAACACACTGATCATTTCTCTTTCTCTGTTCCAATGGATTGAAAGACAATTGAATGGGAAATGATCTCACTAAGCAATTCAACATTTGTAATATCATGCCTATGTGCCACCTAAAATCATCAGTCTATTCACACATTCTCAAAGCCCACAGTGTGCGTGTGATTCACACCAGTGCTTCCTAATCTTTTCACAACTTGTCACACAGAACTATATTTGTTGGCACACTGGGGTAAACTAAGGCAGCTGCTCATCATGTGAGTTAACTGGCCTAAGGGAGTTAACTCCAGCCCAGGCAGCACCCCCACCCCACCTGTGGCAGAGGAGATGGATATATTGTCACACTGTTAAATGTTCTAATTAATGTTCCATTAAGAGTTCTTTCTATGAGTCTATAGTTCTATACTCTTTTAAGTTTCTGCTTCAAACACTCTCCTTGAAGTAATTTCTTTTTGAATATATGTCTGAGAGCTCACAGGCTGGCTAAAGACTATCTCTGCACCTTCTGGAAAATTCTCTTGTGAGATATTTGGTATCTCCCTTTGCACATACGACAGAGGAGCGGCCCTGAAATCAAGTTGCTATGCTACAACAGGAAAACAAATCCCCCTTGCTCCCACCACCAAATGAAACCAAAGACAGCTTCTTGGATTTATGCTACCCTTTTCTCTAAATGACACACTGGAAAATCTGACTCAGTAAATAAGTGAGTGTGTGTTTAAAGAAGCCTTCCTCACAATCCTTCTAATCTTAATGCACTTTAATTCTGAAAACAACTGGTTCATTCTAAACCAAACAGACAATCAGGTAGAGCAAAATTGTGTTTAAGAGCAGTAGCTGAGGCTACCTTATTTGGAAGAATTTGGAGTGTTGTTTGGGCTGTCTGCAGCGCTTTGACTGGAGAACATCTGATACCAATTTACAGATTCCATGATTCATTAAAGGATTTTGGTTTGTTCCTATTCCTTTAGTCCTCTGTAGGTATCCTAAAGATTTCCCCACAAACAGATTTAAGTATTTTCCTGAATGGAGACGTTATTTCTCTGAGTTTGTGTGTGTATGTGTTCTGTGTAGTCTTTTATTTTTTTTCTAGTTGTGGTGATTTATGTTACTGGTATGAGTCTTTCAAGTTCCTTTCTTGGGTGGGAGATGATTTTTGGCTTCAAACTAGAATGTCCCAGAATAACTGCTGGTTAAAAGACTCTTTTTGTGTTGCAATTTTAAGGAAGTCTCATGGTTGAAGCTGAGATCTATCTATAGACACCAAATAGAGTAGGAATATTTATATCCCTGATTTCTGCTCAAGGATTCCCATTATTTCAAAACACACTTAGCCCAATTCTCCACTCAAGCCTGGAAGAAGCAAAGCGGTGGGTGGCATCTAATGACATTATAGTAAGAGGCAGGATCGTAATTATCTGCACGTTTCAATCTCCTGGGGACCTTGTGTTAAAATGCAGATCCTGATTCAGAAGGTTGAGAATTGGGCCTGAGAAGGTTTTTTTCTAATGGATTCCCAGGTGACACTGGTACTGCTGGTCCATATGGTATTTCCCAAATTTGCCTGAAGCTGACTCACCTGGGGTGGTTGTTATATAGGCAGACTACCAGATCATTCCCTTAGGAATTCTGATTCAGAAGCCTGAGCTGAGATTTTTACTCTTATTTTTATTTTTATTTATTTATTTTTATTTATTTTTTTATTTTTTTTGAGACGGAGTCTCGCTCTTTCACCCAGGCTGGACTGCAGTGGCACTATCTCGGCTCACTGCAAGCTCTGCCTCCCGGGTTCACGCCATTCTCCTGCCTCAGCTTCCCGAGTAGCTGGGACTATAGGCGCCCGCCACTGCGCCCAGCTAATTTTTTGTATTTTTAGTAGAGACGAGGTTTCACCGTGTTAGCCAGGATGGTCTCGATCTCCTGACCTCGTGATCCACCCGCCTCGGCCTCCCAAAGTGCTGGGATTACAGGCGTGAGCCACTGCGCCTGGCCCTGAGCTGAGATTTTTAGTGACCCTTCCTTCCAAGAGCTCCTCCATCCTCTGGTTCCAGGCTAGTACTTCAGTGGATTCGATGCTACTCCTCTACTACTCCAGGCAGTTTCCTCCTTTCTTCCCCTACCTCACCCTCCTTTTCTTCCTTCCTTTTTTTCCTTGCTGGATATTTGTTTGGCATCTCCTGTGTTAAATGCTGGGACAGTTCTGAATAAAAGCACTAGTCCCTGCCCTTGTCTAGTAGGGGAAACAGACAATAGTCAAGTAAATAGGCAGATAAACAGGAGAATTACAGTTTGTGACGTTGCTGGTAATTAGCGACTATTTGGGGCTAGGGGCAAGGCAGTAAGAAGAATTTACCAAGACAGTTGTAGGTAAAGAAAAGCAGATTTATTAGAGAAAGCATGAAAATATGTTACAAGGGTGCAATGGGCAGGTCAGCAAAAAGGAACGGACTGCAAAGAGACAAAGGCTTGCTGGGGATTTTATAGAGTGGCGTTTGTGCTGTGTGCTGAAGAGGGCTTTGTGCAGTATTGATAATGCCAAGGTTGCAGTGAGCTAACTTGAGCTAACTTCTATCACCCAAGGGTCACTAGGTGCAAGAAGATTGTGAATTATTTGCACAGGAGAGCTATGTGTCCTGCACCACGAAGAAAGGCAGGCTTATAGCTTATCAGCCTTCTCCTTTTGCTTTCCCTAGGTCCTGCCAGCCCAACTCCCCCTCCCTAATTAGGACTCCACATGTGATACATGTTAAGAAGGAAATAAATACGGCAATGTGCTGGAGAGGGATGGGGAGGAGGTGTGAAACTAAACCAGCGTCATCAAGAGAGCTCTTCGAGGAAGATAGTTAAGCTGAAATTCATATCCAATACTCCAGCCTAAGCCACACTACTTGTTGAATGTGCCCTGTTTGGGAGACCTACGGCCTTCATTTATGCTGTTTCTTTCACCATGAGTGCCTTCTCACTGATTCAATTTGCAATTATTTAAAGACCAACCTAAATGCCATAACTTTCACCTGGGTTCCCAGGCACATGTGAAATCTCTCCCCATTGAGCTCCCAAAGCACCTGCTATACTTCCGTTCCTGTCTAGATCATTCTGCCTTAAACTGCAGTTGCTTTGTGATATGGGTGCATTTTGTGAGCACACACTATTTACCCACATTATCTCAAACTATTCAATAACACTGGTAGGTTATATTATTATCTCCATATCATAGATAAAGAAACTGAAATTTGGGGAAGCTAAGTAACTTGCCTGGAACTACAGAATAAAGTGACGGAGCCTAGATTCAAGCCATGACCTCCGAGTTGATCTGTTTTATCTCCCATAGTAGGCCTTAAGCAACATGGAGGAAGTATTATATCTTTGTATCCTTAAATAAAAAAAAAAAAAAAAATGAAGTTGCAGAAGAGCGCTTGCATTTGTGTATCATAATGGAGGAAAGAACAAAAGAAGAAAACAGAATTCCCCTCCCATCTTGCATAAGTTTCCCAGGGCTGCTGTAACAAAGTACTCCCGACTGAGTGGCTTAAACACCAGAAATGTGTTGTCTTGCAGTTCTGGAGGCTTCGAGTGTGAAATCAAGATGTCAGCTGCTCCATGCTCCCTCTGAGGACACCGGAGAGGTATCTGTTCCAGGTATGTCTCCTGGTTTCTTATAGTTCCTTGGTTTGTGGCAGCATAATGCCAGTCTTCACGTGGCAATTATGAATGCGTGAATCTCTGTGTTCATATCTCCCCTTTTTATAAATACATCAGCCATATTGGATTAGAGGCCCACCCTACTGAGTTTATGTTAACTAATCATATATGCAACAACCCCATTTCCAAATAAGGTCACATTCTGAGGAGCTGGGCATTAGGACTTCAGCATATGGATTTTGAGAAAACACAATTCAGTCCCTAACATTCTACTGTGTAGCTTCTATCACAATGCTGATCCCTAAACCAGGGAACCTGATGTAGTTTTCCTATTTGCCTTTTCCTAAAGGCAACACTGCAGAGGGGTCAAATGATCAATTTAGACAAGTTCAGGAGCTCAGTTCAAAATAATGGCCTCCACAATTTTTGTTTAACAAAAATGAATACACAAATTGTATACATCCGTTCAAGGAAATATTACAAAGTGAGTACACTTTCACATATAATTTATTGAGTTTTTATTATGTACCAAGCATTGTGCCAAATGTTTTAAACATGTAATCACAACAACTCAATGAGGTAGGAATGACTAGCTTTATTATACAGGTGGTGAAGCTGGGTTTTGGAGTTTGGTAACACATACAGGGTTACCAAAATTGAAGCTGGTTTCTGTCTTCAGTACATTCAGTCAATCATGAGAGCAAAAGAGGTCACCTGCACAGCATGAAAAGCTTGGTTTGCTTGAAGCTGTCATAACCTGTAATTCTGTCTGTCCCTCACTAAAGAGTCAGGCCATTACTGTGTATAACATTACAATACCTACATATTAATTTGATAATACTTAAAAGACTTTACAAAAATTATTTCAAAATGGGATAAGCTTGGTAAGTTTCACTAAGTTTTTGCAGTAAAAAAATGAAATATTATTATCAATAAATATTGCTATCAAGAAGGAGGAAGGGCTGATAATTTAAGAAGGCCTAAATGAGAATAGGCCCAGACACAGTATTTCATAATGCAAAGTATGTTAGAATGTTGCAAAGTCAAAAATTTAAATATAAAGTTCAACCAACCACAAGGCACAGGTCACATGAATATTAAGAGTATTGAATTGGCTGAGCATGGCTTTTGCTTAATAGATTGCAAAATTCCTGGGGACAGGGATTCTTCCATCTGAGATTCTCCCATCTGACTCATCTTTGTATCCCTAACAATGTCCAGGACATTGCATATAACAGGTTTTAACACATTAAATTAAATAATTTTTTTAAAATTGGCTTATCTTTCTTGACAGAGACAAGCAGCATTTAAAGTTAAATGCAAGAAGTTAAAGAAAGATGGGTAATGTTTTATCATGGGTCAGAAATTGTTTGAAGTTCAATCAGAGAATGAGACAGATTCTATTATCTCCATTTTAGAGAGAACAGAAAGATTAAATAGCTCTCACAACTGGAAAGTGGTGGCAGTAGGAATCCACACCTGGGTTGTTGACATTTACAGTTCACATTCTCAACCATTGCACTATAGTGGCAGATAACATGACCAGCAAACAGCCAGAGCGTTGTTTTCTAAGAAATTCATCAACTGAGGTGTTTACTAGCATCAGCCTATCATCAGGAGTGTATAGGATGTTTACTATCATCGGGAGTGTATAGCTCCTGTTCGAATTCAAGAAATACAGTGTAGGGATTAAACACTCTTATTTTTGCCATTACTCTAGACCTAAGTTTAAACTCTGATTTTGACACAGCTTGGCTGTGTAACCTTGTATGTGTTACTAAACTTCTACAAAACTAAGCCTCACCACCTGTGTAATAAGGCTAGTTATTTCTATCTCACTGAGTTGTTGTGATTACATGTTTAAAGCATTTGGCAGAATGCTTGGTACATAATAAAACTCAATAAATTATATGTAAAAAGTATACTTATTTTGTGAGTAATATTTCATTGTATGGATATACAGAATTTCTTTATTCACTTTTGTTAAACAAAAATTGTGGAGGCCATTAATTTGGACTGAGCTCCTGAACTAGACTCCAACAGACCAGATCAAGCCAAAATGGAGTCACTCATACTAAATGCTACATGATCAAGTTGAAACTTTAAGGAAGCAGGTAGATCCCAAACAAACCAGTTTTCCTGAAAACAGGAGATTCCAGTCTAGCTGAGCCAGCCTAATAAGGAAGTCCCCTCTGCTTTAATCCTTACCAAAAAGACGATGTTTTTTTTTTTCCTTTCTGTTTTCTTGCTCTCACCTTGCAACCCCCACTGTTGCTCAGTGGAGCGCTCATTCTATTTCGTAGAATGAAGGTTACCCTGATTCATAAGTCATGAATAAAAGCCAATTAGATTTATAACTAAATGTGTTATAATGTTGTCTTTTGACACTGTTGATGTATGTTTGGGTTGTTTCTAGATTTTGACTATTACTCATAAAGCTACTATGAACATCCTTGTTCAAGTTTGTACAGACGTATGCCTTAATTTTTCTTGGATAAATACCTAGTGTGGCATGGGAGATATATGTTTAGTTTTTAAGAAACTGACAAAGTGGTTTCCAAAGTGGATGTACTATTGTACATTCCCACTGGCAGTGTATGAAGTTTCCAGTTCTTCTACATCCATGTCAACACTTGGTGTGGTCAGTTTTATTTATTTATTTACTCACTTATTTACAGAAATTTTTATTGTGAATTAAAACACTCCTAAAATTTATTATCTTAACCATTTTTAAGAGTACTGTCCAACAGTGTTAAGTATACTCACATTGTTGTGAAACGCATCTCCAGAACTTCCTCATCTTGCAAATCTGAACCTCTCTATGTATTAGATAACAGCTTCCACTTTGTTCCCTCTCCCCAGCCCCTGGCAACTATCATTCTTTCTGTCTGTAAGAATTTGAATACTTTATTTATTTATTTATTTATTTATTTATTTATTTATTTATTTATTTATTTTTGAGAGGGAGTCTCGCTCTGTCACCCAGGCTGGAGTGCAGTGGCGCGATCTCAGCTCACTGCAACCTCCACCTCCCACATTCAAGTGATTCTCCCGCCTCCGCCTCCTGAGTGGCTGGGATTACAGGTGTCCGCCATGATGCTTGACTAATTTTTGTATTTTTAGTAGATAAGGGGTTTTGCCACGTTGGCCAGGCTGGTCTCGACCTCCTGACCTCAGGTGATTCACCTGCCTCAGCCTCCCAAAGTGCTGGGATTACAGATGTGAGCCACCACACTGGCCTGAATTTGAATATTTCAGATACTTCATGTAAGTGGAATCATGCAGTATTTGTTCTTTTGTGACTGGCTTATTTAACTTAGCATAACATCCTCAAGGTTCATTCATGTTGTAGCATGTGTCAGAATTTCCTCCTTTGTTAAGGTGGCTTCGTATTCCATTGTATGTATATTCCACATTTTGTTTATTCATTCATGTGTCAATGGACATTTGGGTTCTTTCAACCTTTTGGCTTGAAGAACCTGATGTAATGGTCATACTCATTATTGAGTATGATGAATAATGATGCTATGAACCTGGGTGTGTAAATGTCTTTGAGATTCTGCTTTCAGTTCTTTT
The DNA here is from genome assembly GCF_009828535.3 of Hylobates moloch. Lineage (NCBI taxonomy): Eukaryota > Metazoa > Chordata > Mammalia > Primates > Hylobatidae > Hylobates > Hylobates moloch. The sequence continues at coordinate 4,998,882 of NW_026652302.1, read as the reverse complement.
GGATATATACACAGAAGTGGGTTTGCTGCATCACACAATAGTTCTATTTTTATTTGTTTTAGTAACAACTATACTGTTTTCCAAAGCACCATTTTACAACCATAGTAACAATGCACAAGGGTTTCACCTTCTCCACATCTCTACCAACACCTGTTATTTTCTGTTTTTATTTATTTTTATTTTTTTATAGTAGCCATCCTAAAGAGTGTGAGATGATAATCACGTTGTGTTTTAATTTGCATTTCTCTGATAATTATTGATATTAACCATCTTTTCATATGCTTATTGGACATTTGTATATGATCTTTGGAGAAATTTTACCTGTTTGTTAATTGGGTAATTTGATTTTTTTGTTGTTGTTAAATTGTAGGTGATCTTTATATATTCTGGATATTAACACCTTATCAGACATACATGCTTTGCAAATATTTTCTCACATTCCATAGGTTGCCTTTTCCTTCTGTTAATTGTGTCTTTTTTTTTTTTTTTTTTTTTGATGACTCTGTTTCTCAGGCTGGAGTGCAGTGGCACAATCATGGCTCACTGCAGCCTCGAACTTCTGGGCTCATGAGATTCTCTTCCTCAGCATACCAAAATTCTGGGATTACAGGAATGAGCCACTGTGCCCAGCCTTGACTGTGTCTTCTAATGAACAAAAATCTTTTAAGACTGATGTATCCCTATTTGTTTTCCTTTTGTTGCTTGTGCTTTGGGTGTCAAAATGATTTCATATCAAAGAAATCATTACCAACTCCAATGTCATAAAAATTTTCCCTGTGTTTTCTCCTAGGAGCTTTATAGGTTTAGGTATTACATTTAGGGCTTTAATCCATTTTGAGTTAATTTTTGTATATTGTGTAAGATAAAAGTCCAACTTTTTTTTTTTTTTTTTGAGACAGGGTCTTACTCTGTTGCCCAGGCTGGAGTGTAGTGGTATGATCATTCCTCACTGGGGCCTTGAACTACTAAGCCCAAGGAATCCTCCCATTGCAGCTTCCCAAGTAGCTGGGACTATGGATATGAGCCACCAAGCCCAGCCTCTAATTACTTATTTATTTTATTTCTTTTTCTTGCTTAATCACACTGGCTAAAACTTCCAATGCTATGTTGAATGGAAGCAACAGGAGCAAGCATCCTTGTCTTGTTCCTGATCTTAGAGGAAAAGCTTTTAGTCTTTCACCCTTGAGTAGGATATTGATGATGAAATTTTCATATCTGGCCTTTGTTATATTGAGGTAGTTTCATTTATTCTTATTTCAATGAGTGATTTTATCGTGAAAGTTTGTCGATCTTGCCAAATGGGTTTTTTTCTTTTTTTTGCATCATTTGAGATAATCATGTGTTTTTGTCCTTTATTCCGTTAATGAGTTGTATTACATTTATTGATTATCATATATTGAGCCATAGTGTATTCTAGAAATAAAAACATCCTTTGGTTATGGTACATTATCCTTTTAATATGCTATTGAATTCAGTTTGCTAGTATTTTGTTAAGGATCATTGCATTAATATTCATCAGGGATATTGGTCTTTAGTTTTCTTTTTTTATGGTGTCTTTACCAGTCTTTGGAATCAGGTTAATAATATTGGCCTCATAAAATGAGCTTGGATGTGTTCCTTCTCTTTAAGTTTTTAAAGAAAAGGTTGGAGGAGGATTGTTGTTGATTATTTTTCAAATGTTTGATAGAATTATTCGGTGAAGTCATCTGATCCTGGGCTTTTCCTTATTCGGAGTGTTGTGGGTTTTTTTGTTTTCATTTTTGTTTCTGAGAGAGTCTCACTCTGTCACCCAGGCCGGAGTGCAGTGGCACAATCTCAACTCACTGCAACCTCTGCCTCCTGGGTTCAAGTGATTCTCGTGCCTCAGCCTCCCAAGTAGCTGGGATTAAGGTGCTTACCACCATGCTCAGCTAATTTTTGCATTTTTAGTAGAGATGGGGTTTCACCATGTCAGCCAGGTTGGTCTCAAACTCCTAGACTCAAGTGATCTGCCCACCTTGGCCTCCCAAAGTGCTGGGATTACAGGCATGGGCCACTGCACCCAACCCTGTTTTTGTTTTGTTTTGTTTTGTTTTTTTTAAAAAAAGAATATTTTAAATCTTGTCCTTAGAAACTATAAAGATTGTACATTATTTGGAAGTGAGACTGTACCAAACAATGGCCAAAGAAGAATTATCCACTCTATGCCTTCTCTTTTGTCTGGTCCCTCAGAAATATAATGTTATCAGCTATGATTGTTGCCTCATGTTATTTGTATCCAAGTATTCACCATAGTTTACTTCCCTCCCACATAAATTCTAGACCTCTTTTTCATATACTGATGTGCCACACCTCTCAGGCTGGGTAGGAATACTGATGTTCTGTGCCGTGTTGACTTTTGACTGGCGTATCCATTTCAGCTAGGATTTCAAGACACTATGTCACCTATTATAGAAAAACTCCTTTCCTTTCATGATCATACCCTAATAATCATCTTCCTAATTAGCTCTTTAGTACTGTACATTATTTCTCTAATATTAACAACTACATTAACCCATCTAAGCACCCATTTCGTATACCTCACTTTCCCTTGATTGCCATATCTCATTTGTGGGCAGAAAAAATGTGGTGACTAGATTTTTTTCCCCCAACTATTAAATCACAGGCTCTTGGACCACTTGCCCAAGTAACTGCACATGATTCAGAGATCTTTCAAAAACCAAACTGCTGGATATTTTGGGCTCATGTCTTACAAATTGATGAAGCATCTGCAATACAGGTCTTCAAAACGTGACTTCTGCTTTCTTTTCTTACAATCCAATCTTTTGTCTTTTTCTGATGCTCTAGCCTGGACAGCCTCAAGCCAGAGGATCTGTTGGGAGGTTTTTAATTACTGATTCTACCTCCTCACTAGTTATTGGTCTGTTCAGATTTTTTTTTTCTTCATGATTCAGTCTTGGCAGGTTGTGTGTTTCTAGGAATATTTCCATTTCTTCTAGGTTATCCAATTTATTGGTATACAGTTGTTCATAGTATTCATTTTGTCTTAGTCTGTCTTTCTTGGCTATAATAGAACACCTGAGGCTGGGTCATTTGTAAAGAAAAAAAGTTTCTTTAGCTCATGGCTTTGGAAGCAGGGAAGTCCAAGATGGTGGCCATATCTGGTGAGGGCCTGGAGCTGCTGCATAGCATGTCAGATAAGGGGAAGGAGAAGAAAGCCATGTGAACAGAGACAAGTACAAAGGGCTGGGCTGGCTTTATATCTACTTGCTTTTGAGGTAACTAACCAAGTTCCTAGAGAGCAGCATTAATCCATTCCTGAGGGCTCCACCCCTACGACTCAAACACCTCCTACTAGGCCCCACCTCCCAACACTGTGCATTAAGGAATTAAGGTCCCAACACCTGAACTCTTGGGGGACACAGTCAAACCACAGCACTGTTATAACCCTTTTTATTTCTGTGGCATCAGTTGTAATATCTCTTATTTCACTTCTGACTTTAATTATTTGAATCTTCTCTCTTTTTTTCCTTAGTTAATCTAGGTAAGGGTTTCTCAATTTTATTAATCTTTTCAGCTCTTAGCTTCGTTGATCTTAGCTTCATTGATTTTTTAAAATAATTTTTCTATTTTCAATTTTACTTATCTCTTCTCTAATTTTTATTATTATTTCCCTAAGATGGTAAATTTTATGCTATATTCCTTTTTTTTTTTTTTTTTTTTTTTTCTGTGACAGGATCTTATTCTGTCACCCAGGCTGGAGTGCAGTGGTGTGATCATGGCTCACTGCAGCCTCAACCTCCCTGTCTCAAGTGATCCTCCGGCCTTAGCCTCCCAAGTGGCTGGGACTATAGGTGCGCACCATCATGTCTGGTGAATTTTTAAAAATGTATTGTAGAGACAGGGTTTCTCTGTGTTGCCCAGGCTGGCCTCAAATTTCTAGGCTCAAGTGATCCTCCTGCTGTGACCTCCCAAAGTGCTTGGATTACAGGCTTGAGCGACCATGTCCGGCCCTCAATGATCTTTTAATTCTAAGTGTAGTCATTCAAAATTCTTTAAGAATTCACTGTGGGTATATTTGTCTCCTTTACTTTATATGTTCATAGCTTGCAAATGTTGGTACCGATCTGCTATTGTAATTTTGAGTCAATTATTCTCACTTTTCTGTAGAAGAAGCAGTACTATCAAGGGACTGAAGTTTGACGAAGAGATACGCTCTCAACTATTTTTCAACTTGACTTTTTCATTGTCACATTTTCAGATATTCATCCCACCAAAAAAGGTTGTTGTATGAAATGATACTGTTCTCTTAATTTTTTTAAAAAGATAGCATTTATAATATTATTGTAGATATTCATATGTTTAACTTCAGAGATTTATTTTTCAAGAGCTTTATTTATCAACAATAAAACCAGCAATGATGTTACACTACCTCAGATGGCTTTAGGATGCTAATTGTGTTGTTGAAATTATACAGTCTAAACCACAGATGTGACTAGTTTCACACTTTTACTTAAAAAAAATCTAAAACCCCTCTTTATTAAAACAAACGAAACCTAAAACACTACTATGTACTGTTAATAGATAACAAAAATATTTCAAGACAATTAGACTTAGGTGCAATTTGAAATACGTTTTTCTCTGTGGTTCTTAATGATTACCAGTGTCAGGTTCTTCTCTGTTTTTGCTTTCGAAACCAGAAATTCCCTTTCTTTCATCTAATTATTCCCATTATAAACTGTATCACTTTGAACATATACAGTAACTCCAACTCCACACAGTGGCTTCATCTGCAATTTAAATCTCAGTGTCTCCCATTATTCCTGTTGAAGGCTATTGCTTCAATGTAATTTATTCAACATTTTTATTCAAAAGATATTATTAATTGCACATCAAACTATGTGCCAAGGCTCTATACCAGAGACAGAATAGCGAATGGGAAAAACGTAGTCACTCTCGTGGAATTTATAGTCTAACTGGGAAGATGGATATTGAAGAAGCAATTATAAGGTTGATGAGTATTACGATAAAAGGGATTTAGAATGTTTGTTATGGGAATATTTCTTTTCCCTCTGAGCTTCAGGGGAATAAACCACTGGGTTAAAAAATATGACTATATTTCCTCTCTAATTTCCTACTCCTGGCAACCCAAAAGAAAGATTTCACATAGGGACTATCTGTATTAAGAAATAGAAACAAGTCCCTATGAATAATTTTTTCTTCCTTTTTAAGAAAATAGAAACATCCCTTTTAGCATGAGGCATATTTCTAGCTTACAGCTGCTCACTAGTAAGATTAGGTATTTATAACAATTCTGTTAGTTTTCTCTAGGTGGCTATAGCTGTTCTTCACATTTTATAAACTATTACTGTTTGGGAGATACTTAGAAACAACCTCAAAAAATGATTGCATTATTAGTTTTTAGACAATAGTTAAGGCAGTTGTTAGGTCATATCTGCAAATGGGTTTCATGAGAGACTTGAAGAGAATTTGTTGGTCTTAGATTTCTTGAAATGCCTGGGAGCTCTTAGAGAAAAGACCCTGTTGACTCTAAGGCCATGTTTACAAGTCAACAGTACAAAAGCATTTTTGCTATGGAAGTCATTTGGTGGATCTACAAGCACAGTTCAGCCTGACAGGGAATAAGTAAATGAATGACTTAATATCTTCCAAAGAATCAATGAGCCAACCTCAACCCCAGTGTTAACAGCAGCTCAAAAGGGTAAGCTAGCATTATCTTTTAACCAGGACTAGGCCAAAAAATAAGATAAGTTACAGATTTACATGGAGAATCCTAAAATAGTATTTATGACAGGCCCAGAGACCAGCCCATTTATGTGAGTTCCTTTTTTTCTGTCACCCTTGTTCACAGAAGAGGGGAGGGGGTTTTGGCACTCAAGTCTTCCCCCAAACCCAGCCTCCCAACATCCCTGCTGTAAAGGGAAGACTCTGTGAGACCAAGTTAGCATTTCTATTGAATTCATACATTTTTTGACTGACAAGGAAAAAAGACAATAGACCTGGAATAATCAGGCTGTGCATTTGAGTGAATGTCAACTCCTTATGGTAGAAAGAGCCCCGAACTGGCCAGGCACGGTTAGCTCATGCCTGTAATCCCAGCACTTTGGGAAGCCGAAACTGGCAGATTGCATGAGTCCAGGAATTCCAGACCAGCCTGAGCAACATGGCGAAACTCCTTTTCTACAAAAATATTTAAAAATTAGCCAGGTTTCGTGGCACGTGCCTGTGTGTCAGCTGTTCAGGAGGCTGAGGCAGGAGGATCACCTGAACCTGAGAAGGTAGAGGCTATGAGGCATGATCACACCACTGCACTCCAGCCTAAGTGACAGAGTGAGACCCTGTCTCCAAAAAAAAAAAAAAAAAAAAGCACTGAACCCTGGGAAATGGGAAAATCTCTTAATTTCTCTGTCTCTCTCTTCTTGTTTTTTTTTTTAATGGACTGAATTAGAAGGCATGTTAGCTCATACTTGTAATCTCAGCACTTTGGGAGGCTGAGGCTAGGAGTTTGAGACCAACCTGGGCAACATAGCAAGATCCTGTCTCTACAAAAAATTTAAAAATTAGCCAGGCATTGGCCAACATGGTGAAACCCCATCTCTACTAAAAATACAAAAATTAGCCAGGCATGGTGGCATGCACCTGTAGTCCCAGCTACTTGGGAGGCTGAGGCAGGAGAATTGCTTGAACCTAGGAGGCAGAGGTTTCAGTGAGCTGAGATTGCACCACTGCACTCCAGGCTGGGCAACAGAGCAAGACTGTCTCAAAAAAAAAAAAAAAAAAAATTAGCCAGGCATGGTGACTTGTGCCTGTAGTCCCAGCAACTTGGGAGGCTGAGGGGGGAGGATCAATTGAGACAGAGAGGTTGAAGCTGCAGTGACCCAGGATCGTGCCACTGCACTTTAGCCTGGGCGACAGAGCATGACCCTCTCTCAAAAAAAGAAAAAATAAGGTTTAACATCTGACATCTGAATAATTTGGGATACTTTTTAAATTCAGATTCTGATTAGTGGTCTGGGATGGGAATGGGGTGGAGGTAGGTGGGACTGGGGTTAGGGATAGGAGTGGGTTGAGATGTGTTTTCTAAAAGCTCCACTCGTGATTCTGCTGGGGGACCAGTCACGTTCTGCTCTAAAATGCTCAGGGATGATTTCAGGAAACATAGTTAACAGCCACAAGTAATACACTTGTACTACCTGTACAAGTATTGCACTACATGAAGTTTTACAACCTGTGCTGAAAATATAATATTTGTTGTTCTTTCTTCCTATCTCCCAAAAGCTAATCTGGTTTGACCCCAGGGTTATAAATAGTAATCACAATGATAAAGTTAATAATACTATAATTTACCATATGCCAAACACTGATGTCAAAATTTCATGTCTTCATATAAGACTCTTTACAGTGCTGTGGGATACTGTATGACTATTAGCCCCATTTTACAGGTGAAGAAACCAAGGCAAAGAGAAGCCAAGTAACTTACATATGACAACAGTATCACGCATAGCAAAGTATACCAGGTAGATTCAGGCTGGCTTAGGGAAACTTTCTGTCTGGAGAAACCCAAGCTGCTTCCCTCTAACATTGGGTGGCAGCGTGGTTTTATGCAAAAAGGCTAGGCATTGGCATGAGACACTTATTCAAGGTCTGGCACAACCACTCATTAGCTACGTCAACTCAGGTGACCTTCCTTCACCTTGCTAGGTGTCTTCGTCAGCTCAGGCTGCCATAGCAAAATACCATAGGCTGGATGGCTTAAACATCAGAAATTTATTTCTCACAGATCTGGAGGTTGGGAAGTCCAAGACCAAAGTGCTGGCCAATTTGGTACCTAGTGAAGGGCTTCTTCCTGGTTTGAAGACAGACACGTTCTTGCTATATCCTCACATACTGGGGACAGAAACGGCTCTGGTCTCTGGTCGCTCCCTCTTTTATAAGGGCACTAATTCCATCATGAGGGCCCCACCCATATTGAGGCAAGAAAATAGGGTCTGGAGGCAGGGAACATAAGGCCGATTCACACTTCAGCTATGACAGGATATATCCTCTCCACAGGGCGTTCGCTGAGCAAATGACTTTGTAACTTTATTTCATCCTGTCCATTTACATAACATGTACACCAAGTAACCAATGGAATCCTCTAGAGGGTATTTAAACCCCCACAAATTCTGTAATGGTGCCCTAGAGCCCCTATGCTTGGGTCTGCTCCCACACTGTGGAGTGCACTTTCATTTTCAATAAATTTCTTCATTCTTTCCCTGCTTTGTTGGTGCATTTTGTCCAATTCTTTGTGCAAGGTGCCAAGAACCTGGGCACCCTCCTCCGGTAACATTATGACTTCATTTAAACTTAACACTTTCCAAAGGGTCCCACCTCCAAATACCATCCCATTGGGGATTAGGGCCTCAACATTGAATTTGGAGAGACACAAACATTCAGTCCATTGCACTAAGATTCAGTTTCTTTATCTGCAAAATATGTATCACACCTATTTATAAGGTTTGAGAATGAAATAAGATGTTTATAGGCATTAGCCTAGTCTCATAATCAAACCAAAGGAAAACATGCAAAATAGGCATTGACTATGTATCAGGTACTTTTGAATAAAATGTAAAGAATGAAAATCACTTATTGAACACCATGTCTTCAGAGTTATGCTAAATGGGTTTATGTATTATATTCATTTAATCCTCCATCACCCTTATGAAGTAGGTATCATGAAAACTGAGAGGTTGAATATTTTCCTGACGTCACAACTGGCAAATGGGAGCAGAGCCTGGAGCCAGGGCATGCGCTCTGAGGTCATCTGTTGTCTCTTCTGTTTAGACAGAAATAGGCAAACAATTATTTAAATGTTCACAAAATAAATTTAAATGGATTTTTACTTAAAATAGGAGAAATCCTCCTACTTAGGAGAGATTCCTCTAATAGGAGAGAAATGCTCTAGTTAAAATAGGAGAGAAATCCGTTTTTCACCTTTATGGTCACCTTCTCTGCTGAGTAAAAATTGGGATACATGCTCTTGCAATGGGACAAGGTGGCCAAAAAAGAACCCAGGAGTCGAATTCTCTTTCTTGCCTCCCTCTCCCTTCTTTGATGTCAACCTTCCACTCTCGATGCCTATTCCTCCATGTTTACCCAAGGCCAACTTTGAGGGAAGAAATGTAGCTGCGAAAGCATTGGCCCGAGGGCAGCATTCTTTTCCAGTGCTAGAATTCTTTAGTGTATGAGCTGTCGCCCAGCCCCTGGTTTTCTATCTCTGATTAGTCAAAGGGCTGTAGAAACATTTATATTCTCTCCTCTGGAAGAATTCTTCGGCAAGCTTTCCCACCTACATCCTAGCTTGAACACTGAAGGAACATCATACTTAAACAGAGAAAAGCTTAGTTTTGGGGGAAACTGACAGACAAGCTGGGATTGAGTTTCCTTTTTAGGAACATTTTCTCGATTAAAGAAAATCAGTTCTACTCTTAATATGTTAAAAATGTGTCATGTGTTGGTTATGGAATTTGTGGGAAAAACTTAAGATGGTATTGAAGTGTTCTAAAGAAACTGCAGTGTCATCACAAAACCATATAAGTGATATTAGAAACAAAAGCTCTGACAGAAAAACCTCATTTCAACAGAACCAGAAAAATGAATGCAACCACTGGATCTCTGGCAGGATCCAAACACTTGGCTTCTCAAGGTAACCACTGACAGGCTGGAGGTCAAGTTCAGGAAGGTACCACGTAGAAACCATACTATTCATCCAGCCAACTGGAGACAGTTAATTGATCACAAAGAAAAATGAAAATTGCAACTTCTAGAATTTAAAGGGGTTAGTCCCTGGAATCTTGGCTCTGTTAATGGCATCGACCCCTCAGGTTAATATTAAACAAACCACACTCTGGTATTCATTACCTTATCGTGAGCCAAAGGAAGATAAGGAAAATATGCAGGGCTCTGACACAGCTGGAGTGGGCCACGTAACAGAATAGCTCCGAAGAGCCTTTTACGAGTACCGTCCTGCTGAGAAATAACATTTAGTGATGATTAAATGAGTATTTATTCTCACCAAAGAAATATGCAAAAATTTCCTCATATATTTTCGTGTCTTAATCTCTTTTCTTTCCAATCTATAATTTTTCTTTAGCACAGGTTTTCTCATTCACTTAGTTTCAATGTTATTTAATCTTTATATAAATAGCCTTAAATCCCATAGAGAAATCAGCAGGTCACTAAACACTTAAATACTTATTAAGAAAATGACGGAAGAAATTTTTTCTATCTCCCTCTTTCTCTTCTCTTTTTAAATGAAGGTTGGTTGACAGTCGGGTGATCTCAGGCCTAAAGTATTTGGCTTTCCCCATTGTTCAGGACTCCGGGTAAGCCTTGGTAGGCGAGTGATCTACAATTAAGATGACAATCCCCACCCCCCTCCTTTGCATTTAGAAGTTGGGCCTTTGGGGTTTTACAGTGTGCTAGCACTCTTAAAGACTGTTCATATTACTGCCTTTTGGTTGATAAATTTGTATATCAGGGTAATTATAACTACCCTGAGCTAAACAATGAATTAGAGATTTTTGCGAATATGCAAAAACTGCTCTTACTTTGGAAAAAAGCAAAAAAACAAAAACCAAAAAAACCCCCCAACAATCTCAGCTTTCATAATTAATTTCAAAGGACAACCATCAGAACAGTACTTTTTCCCCAAAGTGGGAAAATTGAAAAATAGATATATTTTAAAAGATTTTGGAACTGCAAAACAGACAAATGTCCCAACTCTTAAAATTTGAAGTTAATAAACGGTTCAAAAATCTTGCTGAGCTAATTAATGAGACCTGTTCCCCAAACACTCCCTGTTGTCTTTAAGTTGAAGGAAGAAAAGGCTCTTTTTCCCACCCCTCCCCCATCCAGCAGGAGGAGCTGGAAATAGAGACTTGGTAAGTAGACCCCGAAAGGGTTATCCCTTTCCAGTAAGCCTGGGTACAGTTAGTGCTCCTAGGACAGGATGCTGGCTGAGTACAAGCCCGGCCGGAATTCCCAAAACAGAGGCACAGCTGGGGTGGGGCAGAAGCAGAGTCCTCCAAATTCACAGCTGCTACCAATTTCAAAACTGTTTTTAGAAGCCACAGGGCTGGGAGTGGAACAGGTTCTGTTCACTTAGTGTGGCTCAGTTTGCAATTCTGGGACAGGAGCCAGGTAGAAGATTTTCTCCCATAATTCTCAAAGATGACGTGTGCTCTCCGGAGAGATGTAACGTTACAGATTATTAGAACTCGGTGGGCCTTGGGAGGTCATCTAGTGGATCCATCCACTCATCTTACAGGCCAGGCAGTGGAGGCTCAAAAAGTTAAGCAACTTGCCTAAGGTCACATAAATGGCCTCTGACAGAGCTAGGACTCTGTTAGCTCAGAAAACCCAGTGTTTTCTTCCAACTCATTTATAGTTGATTATCCAAATCGAAATTACATTAAAATTTTCAGACATAAAACATAAACTTTGGCACATATATTTAAATTTTAGCTGTAGTAAAATACACATGACATAAAATTTATCGTCTTACCCATTTTTAAATGTATGATACAGTGGCATTAAGTAAATTCACATTATTATATATATATTTGATTTGGATTCCATTTCTACCATTTTATTTTATGCATTCTATTGTTCTGCCTTTTCTACATTCTTTTATATTCCTTCTTTTTTTGGATTATATTTCATGTTTTATTTTTTCTTATTCTATTTTATCTTTTACTAGTTTAGAACTTATATCTTTGTTTTTCATATTTTATGGGATGTCCTAGAATTTATAGCATATATATATAAATGTATATACACACACATACATATAGATATAGGTATGTATATATGTGTGTACTTTAATGAAGTGTGTAATTTAATTAAGTCTTAAGGTAATCAATGTTTTACCCTCCTGAACAAAACACATACCTTTGGTTTTTTGTTTTTTATTTCCTTTAAAATTTTTTATTTCCATAGGTTTTTGAGGAACAGGTGGTATTTGGTTACGTGAGTAAGTTCTTTAGTGGTGATTTGTGGTCCTTTGGTGTGCCCATCATCCGAGCAGTATACACTGAATCCAATTTGAGTCTTTTATTGTTCACCCCCCACTCGCATGTACATATATTTAAATGCCGAGTATCTACATGGCAATTAAAAGGGTCAGTCAAAAATGTCTTCCCCTGGGCCTGGCGCAGTGGCTCACGCCTGTAATCCCAGCACTTTGGAAGGCCAAGACAGGCAGATCACGAGGTCAGGAGTTCAAGACCAGCCTGGCCAACATGGTGAAAACCCATTTCTACTAAAAATGCAAAAATTATCTGGGCGTGGTGGCAGGCACCTGTAATCCCAGCTAATCGGGAGGCTGAGGCAGGAGAATCATTTGAACCTGGGAGGCACAGGTTGCAGTGAGCCGAGATCATGCCACTGCACTCCAGCCTGGGAGACATGAGCAAAACTCCGCCTCAAAAAAAAAAAAAAAAAAAAAAAAAGTCTTTCCCCTTATCAGTCAGTTATTTAATGGACACATACCATGTGACCCCACATGGTGGGATCAGACAGCCTCTGGGCCCTCAAGGAGCTTATCATTTGTTCAGGAGACTCAATATATAAACAGAAGACAACTATAAAAGGCAGTATCTGATATGTTTTAAATGATGGTACTCACAGTAAGCGTGAAGAATCCAAAGGACACAATCATTATGAGATGAGTACTCAGGAAAAGCTTCAATGAGAAGGTAGACTTGAGCTACATTAATATGAGCAGGCACTCCAGATGAAAGAACAGAGTGACCATGGGGGTGAGTTGTAAAAGATGTTCAACAAAAAGTGACTAGAAAAGTCTCAGAGTATCCAGCATGGGTTGGTATTAGAATATAGATAAATGGCCATTACACACTGATGTTACTAGATATTAGATAAATGGCCAGTTTTATCTTGTAAGCAATTGGGAGCCATTGAAGACTTTCGGGTAACATGATTACCATGTTAACAAGTTGATTTGATGGCAAAGTGTAGGATGGATTGAAGGAGGAAGAGTTGTTTGAGTGCAGCTAGTTAAGACGCCAATACAAAAGTTCAAGTACAAAGGCAAGTTCAAGTACGGTGGTAGGATTGGACATTGATAATGTAGATATGTAAAAAATATATAATGAACAATCAATAGAACTTTTTAATTGCCGGGTGTGGTGGCTCGCACTTTGGGAGGCCAAGGCGGGCAGATCACGAGGTCAGGAGATCGAGACCGTCTTGGCTAACACGGTGAAACCTTGTCTCTACTAAAAATACATAAAATTAGCCGGGCATGGTGGCACACACCTGTAGTACCAGCTACTCAGGAGGCTGAGGCAGGAGAATCGCTTGGACCCGGGAGGCGGAGCTTGCAGTGAGCCAAGACCGTGCCACTGCGGTCCAGCCTGGGCAACAAAGTGAGACTCTGTTTCAAAAAAAAAAAAAAAAAAAGAACTTTTTAATCAATTAGATTTTGAGTGTGAGGAGGAGAGGCAGGAATACTAGATTCAAGCTGGAGTGATGAGAAATGTGGTTCCAGTTGAATGAATTGGATAAGTGAAGTGAAGGAAATAATATGGAAGGGAAGTTCCGTTTTAGATATGCCAATACGGAAAAAATAGACATCCAAGTAGAAAAGAGAAAGTCCTTTAAAAAATGTATAGAGCTGTACAACTGCAAGGCATTACTATTCAAAACATTTTTCAACAAATGCTTTTGGTTTTTATCTGCATCTTTGGGCACAGTTTCAACAGTATTGATCTCACCAGCTTAACCAGCTGAGATGGGAAGGATTAAGTTGATCACAATGTATGACATACTCTTCATACAGAAGTTTAAGGCTTGTAACTCAAAGCTTACAAAATGTCACTTTTACTTCATAATAATGGAGAAATAATTGGAGACATAAAAGCTTTGAGTACTCTATTCAGTTGAGAATATTCCTATGGAAAATGAAAAATGCAGTCAACAAATTTATGATTGTTTTATGTTAAGCTGCTGGGTTTAAACGTTTCAACCTGATGTTTTTCGTATGAAATAAATTTAGAAAATATTGTGTAAGATGGTTGTGTACTAACAGTGTTGGGATCAGATCAAATGAAGCTTCATTGTTTATAAAGTCACTTAATTTTCCACTATTGTGACCTAGAAATGTTGAGCCACAAAGCAAAGGGAGCTTTGTTAACTATGAAGTAAACGGGACTCTGTAGTTTTCCTCCTTTCTTTCTCTTACCAGGAAGGACTTATCCACTGGCACAGTAGGCATAATGCCTAGGGATCATGATACTTTTAAGAGGCCGATGAAATTCTACTAAATTTTGCCTGAGAAGGAAAAAAATTGAAATGTTTAAAGTTATATAAAAAATAAATTTTAATATTAATATTATAGTGTGAGGGGCCCACATAGTCAAAGTGCCTAGGCCTCATGACAGTCATAATGCAGCCCTGCCTCCTATACTTAAACCCTCTCCAATTCTAACCATAAAACCATGGCTTTTTGCATTATTCTGCATACATCTATAAATTCTGTGAGTCTGTTTTTTCCAATTTTTATTAAAATATATATAAACATATATATAATATCTATCTATCTATATATACATATATATATATTTTTTTTGGAGACAGAGTTTCACTCTTGTTACCCAGGCGAGAGTGCAATGGTGCAATCTTGGCTCACTGCAACCTCCACCTCCCGGGTTCAAGCGATTCTCTTGCCTCAGCCTCCCAAGTAGCTGGGATTACAGGCATGCACTAGCATGCCCGGCTAATTTTGTAGTTTTAGTAGAGATGGGGTTTCTCCATTTTGGTCAGGCTGATCTTGAACTCCCGACCTCAGGTGATCCCCCCCTACCCCCTGCTTTGCCTCCCAAAGTGCTGGGATTACAGGCATGAGCCACCGTGCCTGGCCCATAAACATAATTTTAATTATCACCAAGTTCCACAAAGTTTGCAAAGAAAATTGTCTCCCAACCCCTTATTTTCCATATCCCTTTTCCCAGAGGTATCTATTTTTAACTTTTAAAGATGCTTCATCTGTTAAGTAACTCCATTTCTCTACATAATACACTTGTAATGTTACTTTTTTTTTTTTTAGGTTTAGACATTACCTATTGACTTCCCTTCATGAAGATGAGGATTTATGTATCTTTTGTCCTCCACCCTTACCAAATAAAGTCATAGATACTTCTAAGCTATTCATTCTCCTTATTTAGATTTATCTTATTTCTGAATAACTCAATGTTCAGGGTTAATATTGCTGTGACTCTGTAGGCTATTCAGTGTCCAGCCATATGGGCAACTATGATGACATTTTCTTGACTGTACAACTTGTAGTTTCTCCTCAGTTAAGAATTGTCATGTTTTCTCATTTGCCCAATTTTCTTTGTACACATTTATCCCTAATCCGTACTCCTCACCAGATGGTTAAATCTTTTCTTGATACATTCATTCATGTTGGGTGTGATCTCAGTTTTACTGTCTTAAGTTTCTTCTGGAGCAGTTGGGCCTAAAAGTGTCCAGATGGGTTGCCCCCATGCTTGGTGCATCATCCTGAGTAAGTGTGGGAATTCCTTTTGCATTTCTCCTATGTTACATCTGTTTTACCCTGTAACTCTTGTGTTCATTTTTCTAGACTTGCTCCATCATTTTGGTGGTGCACATCCTGCAGTAACTCCCTCAGAAAAATATGTGTATGGGAGAGGGGTAAATTTTTTTTTTTTTAGACGGAGTCTCGCTCTGTTGCCCAGGCTGGAGTGCAGTGGCCTGATCTCGGCTCACTGCATGCTCCACCTCCCAGGTTCACACCATTCTCCTGCCTCAGCTTCCCGAGTAGCTGGGACTACAGGTGCCCGCTACCATGCCCAGCTAATTTTTTGTATTTTTTAGTAGAGACAGGGTTTCACCATGTTAGCCAGGATGGTCTTGATCTCCTGACCTCGTGATCAGCCCACCTCAGCCTCCCAAAGTGCTGGAATTACAGGCGTGAGCCACTGCACCCAGCCTAAAGTTTTTGACTAAAAGATATGCACCCTCACACTTAGTTTGGAAGTTGGATAGATATTTAAGACAATCCTAAGCAAAAAAGAACAAAGCTGGAGGCATCCTACTACCTGACTTCAAACTATATTGCAAGGCTGCAGTAACCAAAACAGCACGGTACTGGTACAAGAATAGACATTTAGACCAATGGAACTAAATAGAGAACTCAGAAATAAGACTGCACACCTACAACCACCAGATCTTTGACAAATCTGACAAAAACAAGCAATGGGGAAAGGATTCCCTATTTAATAAATGGTGCTGGGAGAACTGGCTAGCCATATGCAGAAACTGACAATGAACCCCTTCCTTACACCTTATACAAAATTAACTTAAGATGGATTAAAGACTTAAATGTAAGCCAGGCGCAGTGGCTCACGCCTGTAATTCCAGCAGTTTGGGAGGCTGAGGCAGGTGGATCACCTGAGGTCAGGAGTTGGAGACCAGCCTGACCAACATGGCGAAACCCCATTTCTACTAAAAATACAAAATTCGCCAGGTGTGGTGGCATGTGCCTATAATCCTATAATCCCAGCTACTCAGGAGGCTGAGGAGAATTGCCTGAACCCGGGAGGCGACCCAAATGCCCATCGATGATAGACTGGATAAAGAAAATATGGTATATGCATACCCATGGAATACTATGCAGCCATAAATAACAATGAGATCATGTCCTTTGCAGGGATATGGATGGAGTTGAAAGCCATTATCCTCAGCAAACCAACGCCAAAACAGAAAACCAAACACCACATGTTCTCACTTATAAGTGGGAGCTGAATGATGAGAACACATGTACACATGGCAAGAAACAACACACACTGGGGCCTGTCAAGGTGGGGTGGGTATGGGGGGAGGTAGGACATCAGGAAGAATAGCTAATGGATGTTGGGCTTAATACCTAGGTGATGGGATGATCTGTGCAGCAAACCACCATGGCACATGTTTACCTATGTAACAAACCTGCACATCCTGCACATGTGCCCCTGAACTTAAAATCAAATTTAAAGGAAAAAAAAAAGAAATTGGCTAGATATTTAATACTGTTTGGAAATTATTTCCATTCAGAATTTTGAATGCGTTACCCCATTTTCTTGTAACTTCCTGTGGTGTTGCTGCAGAGAAGTTCAGAACCCTTTTGATTTCTGATACTTTGTATGCAATTTTCCTTCCCCCACCCACCTGGAAACTTGTAAAATCTTCTCATTGACCCCATTGTCTTAGTCAGTTTGGGTTGCTAGAACAAAGTACCATAGACTGATTGGCATATACACAACACAAATTTTTGTCTCACAGCTCTGGAGGCTGGAAGTCCAAGATCAGGAGCCAGCATGGTCAGGTTCTGGTGAGGGCCTTCTTCTAGGTTGCAGATGGCCTTCTTGTTGTATCCTGACTTGGCAGAAAGAGGGAAAGAGAGCTCTGTGGTGGGTCTCCTTTTAGAAGGACACTTATCCCACTCATGAAGCTCCACCCTCAAGACCTAATTACTTCTTGAAAGACCCACCTCCTAATACTATCACATTGGGGGTTAGGATTTCAACTTATAAACTAGGGGCAGGGGAGACATAAACATTCTGTCCCTGGGTCCTGTGTTCTGAAATAGCTCTGTGATGTGTCTTAGTGTGGATATATTTTTATTGCTGGATACTCAGTGAACCCTTTCACACTGCAGACATGTATCCTTCAATTTTCAGAAATCTTAAATTATTTCATTGATGAAATAATTGCTTTTTCTAATCTATCTTTGAGGAACTTCTTCAGGACTGGCCTTTTAATTTGCCTATGTTTTACCTGTTATTTTACATGCTGTTTTCTTTCTTTCTGGGAGATGTCTTCAACCTTCTCTTCCAATCCATCTATTGAGTTTTCATTTTTACAACGTTTAAATTTATTTTTTGTTCTCTGTAAGTTTGTTTCATTAATTTTTGTTTCATTAATTTAAAATCTTCGAATACCTCTCTCTATATAATAATAATAATTATTATTATTATTACTATTAAAAGATGGGGGGAACAGCCAGGCACAGTGGCTCTTGCCTGTAATCCCAGCACTTTGGGAGGCCGAGGTGAGTGGATTGCTTGAGCTCAGGAGTTTGAGACCAGCCTAGGCTACATGACGAAACCCTGTCTCTACAAAAAATGCAAAAAATTGCTAGTCATGGTGATACACACCTGTAATTTCAGCTACTTGGGAGGCCAAGGTGGGAGGATTGCTTGAGCCCAGGAGGTGGAGTTGCAGTGAGCTGAGATCACACCACTGCACTCCAGCCCGGGCAACACAGCAAGACCCTGTCTCAAAAAAAAAAAAAAAAAAGTGTGGGTCAGGCGCAGTGGCTCATGCCTGTAGTCCCAGCACTTTGGGAGGCTGAGGCGGGCAGATCACCTGAAGTCAGGAGTTCGAGACCAGCCTGGCCAACATGGTGAAACCCTGTGTTTACTAAAAATATGAAAAATTAGCCAGGGATGGTGACGGGCACCTGTAATCCCAGCTACTAGGGAGGCTGAGGCAGGAGAATTGCTTGAACGAGGAGGTGGAGGTTGCAATGAGCCAAGATTGCACCACTGCACTCCAGCTTGGGTGACAGAGCGAGACTCCGTCTCAAAAAAAATAAAATAAAAAGATGGGAGGTTGTATTAGTTCGTTTTCACACTGCTGATAAAGACATACCTGAAACTGGGAACAAAAAGAGGTTTAATTGGACTTAGAGTTCCACATGGCTGGGGAGGCCTCAGAATCATGGCAAAAGGTGAAAGGTACTTCTTACATGGCAACAGCAAGAGAAAATGAGAGAAGCAAAAGTGAAAACCCCTGATAAACCCATCAGATCTCGTGAGACTTATTCACTATCATGAGAATAGCACAGGAAAGACCAGCCCCCATGATTCAATTACCTCCTCCAAGGTCCCTCCCACAACACGTGGGAATTCTGGAGATACAATTCAAGTTGAGATTTGAATGGGGGCACAGCGAAACCATATCAGGGGTCTTGCTATGGTGTCCAGGCTGGCTTCTAGCTCCTGGGCTCACGTGATCCTTCTGCATAGCTGGGACTATAGGCATGTGCCACCTTGCTGGACTCCTCTCTATAGATACGAATACTAATTTTAAAAGAAGTTTAAATTTTTTTTTCCTGACAACCTAGTCTTTGCTTCCTTCAATTTGCCTTTTGCTGTTTATGTATTTTATTTCAACATTTGTGCGAGAGGCTATCCTCAGATGTCTGATAATTCTTGACTGTCTGCTCATGATTAAGGGTATCACAATAAACAGCCGAGCAGAAGCTCTCCGTACATGGGTGGCTTTCATTTCTTCACTGACATGGGTAGCTATTTTGGCTTGGAACCTCCACTGTCTATCTTACAGTGTTTCTTCTTGGGCTGTTCAGATTCCCCATAGAAGGCACCTTCAGGAGACTTTCTGTATGAATGGGGAAGGCCTGGCTGCCTGTATTCTGGTTGTCATACTGGGAGAGGTGGTGTCGATCCTCATTGTTTTTGGTACAGTTCCCCTACCTTGACTTGGTTCCCTGGTCTAGAGATCCTCTGGTTTCTCTGTTCCAAAAACACAGTTCTAATCTTCTTCTGGGGTTGCAGCTGCCTAGTTGTGTAGGGTGGGCCAAGGAATTGAGGAATCTAACTATTTCTTTCAACCAATCCTTTTGATCCTGTTCCCTCCACCCTCCACTTCCAGGGTACTTGGTGCCTTCAATAACTGGGCTTTTGCCTGACATTTCAGTGGAAATTATATATGTATTTTTCTAGGCTGCCCTTGCTGCTAACTTAGGATTAGGCTTTTTCAGGCCTGCAAAGTCAGTTTCCATTTGGCCATGTTCTTTCCTCCTTCAAAGGTGTTGTTGTCATTATCTCCCTCTCCTTGGAGTTCTGTGCCTTAAAATAAGTCCTTTTGGTGTAGTTTCAGTAGGGTTTGGGAAGAAGCAAAGAGAGTTCAATCTCCATCTTTACCTGGAAGTCACCGCAATTGAGTTTTTGATTATAAAGAGTTTGAACAGCCTCTTGTTGCCAGGGCAACATGGCGAAACCCAGCCTCTACAAAAAAATAAAAAAATTAGCCAGGCGTGGTGGCAGGTAGTCCCAGCTACTCCGGAGGCTGAAGCATTAGGATCACTCCAACCCAGGAGATGGAGGTTGCAGTGAGGTGAGATCATGCCACCACACATCAACCTGGGCGACAGAGGGAGACCCTGTCTCAAAGAAAAAAAAAAAGGTTTGAAGGCCAGGAGAGGTGGCTCATGCCTATAATCCCAGCACTTTGGGTGAACGAAGTGAACAAAGTGAAACCCCGTCTCTACAAAACATACAAAAATTAGCCAGGTGTGGTGGCCCATGCCTGTAGTCCCAGCTACTTGGGAGACTGAGGTGGGAGGATCACTTGAGCCTAAGAGGTGGAGGCTGCAGTGAGCAGTGATCGCAACACTGCACTCCAGCCTGGGTGCCAGAGACCCTGTCTAAAAAAAAAAAAAAAAAAATGAGTATTTAGTTTTTTATATAACTACAATAACTTATGGAGCTTTTGAAATTTTGGATAACATTTTATAAGCATCTACGATCATCTGGCCAGTCTTAACACAGTGTTTTTTGTCCTCTTGTGTTGCAATAAAGGAGTACCCAAGGCTGGGTAATTTATAAAGAAAAAAGGTCTATTTGGCTTGCAGTTTTGAAGGCTGTACAGGAAGCACCAGCATCTGCTTCTGCTGAGGGACTTAGGCTGCTTCTACTCATGATGGAAGGGGAAAGGCAGCCAGAGTGGGCAGTTCACCTGGCCAAAGAGGAGAAGAGAGACGGTGGGAGGGAGATGCCGGCTTTTTTTTTTTTTTTTTTTTTGAGATGGCGTTTCGCTCTTGTTGCCCAGGCTGGAGTGCAATGGCACAATCTCAGCTCACTGCAACCTCTACCTCCTGGGTTCAAGCGATTCTCCTGCCTCTGCCTCCTGAGTAGCTGGGATTACAGGTGTGCGCCTCCACGACTGGCTAATTTTGTATTTTTAGTAGAGACAGGGTTTCTCCATGTTGGTCAGGGTGGTCTCGAACTGTCGACCTCAGGTGATCCGCCTGCCTCGGCCTCCCAAAGTGCTGGGATTACAGGCTCTTTTTAATAAGCAGTTTTCAAGGGAACTAATTGAGTGAAAACTCACTTATTACCTCAAGGACTGTACCAAGTGCTTCATAAGGGATCCTCCCCCATGAACTCAAACACCAACACCTCCCATTAGACCCCCCCACCTCCGGGCTGGGCGCGGTGGCTCACGCTTGTAATCCCAGCACTTTGGGAGGCCGAGGCGGGCGGATCACGAGGTCAGGAGATCGAGACCACGGTGAAACACCGTCTCTACTAAAAAAATACAAAAAATTAGCCGGGCGTGGTGGTGGGCACCTGTAGTCCCAGCTACTCGGAGAGGCTGAGGCAGGAGAATGGCGTGAACCCGGGAGGCTGAGCTTGCAGTGAGCCGAGATTGCACCACTGCACTCCAGCCTGGGTGACAGAGCGAGACTCCGTCTCAAAAAAAAAAAAAAAGACCCCACCTCCAACATTGGGGATCAAATTTTAACATGACATTTGGAGGGAACAAATATCTAAACTATATCACACATCTATTGCATTCACCCAATGTTTTGCAAACTTGAGTAATGTTCTAACCCTACTTAAGGAAAAATGAAATCTATAGATTCTTGGTGCTGAATTACATTATTTTAATTACAATGTTATTTAAATGTGTACAGACGAGTGTCCGGGCGCGGTGGCTCACGCTTGTAATCCCAACACTTTGGGAGGCCAAGGCGGGCGGATCACGAGGTCAGGAGATCGAGACCATCCTGGCTAACACAGTGAAACCCCGTCTCTACTAAAAATGCAAAAAATGAGCCAGGCGTGGTGGCAGGCACCTGTAACCCCAGCTACTCAGGAGACTGAGGCAGGAGAATTCGTGAACCTGGGAGGCGGAGCTTGCAGTGAGCCGAGACCACGCCACTGCACTCCAGGCTGGGCGACTGAGCGAGACTCAGTCTCAAAAAAAAAAGAAAGAAAGAAATGTGTACAAACAAGCTTGCACTATTTATACTTATAGCTCTTGTCCATTTATATAAGAAAAAAGACCAATACAACAAAAGCATGTATTTAATTCAAATTAACAACATGAATTTAATGTGACAGATTATTTTAATGGAGCAGAATTGCTGCTCTTAAGTATGAATATGGTGCTTATTGCTGTGTCACGGGTTCTTTCAAGCTCTTCATCCATCTGCTACAATGTGTTGCATGAGAGACAAATTCATCCATCTCTCCCTGAATTTGAAACACAGAAAAACCATTTTTCAGATAGCAAGATTTGTTGCCATACAAGCATGACTTAGGAAGAATGCATCTTTTACCTATTGAGGCTGCATCTGTTCTTATTATATTAGTCTCTAACAAATATGACACAACTTCATGACGCCAAGGGGATCATAAATGTGAAAAAGAATTTTGCTCTTCTTTTAATTTAAACGTATTTTCTGAGGAATGTTTGTGCTGCCCACATGAGTTGACCGGTGACGCCAGTTGGTCCTTAGCTCTCTGGGAAGCTTTCCTGGAGAAGGTGACTGTTTTATCAAAGCAGGAAAATAGTATGTACTTATGTAGAATTACAGAAATGAAAATCACCTTTTCCTGGATTTTCTTCACAAAGTAAGAATAAAGCTGCCTATTGGAATAAAGTGAATAAAGCTGCCTATTGGAAGAAGGGTACATTTGATGTGGCAATACCATTTCATTCTCGGGCAGATGGCCACCAGTTTGAGGTCTGTGGTAATTTGAACTATACTGAAAAGCAATGTGACCTAATTTTGTAAAACAAAATAGTTGATTTTGTTAAAATAGTCAATATTTTAAAATTGTCTGCATAACTCCAATAGATTGTCCCAATATTTTCCTCTTTTACTGCAATGGGCTGCTTGAGATTTCCCCCAGGCTCCCATAGCTAGAAATGCCCAGTAATCACTGGGAGGCACTTAGGGCTCATTGGAGCCCCTTGCTAGTTCCCCAGACAAGAAATCCACATAGTTTCTGGTCCTGCCCTCCAGGCCCTCGATTTAAGATGGGAAACTCATGTTTATTTATTTGAGACAGGGTCTCACCCTGTCACCAAGGCCAGAGTGCAGTGGCACCATCACTGCTCACTGCAACCTGGAACTCCCAGGCTCAACTGATCCTCCCACCTCAGCCTCCCAAGTAGCTGGGTCTACAGGTGTGTGCCACCACGCCCTGCTAATTTGTATTATTTTTTATTTTTTGGTAGAGACAGAGTCTCAATATGTTGCCCAGGCTGGTCTCTAACTACTGGGCTCAAGTGATCCCTGCCTCGGCCTCCCAAAGTGCTGGGATTAGAGGCATGAGTCCCTGCACCTGGCCACATCTTTGAAAAGCAGAGTAAGAACGCAGAAGAATTTGGCATCCATCTAAAAACTATGAGAGTTTTCTAGAAGGAAATAATGGTTGATAAGGCAGGGCCAGTTGATTAATACCATAACTTGGTCAGGCGTGGGTGTAAGTCATGTTGGCCATCTCTTCTCAATACAGAGAGGCGGTGCCCAGAGGGAGGAGTCTCAGAAGCAGGGAGTGGGGTTGGGGGACAGGCCGTGGAGACACCAGATCCCTTAGAAATCAGCTGACAGTTTAGAGTCAGCCCTCCAGAAGGGCATCAAAAACATTGAGCTGGCCGGGCACGGTGGCTCACGCCTGTAATCCCAGCACTTTGGGAGGCCGAGGCGGGCGGATCACGAGGTCAGGAGATCGAGACCATCCTGGCTAACACAGTGAAACCCCATCTCTACTAAAAATACAAAAAATTAGCCATGCGTGGTGGTGGGCGCCTTTAGTCCCAGCTACTCGGGAGGCTGAGGCAGGAGAATGGCTTGAACCTGGGAGGTAGAGCTTGCAGTGAGCCGAGATTGCGACACTGCACTCCAGCCTGGGCGACAGAGTGAGACTC